>NC_140173.1:51933070-52340570 GCF_963971535.1 Notolepis coatsorum
ATATGCGGTTCTTCAGTGCAAGGGTTCAATTATGATTAGGATCGACTACATATTTGCACATTTGTTGGCTGTTGAGAACACTTGCATGGTTCTGAAGGTTTCAACCTTCCTTTTTGTGTAACTTTTATCAATGTATTGATTCAGCGCAGGCTCTTGATGCTCAGTGTCACTAACCCAGTGTTGTAACCTCTTTGCAATGGCAGGCAAACGCACAGATCTACCAGGAGAACCACGGTAAGCGCCGTCCTTGATTGATTGATTGAAAATTGTATTAACAGATTGCACAATGGGTACAATACAGTAAGGCTCAATACACACAATTGTTAAGGGGATGCAGACCAGAGAAAGACTTTCGTCTTGTTTACATCAGGGTCCCCCATTTTCAATTCATCATAATGGCCTGGCAGTACCCCTTTACATGATACCACTTTTGATACCCTTTACATGATACCATTTATATGATACTTTACATGATACTTTACATGATACCCTTTATATGATACTTTACATGATACCCTTTACATACTTTTTTTTTTTTTTGGAAATCATCTGGGGGGCCGCAAAATATCATCCAGCGGGCCGCAATTGGGCCGCGAGTTTGAGACCCCTGCTTTACATGATACCCTTTACATGATACACTTTACATGATACTTTACATGATACCCTTTACATGATACCCTTTACATAATACTTTACATGATACTTTACATGATACCCTTTACATGATACTTTACATGATACCCTTTACATGATACCCTTTACATGATACCCTTTACATAATACTTTACATGATACTTTACATGATACCCTTTACATGATACCCTTTACATAATACTTTACATGATACCCTTTATATGATATTTTACATGATACTTTACATGATACCCTTTATATGATATTTTACATGATACTTTACATGATACTTTACATGATACCCTTTACATCAGTGGTTCTCAACTGGTCTAGCCTCGGGACCCAACATTTTCCTTAGTCATTAAGTCGCGACCCAAATTTTTTAACCACTATGATTTATAAAAAATTATTAAATAATTGCAGTAATACGCAATCTTTCATGCACTGTTAAAAACATGAAATAAACACAAAAAAGTGCAACAAAAGTGCAACTAGGGCAAAAAACCCAATGAAATAAAATAATAATAAATAATATATGCTTCTTAGCAGATTTCTTAGCTTAAAATAACAGACCTAAGTTTGGGGGAACTAATGGGATAACTGGGGTTGCAACAAAAGTGCAACTAGGGCTAAAAACCCAATGAAATAAAATAATAATAATAAATAATTATGCTTCTTAGTAGACTTCTTAGCTTAACACTTTGAGTGCCGGGACCCGTCTTTAGACGTCTTTCCTGGCCATGCTAAAGTTGCCGGGGGACGCTGTACAGCGTCCTTATATCAATATTTCAAAAATCTGCGATCGGATTCATAATGTCCCTCCGCTGGCCTGAGATCCACCAGCAGGACCCACTGAGCTCTCTGGCGGTTCAGGAGCGCCATCTGGTGGCCGATCGGCGCAACCGCTTAACAGGAAGCGCAGTAGAGGTTTTGCTGGTCGGCCATATTACTTCCGGGCACTCGGTATAGGTTCCGGCACTCTAGCTCGTCACACTACATAGCGATCGATTGCCAATAACTCGATAAACAACATGATTTGGACGTATATACCATTATACAAGCTGGAGATGGACCGGGTAATAATATATCCCATAATGATAAAATTTCTACTCGACGATGATCGCCCAACGGCGCGCGGAGACTGGGGTGAGTTTCAGCATGTAACGTTACCGTCTTCGATAATAACTGATATTATCAACATTTGACCCACATTAGATGATTGGTATAACGCTGCCCACGGAATTATAAACGCCCCCTCGCCCATCCGGTCAACATCAGATGACGTGTAGTAACTTCTAGAAGTACGTCTAGTTGGAATTTTTTATATCGCGCTGATTGCCATCAAACTGTATTTCATCATCAATATAATGCATTTGGGGCTATATATCACGTTCTGGAGAAAGCTGCAGAAAGAGATGAAAACATACTTATACATTAGACCATACTTTACTATGAATATGTGAATGAAAAAGTTTAACGTTGCTACACAATGAACAATACATATAGGACTTTGAATGGGCCCTAATAATGGCAATGTAGCAATAGAATTTAAAAAGTTATAGCCCTGCAAAGAAGGGGACTTTCTCCATAGACAAATAGCGCTGGCAATCTATGGTATATCATTAATTTAACCTTAGGCAACCAAAGTGTTAACATAACAGACCTACAGTAAGTTTGGGGGAACTAATAGGATAACTGGGGTTGCAACAAAAGTGCAACTAGGGCTAAAAACATAATGAAATAAAATAATAATAATAAATAATATATCCTTCTTAGCAGACTTCTTAGATGTTGTTTGCTCCTGACAAGAGTCTCAAAGTCTGGGGTGATGGTAGACAAAGCAACTCTGAGGTCATGCTCAATGTCCAATCTGTTCCTCTGCTTTGTCTTCAGCTGGACCAGAGCTGAGAAGCCACTTTCACAAAGATGGGTAGTAAAAAAAGAAATATATATATTTTTTTACACACACATCCGCGACCCACTCAAAATGGCCCCGCGACCCACTTTTGGGTCGCGACCCACCAGTTGAGAAACACTGCTTTACATGATACTTTACATGATACCCTTTACATGATGCCCTTTATATGATATTTTACATGATACTTTACATGATACCCTTTACATGATACCCTTTACATGATACCCTTTACATGATACCCTTTACATGATACCCTTTACATGATACCCTTTACATGATACTTTACATGATACTTTATATGATACTTTACATGATACCCTTTACATGATACCCTTTACAATACTTTACATGATACCCTTTACATGATACCCTTTACATGATACCCCTTTACATGATACCCTTTACATGATACCCTTTACACGATACCCTTTACACGATACCCTTTACACGATACCCTTTACATGATACCCTTTACACGATACCCTTTACATGATACCCTTTACACGATACCCTTTACATGATACCCCTTTAAATGATCTCAAAAAAGGCAACAGAAATATAATTTGACATTTTAATTTTTGAGCTCTTCCAGACATTTAAATGAAAAACAATATTGTTTTTAATACAAATAGACCTCCTGTTCACTGTAAAGTGCCACGTTTTGATATATTGAGCTTTAAACTTTAAGTTCCATTTTTTGGAACTCACAAAAACCCCTCTCTATCCCAAACCGTTCCTACAATTTTTTTTTATGTTGCATGATCATGTATACATTTATTATGTTTAAATATCAACATTATCTCATGCGGCTAGGTGGTGTAGTGGGCAAGGCGCTCACCACCAATGCAGGAGACCCTGGGTTCGAGCCCAGCTCTCCACATTGCTATCAGCTTGGCTGGTCGTTCATACTAATACAATTGGCAGTATTAGGGGGTGGGAAGCTGATGGGTGGGGATCGGACGTTGTGGACAGCGACTCCTACAGGTCGGTTGGTGTGCCTGCGCAGCAGAATCAGGAAGCGACGGGGGCAGCGTGTCCCTCCCACGCAGACCCCCGCCGCTGAGAGATCGCGCTGTGCAGGTGAAAAGATGCGACGGCTGCTTCCTCGAGTACCGGAGAGGACACGTGATGTAATGCTTCGTCCACATTGCAGCCGGCCTGTGGGAGGCATGGCCTAACGGCGTTCGAGACAGGGGAGGGTAGAATTGGACAATACGAAATTGGGATGGGAGAAAAATAGAAAAAAGGGAGAAAAAGTTGATAAAAAAATAATCAACATTAGCTCTCCATCCTCAGTAAATACTATCAAACTTTCCAAAGACCAGAGATCGGGGACACACACACACACACACACACTTACATGATACCCCTTTACATGATACCCCTGTTTACAGTGCCGATAACCCTTTACTAGACTCAGACCATTGGTTTGGGTTCACCGGATTGATTGAGATGTAATCCATTTTCTTTTCCATCAAAGAGAGATAGCATCCATCTGAGTGCGAGACAGCAGGGAATCCTATTGCTTTAGCCAGATGCAATATCGGTCACTGTGCATGTGTACAACTGGTTTCCAGCGAACATATATAAGTAATACTTTGCCTTTTTAAAGGGACGGCCAGCGTCATCATCGCTCTGACTGACGGAGAGCTGAACGAGTGGCAGTTCGACACGGCACAGCGGGAGGTGAGATCCCCACTCAGACCTGCACGCACATACATACATACATACATACATACATACATACATACATACATACATACATACATACATACATACATACATACATGCATGCATGCATGCATGCATGCATGCATGCATGCATGCATGCATACATACATACATACATACATACATACATACATGCATGCATACATACATACATACATACATACATACATACATACATACCACACTGCCTGTGGAGCTTTTGTTCCCTATTGTTAGGTTTTAGTGAGTTTTTCCTTACCTTCGCGTGGGGTATGTCTGGGAGTGCTTGCATTCTTTCATTTATTTGCATTCATCTAAAAATGTTTGGACCTTATGGTGTTCTTGTTCTGTTCTTGGCTTATTGTTATGTTTTCTTCTTGACTTGTTTAAAGAAGATCTGTACGGCCCATGGGGACATTAACGTGTGTTGTCGGGCCCTATAAATAAATTTGATTTGATACATACATACATACATACATACATACATACATGCATACATGCAATATTGCCTACTGTACATAACATAAACATTTTTAAGAGCAGTCACCATACAGTGTTAATTGTTTGTGTGTCAATTAGTCCTGTGTATTGTCATGTCAGAGTTTTGTTGTAATAAGGTTATGTATATTTGTTTTATGTTTTTGTTGTTTATTTTAGCATGTGGTCTTTGTGCTGCATGATTATGTACATTGTTTATTAGTGTGGGTGACCTGGCGTAGCCAGGTTGCAACCACACTATTAGAATCTATACTATTTTTTTTATTCTTTATTATTCCGTCGATTTCGCACCACATACACGTGAAATGTATCAAAACGACCGGCTTGCTCCAACTCGAGTTGCTATTACTTTTCGGAAAGTTTCACCGCACCGTTTGGCTACAAAACGACCTTAAACAGGAACATTTCGGTCCATAGGGAATGAATGGCAAGTTAGAGTGTAGGAGCTGGATTAATTTTTTTACCATCACCTTGGGTAAATTGCGACAGTGATCTCAATTTTAGACGTAGATATAAAAACAACACATCAAAACGATGACACGGCTGTCCCCTCGCTCACAAAAGAAAAATACATTTCTATCTCAACTGATGACCATTTGTTTGAAAGTTATGCTCTACATACAAACGAATGGCTTTGCACTCTAGCAAAAACCAGATTTTTGACCGTTTCCCCCCTTGTTTCCCGATCGCCACCAGGCCACAATTGTCGACGGAATGACACAATATCGCACACAACCCTTCACATAACCCTTCAAGCGCTCACATTAAGAGGAATAAGCTTAATCTCTTATACTTTTCTTTTAATCATCGTGAGACTGAAGGCATGTGTCAGCCCTCATTGAAATACATTGGGTCCAGAGTGCAGAGTCATTGCTGATTGCATCAGCCTAATCAGTGGTGAGCAGGTGTGCGTGGCTCAAAGGGAGCTGTTAACCCTTCACGGCCCCTCTGTGTAGCAGTACTGAGTTGGCCGTTAACTCTTCAAGCTCCCTCTGAGTAGTAGAGACTTGCGGGTTGTGTCATTGTACTCCGTAGGGATGTCCTCTTTCATTGGTCTATGTTGACCCATTGTACTCAGTAGGGATATCCTCTTTCATTGGTCGATGTTGACCACTCCCCCGATCCTTAGACCAAACCCCCTTAGGCCACACCCCCTTAGTGTACCCCTTGAACCATTTGTCGTAGAGACTTGCGGGGTGTGCCATTGTACTCAGTAGGGATATCCTCTTTCATTGGTCGATGTTGACCACTCCCCCGATCCTTAGACCACACCCCCTTAGGCCACACCCCCTTAGTGTATCTCTTGAACCGTTTGTCGTAGAGACTTGCGGGTTGTGCCATTGTACTCGGTAGGGATATCCTCTTTCATTGGTCGATGTTGACCACTCCCCCGATCCTTAGACCACACCCCCTAGCAAACCACCTAGAAATACCCTAGCAACCACCTAGAAACACCCTAGTAACCACCTATAACACCCTAGCAACCACCTAGAAACACCCTAGCAACCACCTATAACACCCTAGCAACCGCCTAGAAACACCCTAGCAACCACCTATAACACCCTAGCAACCAGCTATAACACCCTAGCAACCAGCTATAACACCCTAGCAACCACCTATAACACCCTAGCAACCGCCTAGAAACACCCTAGCAACCACTTATAACACCCTAGCAACCACCTAGAAACACCCTAGCAACCAGCTATAACACCCTAGCAACCACCTAGAAACACCCTAGCAACCAGCTATAACACCCTAGCAACCACCTATAACACCCTAGCAACCGCCTAGGAACACCCTAGAAACCACCTATAACACCCTAGCAACCGCCTAGAAACACCCTAGCAACCACTTATAACACCCTAGTAACCACCTAGAAACACCCTAGCAACCAGCTATAACACCCTAGCAACCACCTAGAAACACCCTAGCAACCAGCTATAACACCCTAACAACCACCTATAACACCCTAGCAACCGCCTAGAAACACCCTGGCAACCACCTAGAAACACCCTAGCAACCAGCTATAACACCCTAGCAACCACCTATAACACCCTAGCAACTACCTAGAAACACCCTAGCAACCACCTATAACACCCGAGCAACCACCGATAACACCCGAGCAACCAGCTACAACACCCTAGCAACCACCTAGAAACACCCTAACAACCAGCTATAACACCCTAGCAACCACCTCTTTTGTATCTTTTGAACCGTTTGTCATGGGGACAATACAGAGCCTCTCCCGTTGGCCGGCGGTGCACAGGCGTCACCCACACTTTCACAATTTCCCCCGCATGGAATTGTCTAGTTGTCTTTATTGTTCATTGTCTTTGTATTGCATGTTCTTTGCATGTTTCATGTTCACATCAACCTGCAAAGGGACTACGGATGGAAATGAGCTTATAGCTACAATCTGGCATGTTTACAATATAAATTTTCATTAATGTGCATTGTTCCTATCTTTAAATAAATACTTTTAAATGTAATTGAAATGTACCTGTGCACTGTTCACACACATAGTGTTCTACACACCTTCCACTGTGCACTGTTCACACACGTAGTGTTCTACACACCTTCCACTGTGCACTGTTCACACACGTAGTGTTCTACACACCTTCCACTGTGCACTGTTCACACACGTAGTGTTCTACACACCTTCCACTGTGCACTGTTCACACACGTAGTGTCCCATACACACCTTCCACTGTGCACTGTTCACACACGTAGTGTCCCATACACACCTTCCACTGTGCACTGTTCACACACGTAGTGTTCTACACACCTTCCACTGTGCACTGTTCACACACGTAGTGTTCTACACACCTTCCACTGTGCACTGTTCACACACGTAGTGTTCTACACACCTTCCACTGTGCACTGTTCACACACGTAGTGTTCTACACACCTTCCACTGTGCACTGTTCACACACGTAGTGTCCCATACACACCTTCCACTGTGCACTGTTCACACACGTAGTGTCCTACACACCTTCCACTGTGCACTGTTCACTAGGGCTGTCTTAAATACTTCGAAGCTTCGTTCGATGGGCATGGGATTCAAATATGAAAATAAAAATTGATTTTTTTTTTTTTTAAAGAGCATTTTTTTCTTTTTCTTTTTGCTAAATCAACTCTGCCTCTCTTTGTTAACTACAACAAGCAATGCTGTTTGTTATTTAAGATGAGGTCGGACTCGGCACTGACAGATTTGTGTTCATTGTGCTGCTTTTTATAAAGCCTCAAATGACAGCTTACAATATTTCATGAAAGCAAAGTGTTTAGTTTGTCTAAGATTTAAAAACTTTACAGCACTGACAAAGTTGAACAAAGTGCTGTACAAGTCCCACAACATTAAAAATATATATATTATTTATAATCTTTTTTTTTTTTTTATATCTCGAAGCTTCGAATTAAAATCGAATCTCGGCCCCGAAGCTTCGAATTCCAAAAAAAAAATTGAAGGTCAGCCCTACTGTTCACACACGTAGTGTTCCATACACACCTTCCACTGTGCCATTGGAGAGTGGCAGAGGCCTGCTTCACATGGGAGCTGTATAACAGTCCAGTGTGGCTGTGAATGTTCACTCAGTCTTTTGTTTGTTTGTTCCTGTGTTGCAGGCCGAGAGGGCGAGATCTATGGGAGCCATTGTTTACTGTGTGGGGGTCAAAGAATTTAACCAGACCCAGGTAGGATTCGGGTTCCAGATCTTTGCAGGCCGTAACGCAGGCCCGGGGGAGAAGTGCTAGCTGATTGTGAGACAAAAAAAGCCCAGGTGTTTTTGCCAAACCTTAAAAGCGAAGGTTTTCAACGAAAGATTCGTAGCATATGGCAATTTGTAAACTTTTTTTTTTAAATGCTTGTGAGAATAGCCTGGAGACAGCTCTCCACATTTTTGTACAAATGTAGAATACAAATTTGAAGATGTGATCTCTGTTGTTTCTTAGCTGGCCACCATAGCAGACACCATGGAACATGTGTTTCCTGTGTGGGGGGGCTTTCAATCCCTCAGGGGGATCATTGACTCGGTAAGACACAGCACACACAGATACACACACAGATACACACACAGATACACACACGCACACGTGTACACACGGACTCTATGCAACACCAACTCATCATTCTAATCTACACTCATTGCACACAACATCCACATTCACACACTCACTTTAACCCTTTCACTGCCGCACTACCAAAAGAGGTTAACCCTTTCACGGCGTCAATTCACATAAGGTTAAACCTTTCACTGCCACACAACAGCCGGTTAACCCTTTCACTGCCACACGACAGAAGGTTAACCCTTTACTACCACACAACCGACGGTCGCTGTCGGCTATGTGTATATTGTATATTTAGTGTTTTGTTTTTATTCTTTTACCTTTTAATGTATGAAGCACAGTCTCCGGAGGGTCATACAGAGAACCAAGCATTGTCACTGTATTGCACATGTAAATGTTATGCGACAAATAAAACAAACATGTACACAAGCCGCACATGCACACGCATCGCTATCAGTGTGACGCCTTGACAAGGTGTCCTCTACACGTCCTTATGACACATCTTTCTCTCCTTCTGACCCTCAGATCATTAAGAAGTCCTGCATTGAGATCTTGGCAGCAGAGCCGTCCCACGTTTGTGCAGGAGGTAAGAGCGTCTTACAGCGTTTACTGAGAGGCACGGTTCAGCTCTCTTTATCTACAGCGCATGCAGGTGAAGGGAAGGCCGTGTTTGCGTGTGACGCTGAGAGGACTCCTTTCAGTCCCCCTGCGCGCGCCGGCATTGTTAGAAGATGCTATGGGACGCTGGTGGAAATGAGATAGGCTACCAGCGTCAACACCTTGGAATGTTGGGGGGGGGGGGGGGGGGGGTTAACAAGAGATCAGAAGGGAAAATCCCGAATCTCCCCTTGTATTGGAGATCTGATCTGCTGTGTGTGTGTGTGTGTGTGTGTGTGTGTGTGTGTGTGTGTGTGTGTGTGTGTGTGTGTGTGTGTGTGTGTGTGTGTGTGTGTGTGTGTGTGTGTGTGTGTGTGTGTAGGGCCATCATGATGTGTGTGTGTGTGTGTGTGCAGGGCCATCATGATGTGTGTATCTGTGTGTGTGCGTGCATGTGTCTGTATGCAGGGCCATCATGATGTGTGTGTGTGTGTGATTGCAGGGACTCTGACCGAAGAGTGACAGAGAGCGTATTGTCATTCACAGCCAGGGGAAATTAGCATAGCTGCTTCAGCCCTGTGTGTGTACATGTGTGTGGAGAGGGGGGGGGGGGGTGTTGGAGGTATTAGCCCTGGATCTTTTAAGCATGGCTGCATCTCTCTGGCCTAGTTTGCCACATTCAGTATGCTGAGCAGCAACTCAGGCCCTCTGGAGCCTCTCTCTACCCCCCCCATCTCTCTCTCTCTCTCTCTCTCTACCCCCCCCATCTCTCTCTCTCTCTCTCTCTCTCTCTCTCTCTACCCCCCCATCTCTCTCTACCCTCCATCTCTCTCTCTCTACCCCCCCATCTCTCTACCCCCCATCTCTCTCTCCTCTCTCTCTCTCTACACCCCCCTATATATATCTCTCTCTCTCTCCCCCCATCTCTCTCTCTCTATCTCTCTCTACCCCCCCATCTCTCTCTCTCTACCACCCCATCTCTCTCTCTCTCCCTCTCTCTCTCTCTACACCCCCATCTCTTTCTCTACCCCCCATCTCTCTCTACCCCCCCTATCTCTCTCTACCCCCATATCTCTCTCTACCCCCCATCTCTCTCTTTACCCCCCCTATCTCTCTCTCTCTCTCTCCCTCTGTCTCTCCCTCTCTCTCTCTCTCCCTCTGTCTCTCCCATGTCCAGCTAATCACCATTGTTGGATGGTCAAATAAACATCACCAAATTCTGTCATGTTAGTCAGCAGCTCGCTGGTTGAGCGCCACCAGTTCTCATGCCCTTCTAAAGCAGTGCCGAGAGAGAGGGGGAGAGAGAGAGAGAGGGGGAGAGAGTCAGAGTCTGTATTCCACTTGGATGGATGAGCTCCGACATGACCTTATTAGGACTCACTTAGGAGAGTGCATTTGCAGCCCTGCTGCCGCGGAGATTAGCCACTTCCTCAGATGTGATCAGTGTTCATTATGGGATGGATGGGGGAAGGGGGGGTCGAGGAGAGGAGAAGAGAGCAGAGGATGCTAGAGGAGATGGGAGGGGAGTATACAGGAAAGGAGTGTACGAAAGGAGACAGGGTTGGATGAGTGAAAGGAAAGCACTCGGGGACCAGAGGTGGCAGAGAGGAAGGAGAGAGAGCGGTGATTAAGGCACTCGTCTGTGTGGTGACTGTGGTCCGTCCTCAAACCTAATGGTGTCACCAGGCGTCGGTCCCAAACCTCCTCCAAGCAGCCTCGTTTAGCTTTGGATTGATGAGCAGCCTAATGGTCAGTGAACTCACCAAGGGGCCGGTTCCAAGGAGCCACATTACCAGGGCCTCATTCTGGCCTAATTAACCAGCAGCAAAGCAGGTGATGTGCTGAACACACATTGATTACAGGGTGCGTTGCTCCTGCCTGCTTAATTACAGAAGCAAAATTTTAAAAAAAAAGGACCGGTCTCGTGTACGTGTACATGGGATTATCGATGGCATTACATTGTGTTGTAGGGGTGTAACGGTACACAAAAAAACACTGTTCGGTACGTACCTCGGTTTTGAAGTCACAGTTCGGTTCGGGTTTTCGGTACAGTGGGGGAAAGTTTGTCTTTCCATGTTCCACTCAGGGGTGATGTAGTGTGCGGTAACTAATTGTACTTGTAGGGCTGTCAACGAATATTCTATATTGAAATTAATAATCGACTTGTTAAAAAAATATATATATATATATTATATTACATTGTGAAAAAAACAGCCCTGGGTGGGCGGTCGTTAGTGGTTAACATACCGTTGTATTCGTTCGGTACACAGCCGTACTGAACTTAAGGTCCAGTACTGAAACGGTTCGGTACGGATATGTGTACCTTTACACCCCTAGTTGTAGAGTAATACACGCATCTACAGCACCGATCAGCAGGATGAACGCGTTCTATGCATTTTGAGACGAGATAGGGAAGAGATGCACTGGCAGTATATTGGTTCATATGTCGGGTCAATATCTTATTTTAATTTTTTTTGTCTTTATTTAACCAGGTTTGTCTTGAGATCCAGGATCTCTTTTACAAGGGAGACCTGGCCAAGAATAGCAGCAACACAAAGTTTCAATATCTGGCTAAAATAGGGACGTTGGGAAAGTTCACTTTCTACATGAACTAGTTCAGTTCACAGTTAAACATTTTGAACTAAAGTTCATGGTTTCAAAAATGAACTAATTTATAGTTTTTTTTTTGTATCCACTTTTTTCTCTTTTTCTCTTTTTCTCCCATCCCAATTACCCCGCTGTGCCAATTCTCCCCTCCCGTGTCTTGAACGTTGCTCGCATATGCCCCCCACTGGCCGGTTGTAGGGAGGATAGAAGCCTTGCATCACGTGTCCCCTCCGATACACGAGGAGGCAGCCTGTCACATCTTTTCACCTGCCAGCGCGGACTCTCATTGGCGAGGTGTAAGGTGTGGGAGGCTCACACTACCCCCGCTATTTCCTGTCTCTGCTGTGCAGGCGTCCCCAACCGACCTGTAGGAGTCGCTGTCCACAACGTCCAGATTACCACCCATCGACTTCCACCCACTAACTCTGCCAATTGAGTTAGTATGACGACTGGCCCAAGCCGGAGGCAACACCGACAGACGGATTCGAACCCGGTGTCTCTTGCGTTGGTGACGAGCGCAATGTCCGCTGCACCACCCAGCCGCCCCATAACTAATTTATAGTTATTATTTGTCAAATGTATTGCCACAACCCATATAGAACCACAGACAGCAATCAGAATACTGGCATTTCCATAACGCTTTGCTGCCGCCCATTCAGTCCACACTAGTAGCAGCTGCAGCTTTCATCTCTACAGTATATTTTCAAAAACATGAGGAAAGACGTGCTGCTTGAATGGTCTTTATTAAGTATAATAATCTAAATATACTTAAAGTACCAAAAGTGAAAGTAGTCATTGTGCAAACATATAACATATAAACATGTGCCGACATAACTCTGTACTAACACAACACGAGGTAGGAACCAGGCTGAGGTATGAAACTAAGGTTGTACCTCAAAGTTCAATATTCAAAGTGCAAAACATTTACTGACTTTAACTAAAACTCTTTTAAATGCTCATACGCCGACGCCGTAGAGTCTGACTCTGAGCGAGTGCTGCTGCTATACTACCCGGTTCCGCGGTTCCACATTGTTCTTGTGAGGAGTCTGATGGCGTATATATTTGTGCGACAGCCAGGGGTGACATGCAGCGTACGCGTCACAGGCAGCTTGCGGTTGCCAGATTGGGTGGTTTTCTGCATTATTTTAAGGCCTGTTTACGGTGTGTTTTAACTGGGTTTTCGGCTGAAAGGCATATGAAATCTGGCACACTTTTGAACGCCGTTATAATACAGTGCTGAGAATGAACGCACTTTTGAACGCCGTTATACAGCACTGAGAATGAACGCGTTCTCAATTACGTTCATCTAGCGGAAATACAGTACGTTCAGTTCACGTTCGCCCAAAATACGAACGCGTTCATTGAACGCGTTCAGGTACATCACTGGACGTATGGTATCCGATATTAAACATGCCAGAAATCACATCACATCTACAAGGATATTAGATCTCCCTAATGAGGTAAAAAGGGTTATACTGTATCTCAATCCTTCTGTCCAATGACCCCAGACTAATGGTCAAAGTCTGGACTGGTGCTCGGTTAGCGTCAGTCGAATCCCAGTTTAGTGCTCAATATCAACATCGGCAGTGAATCGGTCAGTGAATTGCGCGGTCAGTGAATTGAGCGGTCAGTGAATTGAAAATGGGGGACCCTGATGTAAACAAGACGAGTCTTTCTCTGGTCTGCATCCCCTTAACAATTGTGTGTATTGAGCTGTACTGTATTGTACCTATTCTGCAATCTGTTAAATAAAGTATTCATTAATTCATTCATTCATTCATTCATTCATTCATTCATTCATTCATTCATTCATTCATTCATTCAGTGACGTCCTACTCTGGACTGCTGCTCAGGACAGGGCCTGGATGGAGACATTTACCAGGAAGGGTTAGCTGCATATTTACACCATAATGTATTTACACCATAACATATTTGCATATATTACTTAACCACCCATACTAACATTATACACATAGGTATAGACATTTTGAATAAGTATGAGTAGTAATAGAGGGCTTCTCTCGCTTCTATCTCTCTCTCTGATGTGGTCATACACACAAATGGTATTTCAGTTAGCAGTCAACACACACACACACACACACACACGCACACACACACACACACACGTGTCCCTCACATTGATGTGAAGTGACCAGGCCGGGCTGCCTGCAAACAGGCCATCAGACTGGACAGTGAATGCTGGGCCTCACTATCAGACATGACAGCACACACACACACACACACACACACACACACACACACACTGAGTGGTCTTTATATCTAATATGACAGCAGAGATTGCTGCTTTCATTAACGTCTGACCCTTTCCTGCCCCCCCCCCCCCCCCCCCCCCCCCCCCCCTACTGTCCCGTCACACTAGTATGATTGAAGAGGCCCTGGTCGGACAAGGCACACCCCCTCCTTTTATTTTCTACACGCATGCAGACACACACACACACACACACACACATGTAGACACACACACACACACACAAATGCAGACACACACACAGACACATACACACAGGTACTACATGTGCACAAACCGCAAAGACAAACAAACACTACACACCTATATATCTGTCCCCACATGCACACACACACACACGCGCGCGCGCACACACACTCACACACATTCATTCACATTCAGGCTTGTCAGAGTCTCAGGTGCAGATGTAAATGGCATGTGTTGTTCTTGTCAGCAGGACACTAGCTCTCTGCTCACCACAGGGCTGACAGACCTGACCTTTCTGCCGACAGATGTGTGTGTGTGTGTGTGTGTGTGTGTGTGTGTGTGTACACACAGGCCGCACACATGTGTGTGTATTCTTGTGGGTGGGTGGCTGGTTGGTTGGGCGGGATTTGTTTGATCCTGATCGCTGATCTTTTGATAGATATGAGATTAAAATGTAAATATTTGGCAAATAGAATTCAGTGCTTGGGGGGCCGACTAATAATGTAAATCACTTGCTTCCGCTTCTCTCGTATATTTAGAGTGATTACCTGCTGATATCGGTCAGCTGTGTGTGTGTGTTTATAATAATAAATGAAATAAAAGAAATGAACCTTCTTACCGTTTTATTTACTATTATGTACCTTACTACTATGCTACTATACTTATACGGCTATCATGCTAATAATGTCTATACTAATATGCACTCAAGAGTGTATAGTATTTGACGAACCATACCTTTGACCCTTAGCTGCCAGAGTTGTGCCCCTTCTGCTGACTTGTTGTTCACAATCTGCAAGTCGCTTTGGATAAAAGCTTCAGCTAAATGACTAAATGTAATATGTGTGTGTGTGTGCGTGTGTGTGCGCATGTGCATATGTGTGTGTGTGTGTGTGTGTCTCTCTGTGTGTGTGTGCTCAGTCAGAACCCAGCGTGTGTGTTTGATGGTAACAGCAGGGGAAAGGACCACCGCGGCCCCAGCATCCAGGGCAGTGATTAGCACCACTACCTCAAGTTAAGATGCACGTATTTAAGGCTGCAAATACATTGTTGTCTTAACGTATCATCATACAGTGTTAGTAGAACATAACAGTGTAATTACACTGTGCTGCTTAGATTGTTTGTGGTCGTACTGTGGTTGCTGTTTGTTTTGCGTTGTCATATTCGTGATTTTGTTTCGTCTGCCTAAATGTTTACTGTGAGCGATTTGTAGTGCCAAATTTCCCTCGGGATGATTAAAGTATTTCTATTCTATTCTATTCTATTAGGAAACTGGGCAAGGGGGGGGGGGGTGTCTGTAATTAAAGTGGAGTTAATTGGAGGATGTGATTTGTGTGTTTGTGTGCACTGTGCACACTACAAATGGTCCAAAATGCTGCAGCCAGGCTACTCACAAGGTCAAAAAAATCATCTCACATCACTCCCATTCTGGTATCCCTGCACTGGCTCCCGGTACACTATAGAATTCACTTCAAAGTCCTCACTTTCACTTTCAGAGCACTTCACAGTCAGGCCCCTATCTACATCACGGAACTCATCCATCCCTACACCAACACCCGCTCACTCAGATCTGCCGATCAGCACCTCCTGGTGATCCCCAGGTCCAGGCTAAAAACAAGGGGTGATCGAGCCTTCGAGGTGACAGCACCAAGGCTCTGGAACGCTCTCCCCCTGGACCTGCGAACTGCCCCCTCTGAAAACTCTTTAAAAAAAAAAAACTAAAAACACATTTGTTCAGACAGGCCTTTGATCATGCATAGGCGCCTTCTCTTGTCCTCACTGTTCTATAGTTTTGTTTTAATTAGTGACTCATGATTTTATCCAAATTCTTTTATTCTACCTTTTCTATCTGGTTTCACTGTTTTTAACTGCTGTTTGTTTGTTGTCATTTATTTCTGATTTTGTTTTATTGTGTTTTTATATTAAGCTGTAGTGTAAAGCACCCTGTGCATTCGTGCTGTGAAGGGTGCTATATAAATAAAGGTCATTCATTCATTCATGTGTGTGTGTGTGTGTACTGGCTGTGAGATGACGAGCGGTACTGACAAGTCACAAGCTCTTTTAACATGCGTGCACGTGCACACACACAAACACGCCAATGTACACAATTATACGGTACATAAATGTATACATACGCAATTGCAGCATATTATGTCAAGGGCTTTCAACAGAATAATAAACATACAACGACAGAATGGGTAACTGTTCCCTGCTGAGAATAAAGCTAATGCTGTCGTCTGCCGTACAACTCAGTAATTTTCTTTTCTTGTTGGCTAATTAAGGACGAGTAGGCAGTCTCCTGGCTGACAGAGTAGGCAGCAGGGTTCGCACAAGGTCCTTGAAGTGCTTCAAGTACTTGATTTTTGTCCAAAAAAAGCCGAGGCCTGTGTAGTGGCTAAGTTGTATTGACACACCAGGAGACGTCGTTCCAATTTTAACAGGTGCTTGTAATTTATTCAAGAAATAGAAGTTAACAGAAGATTTTGAAGCATTGGTTTAAGAGTACAGAACAGAATTAATACAGAAGTAATACAGAACAGGGGTAATACAGAACCAAATTGATATGAAACCCGGCGCCGGTCAGAAAGGGAGGAAGAAGCTCCATGGTAGAGTGCAGATCGATAGCAATGATTATTCATAATCAGTTCATAATCGATTCATACAGAAACTATACATTTTCCACTACACCTGGAATTCCTTGGTGCTTAGAAAGTCATTGAAATTGAAATCAACCATTCGCATTGAAAGTTTTGTTCATCCATGATCAAATAGTTCTGAATCAAGAAATTAATTTTTTTTATTTAAAGTGTAACTAATTGTGGGAAATTGGTTTTAAGAAAGAAAAAAAAAACGCACATCCTACGTTCCTTGGTGCTGACCCAATAAAAACAGTAGTACATAAAACAAAGCAGGGCTCGCAACTCACTTGATGCTCCAAGGTGTTTTAATTGACAAATAATAGCAGTGGATACAACGTTTCGACCGACCCTTCCGGTCTTTTTCAGGTATGAACACAACACAAAATGACATATTTTTATACAGGAAATTAAATAGATTAGATATCAGCCCCACCTGGTGATCAGGGGCGGTCCCAAGACTTGCATGATTTATACATTTTATACATGATTTAGTAACAATTAATCTTTTCCATTTGACATTTTTTAGAAGGAGATTTTTTTAGAGAAATATATATATATATTAAACACAGTATTAGACATGCTTTAAAGATAGGCAGCAGTGTGTAAGGTACCTTCTTTGGACCCGGTCCAGGTCCTAGCCACTGAAAACACAAACAAAAACAATTGGTTAAAGCCATAAATATTGGATCCGATATTTTATTTGTATTTTTTTTAACAGCATTTAAAGGTGAATTGTATCCTTTTAAAATGAGAAATGGTGCTTGGAAAAGTACTTGAAAGTCCTTGAATTTCATTTTGCAATGTCTGTGGGAACCCTGAGGCAGTCTCCTTACAGAGTAGGCAGTCTCCTTACAGAGTAGGCAGTCTCCTTACAGAGTAGGCAGTCTCCTTACAGAGTATGCAGTCTCCTTACAGAGTAGGCAGTCTCCTTGCTGACAGAGTAGGCAGTCTCCTTACAGAGTATGCAGTCTCCTTACAGAGTAGGCAGTCTCCTTACAGAGTATGCAGTCTCCTTACAGAGTAGGCAGTCTCCTTGCTGACAGAGTAGGCAGTCTCCTTACAGAGATGCAGTCTCCTTACAGAGTAGGCAGTCTCCTTGCTGACAGAGTAGGCAGTCTCCTTACAGAGTATGCAGTCTCCTTACAGAGTAGGTAGTCTCCTTGCTGACAGAGTAGGCAGTCTCCTTACAGAGTAGGCAGTCTCCTTGTTGACAGAGTATGCAGTCTCCTTACAGAGTAGGTAGTCTCCTTGCTGACAGAGTAGGCAGTCTCCTTACAGAGTAGGCAGTCTCCTTGTTGACAGAGTAGGCAGTCTCCTTACAGAGTAGGCAGTCTCCTCAGAGTAGGCAGTCTCCTTGCTGAGTAGGCAGTCTCATTACAGAGTAGGCAGTCTCCTTGCTGACAGAGTAGGCAGTCTCCTTACAGAGTAGGCAGTCTCCTTGTTGACAGAGTAGGCAGTCTCCTTACAGAGTAGGCAGTCTCCTTGCTGACGAGTAGGCAGTCTCCTTACAGAGTAGGCAGTCTCCTTGCTGACAGAGTAGGCAGTCTCCTTACAGAGTATGCAGTCTCCTTGCTGACAGAGTAGGCAGTCTCCTTGCTGACAGAGTAGGCAGTCTCCTTGCTGACAGAGTATGCAGTCTCCTTGCTGACAGAGTAGGCAGTCTCGTTACAGAGTATACAGTCTCCTTGCTGACAGAGTATACAGTCTCCTTGCTGACAGAGTAGGCAGTCTCCTTGCTGACAGAGTAGGCAGTCTCCTTGCTGACAGAGTAGGCAGTCTCCTTGCTGACAGAGTAGGCAGTCTCCTTGCTGACAAGAGTATGCAGTCTATTTTATGTAATTTAGGCAGGGTACTATTTATTAATATTATTTTCATTTTCATAGTTTTCAGATTGAAAAAAGTGCTAAACCAGAATGAGCATAGTAGAGTGTTGTATTTAAAGAAAGGATGGTCCACAATAACAAACGATGCCTATAGGCTTTACTCAACCCCAAAACATTTTATCAGCGCAGAAGAAAACGCCTCTGCAGTCAGATGTCCCGTAGTGTCAGTGGTAGCAGTCAGATGTCCATAGTGTCAGTGGTAGCAGTCAGATGTCCCGTAGGTCAGTGGTAGCAGTCAGATGTCCCATAGTGTCAGTGGTAGCAGTCAGATGTCCCATAGTGTCAGTGGTAGCAGTCAGATGTCCCGTAGTGTCAGTGGTAGCAGTCAGATGTCCCATAGTGTCAGTGGTAGCAGTCAGATGTCCCGTAGTGTCAGTGGTAGCAGTCAGATGTCCCATAGTGTCAGTGGTAGCAGTCAGATGTCCCATAGTGGTCAGTGGTAGCAGTCAGATGTCCCATAGTGTAGTGGTAGCAGTCAGATGTCCCATAGTGTCAGTGGTAGCAGTCAGATGTCCCGTAGTGTCAGTGGTAGCAGTCAGATGTCCCATAGTGTCAGTGGTAGCAGTCAGATGTCCCTACATGAACTTGCTCACAGCTGGGTCTGTGGATTATCTTGAGTAACCTGGTCACAATTTCTTCAAAGAGACTGCTGAGATTGCTTTTTTGGCCACAAACCGAGTGCCATTCAGCTCCATTGTATTGGAGTGACTGCAGACATCTCTACGGCAGATATCTCTAAAACCGGCCAATCACAAGATGGCACTCCGGGTAAGGGGGGGGGGGGGGGGGGGGGGATATGTTTATTATTATTTTATTTAATTTTGAGTGAACTGCCCCTTTTTAAAAGCCTCAGTGTCAGCCAGTCAGAAATGGGAAGTACTGTTCCTTGACCTTTTTTTTTTTTAAGTGAGGTCACGTGCGCCTCCCACACTGTAATCACACTTATTCAGTGATCTTCACGCTGTGGATTTAAATGTTAAAGGTGTAGCAAGTGTTCACTTCTATTAGACAGGATAATACTAGAGGAAGCTTTGGTGCCAGAAACTATACACGCACACGCACACACGCAGAGACACACACACAGCATGTAGGTAAGGTCAGATCTGCTTTAGCTCAGCTGTTGTCGGCCTACAGGCATGTTTCTAAGCGAGTGTTTTTTCTTTAACATATGCTGCTGAGAGCCACATACACACTGCAGCATATGCTGGCAGGCCACTGTGTGCTTCCTCTGCGCCTGGAGGAACACAAAGGTCCAAGAGACTCTCGCTCTCTCTCGCTCTCGCTCTCTTTTTACACATATCCGGACCTGTAACACGCTTGAACAATAAATTTTTTTTTTTTTTTTTAAAGAACACCAGAGCTGCACCCACAGCTAAATTCATTAACTGTGTGTGTATGCAATTCTGTTTTATATGTGTATTCTTTTTTTAAATGTGTATATTGTGAGGATGAATTGTATTTTATGTAGGCCTATTTGATGTATGTTATGTGTGATAACCTTTTTTATCACTTTAGGTTGATGCCCTTTTTTAACATCTTGGCCAGGGACTACAGATTAAATCTAGCCTTCTGGCTAATTCTGGCGTATTTACATTTGAATGTTGATTAATATGCACTGTCCCTTTTGCAAGTAAACTTAAACTCTCCCTCTCTCTTTCACTCTTTTTCTCTCCCTTTCTCTCTCTTTCCCTCTCTCCCTCTCCCCTCTCTTTATCTTTCTCTCTTTCTTTCTCTCTCTCCCTCTCTATCCCTTTACCCCCTCTTTCCCTATCTCCCTTTCCCTCTCTTTCTCTCTCTCTTTCCCTCTCCCTCTTTTTAGCTTTCTCTCTCTCTTTCTATCTCTAACTCTTTATCTTTCTCCCTCTCCATTTCCCTCTCTCTCTCGCTCTTTCCCTCTATCTCCCCCTCTCTCTTTCCCTCTCTCCTTCTCTTCTCCTCTCACCCCCCTCTCTCCTCTCTTCCCCTGTCACACACAACACACACACACACACACACACACACATACATTCCTTCTGGCTGCAGTGCACACTGAGATATTTGTGAATAGCAGCACTTTCAGCGATAGCACCAGTGGAGCATATTATGGCCTTTTCACAAAGGACATACACACACACACACACACACACACGCACGCACGCACACGCGCGCGTGCACACACACACACAGGCACATTGATATACGGTAAACAAGCACTAATGAAGCATATAGTGGTTTTCTGCTGCTTGAGTTGAGCATATAAGTGATTTGGCACAGCTGTCCAGACACCAGACACTGCACTACACCAGGAAATTCATTCAATCTTTATTTATACTCGATAAATACACAAATATACAGTGCCGTCGAGATGTTACATTCACAAGTGTCACAGTGTGTTCATAATATAAAGACATCAGACAATCGGAATAATTAAGAGCACATTTTTAAATATATTAAAAAAATATATAAGAAGAATAAAACCGAGGTAATAATTTAAAAACAATTACATATTGTGGTGACCTGATTGGTTCTAAACCGACCCATAGACACTAGACTGACTAGAGTGTCTAGTTGCAGGCTATTCCATGATGTAGGGGCAGAGAAGCCAAAGCAGATCTACCAAGTTCAGTACAAACTCTAGGCACTCTTAAGTGTAAGCCAAAACTGGATCGTGTACGACAGGGTCCAGTGGTCCATTCCAATAAAGAACTAATATAATTTGGACAATCTCTAATTATGGCTTTATAAATAAAAAGATTCCAATGCAACTTACGTCTCTCTGCCAGAGAGGCCCACCGACCTTATTATATAGGATACAATGGTGAGTACCATAACTATCACCGGTGATAAATCTAATGGCTGAATGGTAAACACAGTCTAAGGGCTTAAAGGAAAACTCCAACATTTTGGGAAATTAGCTTATTTGGCATCTACCCTGGAGTTAGACAAGAAGATACATACCCTTTTTCTTCTCTGTGCATGCAGTAGGAGTAGGAAGACACGCACTGTTAGCCTAGCTTAGCGTCAGTCAGTGGAAGTAGGTTCCTCCATTAGCCTAGTTCCAAACGTCTTCCTACTCCTACTGCATGCACAGAGAAGAAAAAGGTATGTATCTTCTTGTCTAACTCCAGGGTAGATGGCAAATAAGCTAATTTCCCAAAATGTTGGAGTTTTCCTTTAAGAGTGGCAGGAAGAAATAGCTTACGTGATAATCAAGCAAAGATACTGTACAAGACAACCTAAATGTACACATAAATAAAATAATAAACTACATCTTGTGCATCTTGTGTATCTCGTAAATGTGTATGTGAATATATATAAGTTGTAATTAAGTCCAAGTTCAAGTTTCTTTATTAGTTGTCATACAGAAGTACAGAATACTTTTATACAAAATGCTTCTTTCTGTTACGCTCCAGAGACTGTGCTAGACAAAAGGATAAGTATAAAGTAAAATAAGTATAGCAAGTATAAAATAGAAGTCACGTACGTAGACACAAGTGTTCAGTCTGTACATATGTACAATGTTCAATGCAGAGTAGAAGTAACTGAGTTACCATACAATATACTAATATACAATAATCTATATAGTGCAAAGCAGAAATGCAGAAATGGGATGAGGTACAATTTAGGTACACTTTACAGTAAGGTGTACTGAGGTATGGGTTGTAGTGCAAATTCTTTGCGAATAAATATAAAGTGTGTTTAGGTGTTCTAAAGTGTGTAGAGTGGGTGCTGCAGTGAGTTGTTTGTTTAAAGTGAGTGTGTGCGTGTTGATGTGTGTGCTGTGAGTGCATTTTGATGGTTGTTGCATAGTGTTATTGTTCGTTGAGCAACCTGATGGCCTGGGGATAGAAGCTTCTTCTGAGTCTTTCTGTGCTTGCCATGAGACTCCGGTATCGCTTGCCTGACCGCAGCAGTTCAAAGAGGCAGTTGTTTGGGTGGCTGGAGTCTTTGATAATTCTCTTAGCCTTACCCATGCACCGCTTGTTGTAAATGCCCCCCTCCAAAGCCCCCCTCCAATTGTGCGTTCGGCTGAATGGGCCACTCTCTGTAGTCTGCTACGGTCTTGTGCTGTGCTATTCCCAAACCAGGAGGTGATATTGCCAGTCAGGATGCTCTCTATTGTACATGAGTAGAAGTTCTTAAGGATCTTCTGACTGACTTTGAACTTCCTTAGGCGCCTGAGGAAGTAGAGGCGTTGCCGTGCCTTCTTCACAACACTGTCAATGTGTGTGGTCCATGTCAAGTCCTCGGATATGTGGACTCCGAGGTCCTTAAAACTGTTCACTCTCTCAACCGGTGCCCCGTCGATGCTATGGGGGCTGTAGTCCCTGACCGCCGACCTCCTAAAGTCCACAATCATCTCCTTTGTTTTGCTGACGTTCAGGGAGAGGCTGTTCTCTTGACACCACCCCGCTAGGACCTTGACCTCTTCCAGGTAGGCCCTCTCGTCGTTTGCAGAGATCAGGCCCACCACTACTGTGTCGTCAGCAAATTTGATGATTGTGTTGTTCCGCTGTGCCACACAGTCATGTGAGTAGAGGAGGGGACTCAGTCAGAACACAGCCCTGGGGGGCCCCTATGTTGAGGGTGATGGATGAGGAGGTGCAGTTGCCTGCTCTCACCACCTGGGGTCTGCCCATCAGGAAGTCCAAGACCCTCTGGCAGAGGTCATAGTTTAAGCCCAGGTCCCTGAGCTTGGCTATGGGTTTGGAGGGGACTATGGTATTGAATGCTGAGCTGTAGTCGATGACCTCATGTCATTCCTCTGTGGAGTTTGGGGGTGGGGATGTGGGATTCGCTGGTTTTCCTCGTGGTGGCGGGGGCACCGGGACCGGGGGAGATGGTGGACCCACAGGGGTGGCATTCCCGTCGCTGTGCATGGCGATGTGAGAGGTGCGCGGGCTGTTTTGTGTTTTTCCTTCGGTCATGGCGTGCTTTATCGGGGGGTGCGTCTTGGATGGGGATGTGGTAGGGATTGATGTGTGGGGTGTTTTGGGGGGACTGACTGTTCCAGGGAGGGGTTCACATGCCTTCGAGCGACATTGTACTTTTGTACTTATTTTATGCCATTATTAAGTCTACACGTTTACATTGCACTACTTTTATTGTCTTTTATACCTATTCTTATGTCTGCAATTTATGCATTGTTTTTTTATTCTGTCAATCTGTGAGCTGATTGTATGCCTATGTTCATTTTATACTATATAGATAGTTATTAATATTAATTGTTATATTGTAGAAATGTGTGCATTGAAATGTCTAAACTAAGTCTCGACGACATTGAAAATGAGGGTGACCTCAATTGTCTTTTCGAGTATAAATAAAGGTTGATGATACAGGAGCTTATTACTGCACATCCTGCATATGCAAAAATATATGTATTGTGTTCAGTGTGTGTGTGTGTGTGGGGGGGGGGGGGGGTGTATGTATGAGTACAAAAGCTAGGTATTTTGTTTAAAGCCACAATCCAGTGTTTTTTTTTTACTGTAGAAATGGGCTGTGTTCTCATATTCATGTACAGCTACAGAACGCAGCCAACACAGTTTAAAACTTGTTTTCTTCGTGTCTAGTGTTGGTCCTCATATCAAGATTTCAGTCAATCGAGAAGAATGAAAACATTAGTATTTCTGGTGGTGGAATGAATGTTATGTGGTTATAATAGCCCCCCCCCCCCCCCCCTCTCTCTCTCTCTCTCTCTCTGTGTCACTCCCTCTCTCTGTCACTCCCCTATCTCTCTCTGTCACCCTACTCTCTCTCTCTCTGTCACCCCCCTATCTCTCTCACCCCCTATCTCTCTGTCACCCCCTCTCACCCTACTCTCTCTCTCTCTGTCACCCCCTCTCTATCTATCTCTCTCTCTGTCACCCCCTCTCACCCTACTCTCTCTCTTTCTCTCTGTCACCTCTTTCTCTCTCTCTCTCTCTCTCTCTGTCACCCCCCCCCTCTCTCTCTCTCTCTCTGTCACCCCCCCTCTCTCTCTCTCTCTGTCACCCCCCTCTCTATCTATCTATCTATCTATCTATCTATCTATCTATCTATCTATCTATCTATCTATCTATCTATCTATCTATCTATCTATCTATCTATCTCTCTCTGTCACCCCTCTCTCTCTCTCTCTCTCTCTCTCTGTCACCTCTCTCGCTCTCTCTCTCTCTCTCTGTCACCTCTCTCGCTCTCTCTCTGTCACCCCCCCACTCTCTCTCTCTCTCTCTCTCTCTCTCTCTCTCTCTCTCTCTCTCTCTCTCTCTCTCTCTCTCTCCTCTCTCTCTCACTCTCTCTCTCTCTCTCTCTCTCTCTCTCTCTCTCTCTCTCTCTCTCTCTCTCTCTCTCTCTCTCTCTCTCTCAGAGAACTTCCAGGTGGTGGTGAGAGGTAATGGGTTCCTCCATGCCAGAAACACTGACCAGGTCCTCTGCAGCTTCAAACTCAACGACACACACACGCTGAGTGAGTGTTGCACGTACATACGCACATCCACATAACCATACACACCCACCTTTGGAATATTATGAATTATTATTCACATGATAGTGTTTTATGGTATCTTTTTAGTATTACTAAGAGCAATATTTGTGAATATAATTGAGGGTGGTGGAGTTCTAAAATGCTATCGATATTTCCCCTGTGCAGATGAGAGACCAGTTGGTATGGAGGATACCTACCTGCTCTGTCCTGCTCCTGTCATAGAGGAAGTGGGAAGGTAAGCTACACCTTCTTATCAATCTCTCATACTGCAGGCTGTAGGTCACCTAGGTTAGGTCTGTGTATTTGTATTTGGTTTGTGTATTTGTGTATTGTTTTGGTTATCGTGCATAAATTAAGACAGTTGCTCCGGGTGGCTATGGACCCTGTTCGCCATCTTTGGAGGATCACTTCTGTCCCATTGCATAGGGAAATAGCTAGAATGTGGAGAAAGGGGGGAAAAGAAGCGTTTAGGCTGTGAGATATTCAGCTTTTCACCCACAATCTTTTAACCCAAAAATGCGCCTGTCAACACACGCTGTCAACCAGAGTGATCCCCTACATACTGGCAGCTTGCTGAGGAAATTACCCCAAGTCTCAGTTACTCAAGTCTCAGTTACTCAAGTTCCAGTTACTCAAGTTTCACTTACTCAAGTCTCAGTTACCGTACTTTTCGCACTATAAGCCGCACCTGACTATAAGCCGCAGCAGCTAAATTGAATGATGTGTACATATATAAGCCGCACTGGACTATAAGCCGCAGGTGTTTTAATGTTTAATTACCATATGTAAGGGTTCGTGCACAGAGGGGATTGTCGGGAAAGAGATGGCTGTTTGAGGAAGCTCCCATTTATTAACATTTCAACAAACAAGTTGCATATTTAATAAGGGAAGTGGGAACAGATAAATAACATTTCAATGCAGTAAAAAAAGCAATATTTCGATTTTTACATTTTCGGGTTTGGTCCACATATAAGCCGCACCGTTATATAAGCCGCAGGGTCGAAAAATGGGGGAAAAAGCCGCGGCTTATAGTCCGAAAAGTACGGTACTCAAGTCTCAGTTACTCAAGTCTCAGTTACTCAAGTCTCAGTTACTCAAGTCTCAGTTACTCAAGTTCCAGTTACTCAAGTCTCAGTTACTCAAGTCTCAGTTACTCAAGTCTCAGTTACTCAAGTCTCAGTTACTCAAGTTCCAGTTACTCAAGTCTCAGTTACTCAAGGCTCAGTTACTCAAGTCTCAGTTACTCAAGTTCCAGTTACTCAAGTCTCAGTTATTCAAGTCTCAGTTACTCAAGTCTCAGTTATTCAAGTCTCAGTTACTCAAGCCTCAGTTACTCAAGTCTCAGTTACTCAAGTCTCAGTTACTCAAGTCTCAGTTACTCAGTTCCAGTTACTCAAGTCTCAGTTATTCAAGTCTCAGTTACTCAAGTCTCAGTTACTCAAGTCTCAGTTACTCAAGTCTCAGTTACTCAAGTCTCAGTTACTCAAGTCTCAGTTATTCAAGTCTCAGTTATTCAAGTCTCAGTTACTCAAGTCTCAGTTACTCAAGTCTCAGTTACGCAAGTTTCAGGTACTCAAGTTTCAGTTACTCAAGTCTCAGTTACTCAAGTCTCAGTTACTCAAGTCTCAGTTACTCAAGTCTCAGCTATTCAAGTCTCAGTTACTCAAGTCTCAGTTACTCAAGTCTCAGTTACTCAAGTCTCAGTTACTCAAGTCTCAGTTACTCAAGTTCCAGTTACTCAAGTCTCAGTTATTCAAGTCTCAGTTACTCAAGTCTCAGTTACTCAAGTCTCAGTTACTCAAGTCTCATACCACTTTCCAATGTAAATTCAGTAAGCAACTAATCTATATGACTATTATGTGAAATAATATTTCTTCCTATACTTTGCTAACATATAGTCCTTCAATAGTTTTTAGGTACTCATTAGTTGTGCCACCTAAAGGGAAGTATTACTTGGAAAGACTTGGCAGAAGTGCTGTAAGTGGGGTTTCTTTTAGCCGCGGTCTAGCAGGTTAGTAGAGTTTCCTCGTCTTCACCGGCGAAAGCGAGCTACGCCAGCTGTACCCAAAGTTTGTTGCGGAGACAGAGGAGCGGTTGTCCTTGGACAAATTAGGTCCAAAGTCACTCTGAGTCTCTGTGATCAATCAGTGTTTGTCACGGCTAACGAAGCCAGACACCAGTCACAAGGAGACACCAGGAGAAGAGCCCAGGAATAAGCCTTAATGAGAGCCTCCTGGAGACAGACCTCCACAACACTGCCTCTCTGTGTCCGTGTGCGTGTGTGTGTGTGTGTGTGCAGCGTGTGCGTATGTATCCCTGCATGATACATGCCTAACACAGAGGGGGAACGTGAACTTTCCTCCAGCTTCGCTTCAGCGGGAGCTTCGGAGCAGAAGTTTCTTGCGGGGCAGACGGGGAGCGGTGCTGCTGTGTCCTGGGGCTGGGAGATGGTTTAAACCCCCCCCGGCAGCCTTCCCAGTGTCCTCGGCCCCCGCAGCCCTGTGCATAATTATACACCCTGAGCCCACGGCCTCAGACACCTCCCAGCCACCGTCTGTCTTGACGCTGTCATCCAGATTTCTGGGATGGTTTGATCTAGTCTCGTTCCCGCCAGTGAAAACCCGCTCGTCGGGGCCCTCCTGAAGACGGGGGGTGGAGGGGGGCACTTGGTCTTCACACTGTGGCTGTGAAGGGGTTTTCGGAGGCCATTGTTTTTCACTGTGAGTTCAAGTTCAAGTTTGTTTTTATTTGTCAGAACAAAATACAGGATACCTTATAATGAAATGCTTGTTTCTTATGAGCCCCTGAGAGTGTGCTGCATACAGTAAAGAGAAAGTAAGTAAAAAAAATAATAAATAAATAAGAAGTAAAAAGTAGATAAAGACGATATAAAATACAGAGTAAAATGAGTACCAGTGAGGTAGAATGCAGATGTACAAAAGTTGGGGTAGGGTGCAAATGAGGTATGAATGTGGTGCAGGTCCACAGGCATGTGTGTGTAGCGGTTTACGCTGTTTGGAAAACGTCGTTGGCACTCAAAGTGTTAAGATCCCCTGGGTTCCCTCAAGAACCTATGGGTGCCTCGAAGCCCCAAATGATGCCTGTGTGAGAACCTTTGGGAGCACCGTGTCCTCTAATGGCAATGGTAAATAGCTGCATTTATATAGTACTTTTATCCAAAGCGCTTTACAATTTGTTCCTCGCATGTTCTGTCATCAATCAATCATTATCTGAAAAAAAAAAAAAAAAAAAAAAAAAAACGAACCTACACTGTAGCACTCAACACTTTGATGAACATTGTTACTCAGCTGATAGAGTTGTACCCTTCCTGCTGTCTTGTTGTACAAAACGTGTAAGTCGCTTTGGGGTAAATGGTAAATGGCTGCATTTATATAGTACTTTTATCCAAAGCGCTTTACAATTTGTTCCTCACATGTTCTATCATCAATCAATCATTATCTGAAAAAAAAAAAAAAAAAAAAAAAAAATATATATATATAACTAACTCTAACTAACCTTACTGTCATGCACTTGTCCTAATAAACTAACCTACACTGTAGCACTCAACACTTTGATGAACATTGTTACTCAGCTGATAGAGTTGTACCCTTCCTGCTGTCTTGTTGTACAAAACTTGTAAGTCGCTTTGGATAAAAGCGTCAGCTAAATGACTAAATGTAAATGTCACCCACTCACTCACACATTCACACACCGACGGCGGAGGCGACCATGCAAGGTGCCAACTAGCTAATCGGGAGCAGTTAGGGGTTAAGTGTCTTGCTCAAGGATACTTCGACATGCTGCCCGGGAGGAGCGGGAATCGAACCGGGGCGGGAACCGCCGACTGCTCTACCTACCGAGCCACTGTCTCTACTGACTGACGAGCCACTCAGAGCAGCTAGATGTGACTGATGGGCCAATCAGAGTAACCTGTGTGTATTATGCGATATTTCAGAAGAAGTAGATTGGATATCTGAAATGGCTTGATTTTGTTGGTATCCAGTGGGATATTGATGAAAGGGCTTTACATCAACATACCTTTGTGTTCAGTTACCATCTCCTCTCCTCCATCTCCAGTCCCGTCCCCCAGTTTTCTTTTGCGAACACCCGCCAAGCTTTGACATGAACCGGCCATCTCTGGCATCCATTCAACCGTCGGTCGCATCGATGCCTCCGCCCGTCCACTCTGACCTAGAGTTCCCACGTCTACTCCAGCCACACGAACAGCCTCTTTGAACTGCTGCGGTCAGGCAAGCGATACCGGAGTCTCAAGGCGAGCACAGAAAGACTCAGAAGAAGCTTCTATCCCCAGGCCATCAGGCTGCTCAACGAACAATAAACACTATGCAACAACCATCAAATGCACACAGCACACACATCCACACGCACACACTCACTTTAAACAAACAACACACTGCAGCACCCACTCCACACACTTTAGATCACACAAACACACTTTATATTTATTGGTAAAGGATTTTCACTACAACTCGTACACCTTACTGTAAATTGTACCTAAATTGTACCTCATCCCATTTCTGCTTTGCACTATATAGTATTGTATATTAGTACATTGCATAGTATATTGTATATTGTATGGTAACTCAGTTACTTCTATTCTGCATCGAACATTGTACATATGTCTATACTGAACACTGTGACCTCTATTTTTACTTTGATCTTACATGCTATACTATTTTATTTCATACTTATCTTGTCTAGCACAGTCTCTGGAGCGTAACAGTAAGAAGCATTTTGTATAAAAGTATTCTGTACTTCTGTATGACAACTATTAAAGAAACTTGAAACTTGAAACTACACCCGGACCGAGCTTGACCTGGCAGCGAAGGGAAAGAAAAGGACGAGTTAGGTTCTTTTAAGATTAAAGAAAAACGTTTTTTAAGTTTTGAAAAAAAAATACAGGTAGATGACCAGTCCACCTATTCTAATAACAACCAACAAATAGAGTTGTGTCTGGTCGATGTGGCTAGCTGTGTGCCGGCCTGGCTGCTCCTCTGAGCTGTGTGCCGGGCCTGGCTGCTCCTCTGAGCTGTGTGCCGGGCCTGGCTGCTCCTCTGAGCTGTGTGCCGGGCCTGGCTGCTCCTCTGAGCTGTGTGCCGGGCCTGGCTGCTCCTCTGAGCTGTGTGCCGGGCCTGGCTGCTCCTCTGAGCTGTGTGCCGGGCCTGGCTGCTCCTCTGAGCTGTGTGCCGGGCCTGGCTGCTCCTCTGAGCTGTGTGCTGGGCCTGGCTGCTCCTCTGAGCTGTGTGCCCGGCCTGGCTGCTCTTCTGAAGGGAAGACTGGTTGAGGGACCAGTCCCACTGGGCACTAGAGCCACCCATAATAAAAACCATATGCATTATTTTTGTTTGTAATAAATGTACTGTATGGCGCTCTGGATAAAACGGGTGTGTTACATTCAGAGCAGAAGAGTGGGAATAATTACACAGTGTGTTCTGGCAGTAGTCGTGCCTAGAGGAGGAGGAGGAGGAGGAGGAGGAGGGGTCCCACCTTGGACCAGGAGCGGCAGCTTGTCTGCTGCAGAGAGGAGGAGTGGCTGACGGGGAGAGAAAGGAGGCCCACAGCTGGTAGGAGAAATCACACCGGAATGTAGTGTAGTGATGATACACTTGGCCCGTATGAGTCATTTTCCCGGAACCTCAAACCTGACTCAAACCTGGACAATAAGAGAGTGAAATTCTGTCCAACCCGAACCAGTTGGGGTGTAGTCTGATTTAGGTTTGAACTGGACATACATTTCTAGATGTCTAGGAGGTGTCAGATGGTGCTGTATTTATAAAAAAAAATGTGAGGTCCATACAAGAGGTTTTGGGGTCAATTCCGCTCCCCCCCCCCCCCACATATACACACTCACAACCCTCCCAATACACCCTCACCCACCTTCATGTCGCATATAATGAAGTCATTGATGCTACTGTCACACAAATCTGTCTTGACTGACAACCTTCCGGATGTAGTCGTGGAGACACACACACACACACACACACACACACACACACACACGCATACAGTATGTACATATGGGGCAAATACAGATATAGTGGGCAGATTGATGATTGATAGGGGCTGAGATCTCTCTGTCAGCTGGGAGCTGCGATGCCCCCTGCCTGCCTAAGAGGAGGGGTGGCTGTATGCAATGTGGAGGGAAAGACAAAAGTGAGAGAAAAGAGAGAGAGAGAGATGGGGGTGGAGGGGGGGAGAAGATAAGGCTGAGGAGGACACACATCACTCTATCCACTCTCCTGCTCCCAAACCAGCGAGAATGTTTACATTGTATCACAATGTGCACAGTAATATCCCTTTACCGGCTTGTTCCTCTTTACAGTGGCCGGGGTTAGTTCTCATCCATGAGAAGCCTGAATAAGCAAAATCAGTATGACAGCCCAACCCCACCGAACACGTGCGGCGGGCGTGAGGCGAGCGGGCGTGAGGCGTTTCACTTTCACTCCCATGTTAACGGGCGTCGCTGTTCACACCGGAGCGGATTTTTCCGCTTTGGTTGGATTCAGAGGTGTGCGCCACGCGCATTTTCACAGAAATACACTCAATATCTGCATTATTACCACACATATAGATGTTGTTTTTAAAGATTTATTTTTTAGCGTTTATCGCTTTTTGCTACTGGGCAGTCCAGTAGAGAGAGAGAGAGAGAGAGGAGGAATGGGAGACAGAGTGGGGGGAAGACATTCGGCAAATAACGGCGGGTCCGGGAATCGAACCGGGTCGGCCTTGCCGCGACTCAGCGCGCTATGTGGTTCGCCACTGGGGCGCCCATATAGATGTTGTTTAACCAGCTAATGTGTCTGTATCTTCCCCAATACAAATAAACCATACTATACAGTCAGTCACACTGATTTCATCATTCTAAAATTAATTCTAACATTCTAATTAATTAGATAATAACTGGTTATACATGCAAAATGGACAATAGAACACTGGAACTCGAAATCTGTTCCAATGTAAATGGGCCTTCCTCCTCCGTGCGCTTTCGCCCGCTCTGAAGTCGGACTCGGTGTGGACCACACACACTGTTCTCGCGCAAAACCCATGCGTGCTTGCGCCCGCGCCTGGTGGGGTCCCGGCATGTAAACACACACACAAAACTCAAAATTACTATTCGATAGTCACTGGGAGCTATACGAATACTAATCGAACCCCCCACCCCCAACATACGATTTGGTTTTTTAATTAATAGCTAACATCACATGACCTGATCAAACAAGTGAGCTAGCAGCAGGCTAACGTTATTTCCGGAAACAAAAGCAATCATTCCTAAAGTTACATCGTTGACACATGAAATGTCTGAGCTTCCACGTTAATGTATGGTTTTGTTTTTACTTAATAGCGAAACGTGAGATAATCTGGCTCGAGATAAAGCGAGCGAGCTAGCTGGCTAATGGTAGCAGAGCAGGCAAGCGTTCTATCCTGGAACAAAAGCATTAATTCCAGAAAGTTACATCACTGATGCTTGAAATGTGTGAACTTAGTAAAACAACATGGCGAAGGTACAAAACGTTGCTACCATGCAACATCTCCAGTCTCTCTTTCTCTTCTGTTCTCCCCAGCTGTTAACAGACTGTTATGCTACCTGCAGTACAGAGAGGGACTACAGTGGAGGACAGATGGAAGAAAAAACAGTGTGTCAGTGTTTGAGGAAGTGAAGGAGAGAGAGAGAGAGATCTGAGGGTCCCAGATGGGAGGGACACATGCTAAAAGGATGTAGGACAGGAAAACCCCTCCTCCTCCTCCCATCCCCCTCTGTTTCCTCTCCTTTCTCCTCCTCTTTCTCTCTCTCTCTCTCTCTGGTCTCCCTTCTCCTCCGACCACCCTCCAGTGACCTCCCCTCTGCCTCCCCCCCTCCTCCTCCTCCTTCCTCACATCTACACCCAGATCTCAATACCACCCTTGTCTCTCTCTCCATGACCACCACAGCACAGAAAAGCCCTTTCTCCTTTCTTCTCCAACAAGGAGAGACGGTGGCAGTCGGTGCAATTCCTCACATTTATATTGAACTATTATTAACATTAGGCACAGATACACGCACTACACAAACCGGTCGCAAGTGAGAGAAAACTTACCAACAAAGTGTGTAGTGAGTGTATCTCTGCCTATACATAATGGCAATTGTTAAATAAAGTTGTTGTTGTTTTTTTACTGGCCGTCTCTGTCGCTGGAGACCAGTTGTTTTCCCACTGACGTCCCTTCCTCCCACAACAGGCAACCCTGTCTCCACCCCTGACACACGTGTTGCTAAAATAAGTGGTCTACGTGTTAAAATGATAGCTCTACATTATGACAGCCATCACTGATAAGTGTTTGGTCAATGACATCGGTTTCCCTGTCCCTCCACTCTGCACTTTATCCAATCAGGAGTGAGAACTACACTGGGGGGGGGGGGGGGGATTCTGTTTTTTATCCAAAGCGCTTTACAGTTTGTTCCTCACGTTTTTACCCATTCATTCACACACCGACGGCAAAAGCAAACATGCAAGGTGCCAACCTGCACATCGGGAGCAATTAGGGGTTAAGTGTCTTGCTCAAGGACACTTTGACACGCTGCCCGGGAGGAGTGGGAATCGAACCGGGAACCTCCGGATTTCCAGATGACTGCTCTACCTCCTGAGCCACTGTCGCCCCCAAAATAAGTAAATAATATCTAGGGCTCTCTCTCCTGATTGGATAAGGTGGGAAGGGATACCAGAAAATGTTGTTTACTGCAGAGCGGAGGGGCTGTTACTGACATAATACTCAATATATATATATATATATATATATCAATGATGGATGTCAGAATGTAGAGCTACTTATTTTACCACAATTATTTTTTAACACAAAAAAACAGAAATAGAAGTAACACGACATGGTGTCAGAAGTCCTGCAAGAGTTGTGTATGTGTTCGGTCGGACGATAAGTGCCATTTGAGGTTCGTTGATGGAGAAAAAAGATGAGCGTGGCTAATAATGCTGGAGCACCTGCAGCGGTTTCAAGTGCTACATTTAGCATCCAGCCTCGCGAGTCCTTCGACTTTTCAAAGCCGCAAGAGTGGGCCAAGTGGATACGCAGGTTCGAAAGATTCCGTCTGGCAAGTAACCTAAATGCTAGCTCTGAAGAGAATCAAGTCAACACGCTAATATATTGTATGGGTGATGAGGCGGACGATATTTTACGTGGATTAAATCTGACTGTTGCTCTACGACGTACGTACCAAGGAGTGCGGGATGGATTACAGGGTTTCTTCGTGGTCAAGAAAAATGTGATCTACGAACGCGCCAAATTTAATATGCGCAAACAGGGAGAATGTGAAACGGTCGACTCCTTTGTGACGGCATTGTATGCGCTGGCAGAGTATTGTACATACGGAGTGCTACATGATGAACTTATTCGTAACAGGCTTGCCGTCGGTCTGATGGATAAGCGGCTGTCAGAAAGAATGCAGCTTGACCCGGACTAAACATGGCGAGGCAGAGTGAAGAGGTGAAACGACAGCAATCCTCTCTGCGAGGAGACGCCAGGACAGAGGCAAGACGTTAGATCGGTGGACAGGGTGTTTAAGAGCAGTAGCAAGAATTATGCTAAGAACAGCCCCCAACAGGCTAACAGCTACCCAGCCAAATCACACAGCCACTCAAGGGGGAGGAGTGTCCAGTGTCATAAATGTGGCAGTTATCACGGCGGCTACGTGGCGTAGTGGGCAAGGCGCTCGCCACGAATGCGGAGACGCTGGGCTCGCCTGTTCGAGCCCAGCGCTCCACATTGCTTTCAGTTTAGCTGGTCGTTCATACTAATACACATTGGCCGTATTAGGGGGTGGGAAACTGATGGGTGGGGATCGGGCGTTGTGGACAGCGACTCCTACAGGTCGGTTGGTGCGCCTGCGCAGTAGAATCAGGAAGTGTCGGGGGCAGCGTGAGCCTCCCACGCGTTACTCCTCGCCACTGAGAGATCGAGCTGTGCAGGTGAAAAGATGCGACTGCTGTTACCTCAAGTACCGGAGGGGACTTGTGCTATGTATGACTTAGTCCACATTGCAGCCGGCTTGTGGGAGGCAAGAAACAGCGTTCGTGACAGGGGAGGGTTGAATTGGATGATACGAAATTGGGATGGGAGAAAAATATAGAAAATGGGAGAAAAAGTGGATAAAAAAAATGTGGCAGTTATCAGTCCCACCCACAGCGCGATTGCCCTGCTAATGAGGTGAAATGCCATTCATGTGGGAAGATGGGGCATTATAAGCGTGTGTGTAAATCATCCAAAAATGTACATGAGGTTGAAGAGGACTATTCCTGCTCCTGTGATGGTGAGGAGGAGTGTATGTTCTTGGGCAGCATCACAACTGATGGTGAGCCATGGATGGTCAACATAGACAGACGTGTGCCATTCAAAATAGACACTGGTGCTGATGTTACTGTGATGCCTCACACTGTATTCAGAGAGATCTACAGACACAAGGATCCACCTACTCTACAGAAAGCAACAAAACCACTGATGTGACCTGGGAGGAGTCCACTAGATGTTGTGGGCGTCGCCAAGCTGTTGCTGAGGAGAGGAGAGAGAGAGGTGTTGGAGGACGTGTACGTCGCTCGACACCTGCACACAGCGTTGCTGGGAGGCCTGCTATCAGCAAGATGGAGCTTGTGGCACGTCTAGACAGTATCACAATGGAGACGCTCAAGACGACCTACCCGAAGATATGCAGTGGTCTCTGCAGTGGAGATGAAACAGCCGTATGCAATCAGGATGAAACCGGGGGCTTAACCATTCTCGCTGAAGACGCCCAGAAGGATTCCATTGCCACTGATGGACAAAGTCGAGCAAGAACTGTCCCGCATGGAAAGCCTCGGAGTGATCAGCCGGATCGAGGAGCCAACCGACTGGTAGTCCCTAAGAAGAAGATGGGTGCGGTACGCATAACGGAACGTAGACCAAATGCATCCACATTTGTATAGGATTCTAGCACATTTTCATAACAATAGCGAATATTACCGTTTTCATTGAGGTTCCTTACAAATTAACGATGCTTTATGTTGTCCTTTATATGCCGATTATCATTAAAATCTTAAATTGTACCATATGTCCCCCTTTAGACAACATATGTAACGCTACCAGCGCACTTTTGTTAAGATAATTAGTTTACCATTCACGGCCGCTATACCGAGGTCGCAGTAATAGTTTACCGCTGTTCAGATCACGGCGAAGAATAGACACATCCCAGTGACCTGTGACCTGTGCTAAGGATCTTGGGAAATGTATTCATGTAGTTTTCAACATTTTCACCTTTTAATTTTAAACCAATGCTGCCATCTACTGACAACAAAGTGTTGTCTATCGTCACTTCCGTATACAGCGTCGCCCGAAACCCATTCTAGAGATTCCCACTTTTTACTGGGAATGGGGCGTGGCCGTATTTGGTCCCAGACAATAAGAGTGGCTGCGATTGGTCACCGTGACGTTATGTGTTGATCTCACAAACCTCAATGAGTCAGTGTGCCGGGAAAAATACACCCTGCCAACAGTCGAGGAAACACTGGGAATGCTAGCCAGGATATTCAGCAAGTTAGACGCAAACATGGGATTTTGGCAAATACCCCTGACTGAGGATTCGTCAAAGTACACAACCTTTATCACGCCGTTTGGTCGTTATCACTTTAATCGCCTACCTTTCGGCATCGCCTCCGCCCCAGAACACTTCCAAAACAGAATGGTGACTGAGGTCACAGAGGGGCTGGAGGGTGTCGTCTGCCACATGGATGATGTGCTGGTGTGGGGCCGATCACAGGAGGAGCATGACGCTCGTCTGCATGTCGTGCTGGGGAGGATCGAGAAAGCAGGAATCACCCTGAACATCGATAAGTGTGACCTGTCAAAAGAAGAGGTGACCTTTCTAGGCCATGTGATCTCCAGCAGTGGCATTAACCCCGACCTGAGTAAGACGGATGCCGTAAGGAGGATGGAGGAGCCGACAAATGTTAGTGAGCTGAGAAGCTTTCTCGGCATGGTAAACCAGCTGGGGAAGTTTATCCCCGCCGCTGGCGGAGAGAGACAAGCCCCTGCGAGACCTTCTGTCGAAGAAGAACTGCTGGCTGTGGGGCATCGAGCAGGCCAGAGCCTTTCAAGATTTAAAGGATGCACTAATATCCCCACCAGTGTTGGCCATGTACGATAATCATAGGGAGTGCAAGGTCTCAGCGGACGCGGCGTCGTACGGCTTGGGGAGTGTGCTTCTTCAAAAATGGGATGGAGTGTGGAGACCAGTAGCCTATGTGTCGCGGTCTCTCACACAGACTGAGCAGAGATACGCACAGGTTGAGAAGGAGGCCCTGGGCTTGACTTGGGCTTGCGAGAGGTTTCGAAATGTTCTCATCGGCAGACACTAGCAGCCGGAGACAGACCACAAGCCTCCTGGGGTCTCAGGCGTTGGATGATCTCCCTCCACGGATTCTGCGCTTCCGGATGCGCCTGATGCGCTATTCCTATTCCATTGCTCATGTGCCAGGGAAGAGCCTGTGGACTGCTGATACGCTCTCACATGCTCCTGTGAAGAGGAGAGAGACACCAGATGAGAAGGAGTTATTTGAGAATACAAATATTTATGTGGACATGATAATGGAGAACCTGCCAGCGAGCACTGCCTACCTGGACGAGCTGAGAGAGCAGTTTGAGGGGGACAGTGTGTGCGCACAGGTGAAGCAGCGGTGTGCAGAGGGATGGCCAGCACACAACAGTGAACTGGCTCTCAGGCTGTACTGGGCGGAACAGGCGTCACTCACAGTAGAGGATGGACTGTTGCTGAGGGGAAGCAGGCTTGTAATCCCTTCAACAATGATAAATGATGTGCTTGCCAGGCTGCATGAAGGCCACCAGGGGGTGGTAAAGTGCAGGGAGCGTGCACGACAGTCTGTATAGTGGCCCGGGCTCAGCCAGCAGCTGAATGAGCTAGTCCTCAACTGCCGAACATGCAGCAAAGAGAGACGGAACCAAAGGGAGCCCCTGATGCCATCTCAATACCCGGGGCGACCGTGGCAGAAGTTGGGAGCAGACCTGTTCATGCTGGAGAGCAATATTTACCTGCTGGTTGTGGATTATGCATCAAGGTACGTGGAGATCCCTCTGCTGACTCCCACAAAATCAACAGACGTCATCCACTACCTGAAGTAAATTTTCGCACGGCACGGTATCCCGGAGGAACTGGTGACAGACAATGGGCCACAGTTTTCCGGAATGGCCTTTGCAGCGTTTGCAGCATCCTATGGGTTTCGCCATATCACGAGCAGCCCGAGATATCCCCAGAGTAATGGGGAGGCAGAACGTGCTGTCAAGACAATAAAAGGTCTCCTGAAAAAGGCAGCCGACCCATACCATGCTCTGCTGGCATACAGAGCCACCCCGTTGCATAACGGATACAGTCCAGCTCAGCTTCTTATGGGGAGGAGACTCCGCACAACGGTGCCAACGCTTCCTGCTCTACTGGTCCCTACTCTTCCCGACAGTAAGGCGGTTGTTCTGAAGGAAGAGGAGAAGAGAATGAGAGATTCACAAAGCTACAACCGGCGTCATCGTGCACGAAGTCTCGACAGGCTCACTCCAGGAAAGGAAGTGTGGGTCACAGATCAAAGTGCAACTGGAGTTGTGGTCAGCAGTCACTAGGGGTGGGGGGAAAAATCGATACGTAGTAGTATCGCGATACTTTGCGTGGCCATACTGTATCGATACAGGGACGCCAAGTATCGATATTTAATTATTCATATAATTTTTTTGTGGATTTTTTTTTTAATTTCTTCTTTTTTTTGTATAAGGAAGTTGCATTGTTCATTTCAATACCTGTAATAGTACAGTAGTAGTCCACACACACACATGTGCATTCAGTTAAGTTGGAATATGACTGTAATACAAACAGTTCAGTTTGTCAGGTACATGCAACACAGATTACAGTGTTTACATCTGTCTGCTTGAGAAAATACCATGTTCTGCAATAAAAATGATTGAAGTGAGATGAACAGACTGAACTTTATTTTATTAGATAAAACATGTTGACAGTTTTACTTTGCAGTAAAAAAGAATTGATAAAAAAAAGATCGCAATATTCGCGATATATCGAGTATCTCGATCGTATCGCGAGGTCTCTGGCGATTCCCACCCCTAGCAGTCACCCCACTCCACGTTCGTACATCATAGATGGACCCCATGGAACATTAAGGCGAAACCGTCGCCATCTCATCCCCATGGAGCCCTCACCGGCGCAGAGTGCAGCAGAACCTATGGAGCAGAATGTCCTGGAACCACCAGCTACTCCCAGAACCAGGTCTGGGAGAAGTGTGGTGAAACCAACTAGGTTGGACTTGTAAGAGACAGTAGAGCGAAAGTAAAGAGAAAAGTGACATTCCTGTAATAGAATGAAAGATGTTTATGGTTAAGCTAAGACATGCGTTTCATGTATATATATATATTCGTTTAGATATAGTGTTAAGAAAAAGGCAATTGCTATGGTTAATATAGCCTATAGTTTATTATGGCATTAAAGAAAGTGTTTAGATCAGTTCAGGAACAGACCTTTTAGATATAGAGGCAGAATAATCCTCTAAGGTCTGGGGAATCAATGGCAGTCTACCCATTGATTCTAGAAAGGGAGATGTGGTGTTATGTTAATGTGTGTGCGTTATACGACACAGTGTACAGGCCACCGTACTCGGGGGTCGGGCAGAGTACGAGAGAGGCAAGGAAGAACACCTGTGTAATGGAGCTACGGAGAAGCTAATAAAGATACTATCAACCACAGCAGAGGACTCACGTATTTGTTACTGTGTGAAGTAACACGACACTCTTGACTTTCCTTTCTGCTCCCGTCTTCTCCATCTCTCAACTATATTGTACTGTACAGTAGGCCTCGTCATGTCTGTCGTCATTATTACCTCCGCCAAGGAGGTTATGTAATCTGTCCCGTCTGTCCATCTCTAGCGCCACCATCAGGCCAAATCTTAAGTTTCCAAACGAGCGTATCTCCTGGCCCGTTAGTCACACAGTCACATCATTTGTGGGGAACATTCATGACTCCTAGAGGGAGAAACCTGTTGATTTTGACCCGATGACCTTTCCTCTAGTGCCAGCATGTGGAGCTACAGTGGCTCGGGAGGTAGAGCAGTCGTCTGGTAATCCGGAGGTTCCCGGTTAGATTCCCGCTCCTCCCGGGCAGTGTGTCGAAGTGTCCTTGAGCAAGACACTTAACCCCTAATTGCTCTCGATGAGCAGGTTGGCACCTTGCATGGTTGCCTCCGCCATCTGTGTGTGAATGTGTGAGTGAATGGGTAAAAATTTGAGGAACAAATTGTAAAGCACTTTGGATAAATGCAGCCATTTACCATTTACATGTGGGTTTATAGCCTGGGTCTGTTGAGGTTGGCAATATCGGCAACTCTTGTTTCTGTCATCTACCCAGTAGAATGTTGCATGTGAAAGTAATATCAAAGTAGGGAGATTGTTAGACCCTGGCGGAGGTCTGCGTTCTACTGGGTGCATTCTTGTGGGTTTGTAGTAAGACATGCCAGGTTTCCTGCCGTTGCCCTTGACCAAGGCACTGGCATCACAGCTGGAGTTGGTCCCCGGGCGCTACACTGTGTGGCTGCTGCCCACTGGTCCTAAACAGTTAGGATGGGTCAAACGCAGAGGATGAAGGCATGACTTATCTCCACTTAATTTTGCATCTGTCTATGGTCCCGGTTTCGTTGTGGTTCTATTGCATAGTTTAGTACTTAAAGGTTTTATCTGGATACTCTTTTAATAAAAGTGCTAATTCTAACTGTACTTGTTTTGTGTTTTGAGGAGAAATGGGGTTCAATTATAAATGGTAAATGGCTGCATTTATATAGCGCTTTTATCCAAAGCGCTTTACAATTTGTTCCTCACATTTTACCCATTCACACACCATGCAGGGATCCAACCTGCACATCGGGAGCTATTAGGGGTTAAGTGTCTTGCTCAAGGACACTTTGACACGCTGCCCAGGAGGAGCGGGAATCGAACCAGGAACCTCCGGATTACCAGACAACTACTCTACCTCCTGAGCCAGCTTATTATAATGTCATGCTAACATCCACATATTATGTATGTAAATAAGAAACATCTTATTTGTCAGAGTCCATTCAATCAGGGGCGGAGCTAGGGGGTGGCTACCTGAGCTCAAGCCCCGGATGTATTCTGAAAAGCCCCGAATCTATTTAAATTTTTTTTTTTTTTTTTTTTTACAATTCATCATTGTTACATGAAAATATGTTTGCACCAGATTTAGCAGAAGCTAATTTCCATCTGTGGTCTATCCAGCTGCTAACTGTATTTGAGTGAGTTAAGTCTTGGTGTTATGGTAGACTCAGACCTAAGCTTTAAATCACAATCAACAAGTTGACAAAAACTTAATTCTTCCACCTTAGAAACATAGCTAAAGTACGGCCATTTATAAATCAAAAGGACGCTGAAAACCAGATCCATGCCTTTATCTCAAGCCAACTCGACTACTGTAATGCACTCCTTACCGGCCTCCCGAAAAAATACGATGATAACTATTTTATTGCAATGCACTATTGCATTATTTTATTCTATTTTACTAACTATTTTATTGCACTGCACTATTTTACTTTGTATCAGTGAATCATAGACGCCTGGCCATAAGAGCATTCGGAGCATCTCTGCTCTCCCACTATTGAACTTGGGGGAGCAAAGGTATGATCTTGCTCCACCACTTTTTGATTATATGAAAAATATGATATACCCCCCCCCAATATATAAATCGAACCATAACTACGTTATGGTTAACTGAGTTTTATAGTGAAAAGAGCAGCTTTATTGGTCAAGATTGAAGGCTCTATATTGCAGGAAATTGCACGTACAGGTTCATTTAATTCAAAAGAAATCTGTCGTGTCCAAACCACCCCTTGCCTGCAAAAAAAGAAAAAAAAAATATTATTAAAAAGAAAAAAAAAAAAAGGGGGGGCCCATATGGGCTAAGCCCCGGATCTCCTACAATCCTAAATCCGCCCCTGCATTCAATCCATTGGAAAAGGCATTTGGATGTCTGGTTTTGGTTTTTGAGGTATTTGAAGCAGAAAATTTTAACAATTGTTTACAATGTTAGTGGAAATCAGTGAGGACATGAAGCATGAAATCACAACTAGAAATGCTAACATTTTCTGCTTCCAGTATCTCGAAAAAACAAAGCCACTGGTGCAAGACCTCTTTGGATGAACTGAAACCGCTGCCATTTTGTGACAAATCTGATGGACTTTCTTCTAGCAGTCGTGGTCATTCCTATCGCTGAAGGAATACAGAGAGAAAACTAGATTAGATTAGATTAGATTCGATTAAAATGTATTGTCATCATTATACAGCACAAGTACAGTACAACGAAAATAAGTTTGGCATCCAAGTGCAAATGTTTGGATGCCAAACTTCTTTTCGTTGTATTGTACTTGTGCTGTATATGACAATACATTTGAAATTTTGAATCTAATCTAGTATATAGGTATATAACTCAAATATAAATAGAATATAGGAACTAGTGCACCATTGCTGTATATGGCCGTCCTCATATCCCCAATCCTGTCATGTTTACCCCCATTCTCCTGTCGTCTTCCAAACCAAAAGATATAAACCTCCCTTTTCATCTCATTATCATTCCCCACGTCTCCCTTGGCACACGCAGGCAGTCCAGTGTCGACGGCGGGCCAACTAATGGAGAAACCGCGGCGCGTATAATACGTTATGCGGTTATCAGCGCGGGGGGGGGGATCTGTTTGTAGTGGGCCCGTCTCAATGTTGTGGTTGGCACGGCCGCAGAGCAGATAAATGTGTGTGTATGGGAAACGCTGCCGGGCTCCCGACGTCAGATGGTGGCGGCAGATATCGGCGGTGCTGAAGATAGCAGCGGCGCTGAAGAGCGTGCCAGAGGAAGTCATTCTGCTTAATAGGAGAGTTTTCCACATTAAGGAGCTTGGTGTCGATCCAAACGGAATAGATTCCTTCTGTGGGCGGAGAACTCCCTGACCTGTTTAAAGGCTCCGGCTGCCAGAGGTGCAGGGAGTTGACCGGGTGTGTGTGTGTGTGTGTGTGTGTGTCTTGTCTTGCCTGCCTGCCTTTATGCGTGTGAAAAGGGGTGCATGTCTGGACATGACCAGATTTAAGAATGTATTGGACAACTTTGGGCATGCTTCTACCTCAGCATAAAATCTTGATTTATTTCCAACCGTGTGTGTCTCTGTGTCTGTGTGCGTGTGTGTGTGTGACGTTATTTAGATGGTGTTTTCTGTGTGTTGCAGGGTCATCTACATGCAGGTGAGCATGAATGAAGGCCTCTCCTACATCACCAGCTCCGTTTACATCACTACTACTGAATGTGTGAGTACATACACATTACACCCAGCCCTATTTATACAGAGTACATACACATTACACCCAGCCCTATTTATACACAGTACATACACATTACACCCAGCCCTATTTATACACAGTACATACACATTACACCCAGCCCTATTTATACACAGTACATACACATTACACCCAGCCCTATTTATACACAGTACATACACATTACACCCAGCCCTATTTATACACAGTACATACACATTACACCCAGCCCTATTTATACACCGTACATACACATTACACCCAGCCCTATTTATACACAGTACATACACTTTACACCCAGCCCTATTTATACACCGTACATACACATTACACCCAGCCCTATTTATACACCGTACATACACATTACACCCAGCCCTATTTATACACCGTACATACACATTACACCCAGCCCTATTTATACACAGTACATACACTTTACACCCAGCCCTATTTATACACCGTACATACACATTACACCCAGCCCTATTTATACACCGTACATACACATTACACCCAGCCCTATTTATACACCGTACATACACATTACACCCAGCCCTATTTATACACCGTACATACACATTACACCCAGCCCTATTTATACACCGTACATACACATTACACCCAGCCCTATTTATACACAGTACATACACATTACACCCAGCCCTATTTATACACAGTACATACACTTTACACCCAGCCCTATTCATACACAGTACATACACATTACACCCAGCCCTATTTATACACAGTGCATACACATTACACCCAGCCCTTTTTATACACAGTACATACACATTACACCCAGCCCTATTTATACACAGTACATACACAATTCACTCAGCCCTATTTACACACAGTACATACACATTACACCCAGCCCTATTTATACACATGTTGGATTTCAGGGTCATCAGCCAGTAATCACATCATCACCTGTGGTTCCGTGAAGTTTCTGCGTTGTGTTTATCTCTTACTCATCGTACTGACTGATACTCTCCCTCCCCGGTGATACATTCGTCTCAAAAGAATTTACGACACACTGGAAACAGGATACCTCTCCTGGATGTTGATGTTTATTTCTATAAACATCTTCTGTACCAGATGGAAAACAGTTCTGAAAGGTCCTTGAAAAGTGTATTGAATTCATTATCTCTACCGTCTCTTCTGCTATTAGTCCGATGGTGGTTGAGGCCTAGTCGTTAGCCAAAAGCCTTCCTTGTTAGCCGAAGCTAGCCCTCATGGCTTAGGAGGTTGGAGGAGGCCCTTCCCCCACCCTCCAGCTATTTCAGTCTCTCTGTCCACCTCCCTACATGTCAGCCTTGTGTCCTAGTGACAGTCTATACACAGTACATACACAATACACCCAGTCCTATTTATACACAGTGCATATACAATACACCTAGCCCTATTTATACACAGTAGGGCTGCTTGATTATGGCAAAAACCATAATCACGATTATTTTGATTGATATTGAAATCCCAATTATTATTATTATTTCTTTATCCACTTTTTCTCCCATTTTTCTATATTTTCTCCCATCCCAATTTCGTATCATCCAATTCAACCCTCCCCTGTCACAAACGCTGTTTCTTGCCTCCCACAAGCCGGCTGCAATGTGGACTAAGTCATACATAGCACAAGTCCCCTCCGGTACTTGAGGTAACAGCAGTCGCATCTTTTCACCTGCGCAGCTCGATCTCTCAGTGGCGAGGAGTAACGCGTGGGAGGCTCACGCTGCCCCCGACACTTCCTGATTCTACTGCGCAGGCGCACTAACCGACCTGTAGGAGTCGCTGTCCACAACGCCCGATCCCCACCCATCAGTTTCCCACCCCCTAATACGGCCAATGTGTATTAGTATGAACGACCAGCTAAACTGAAAGCAATGTGGAGCGCTGGGTTCAAACAGGCAAGCCCAGCGTCTCCGTCATTTGTGGCGAGCGCCTTGCCCACTACGCCACATAGCCGCCTGAAATCCCAATTATTAACACGAGTCGATTACTCATTGATTTGAGAACATCGTATAACGACGATTTAATTTGTTTTACCTTTCTTCTCAACCAAAGGCTGCCTTTCTGTCATCTTCTACAAGTTACCAAAGACCTTTCAAAGTAACTGGAGACACACCCTCCTCCCTCTCAACACGAGCTGAAACTACCGCTTATGCTTGGGAGGAAGGAATAGTGTGAAGGAAGGGTGCGCTGTATTTACAACACAAGACTAAATGAGAGCATCACAGCATGCGGCACAATTATCCTTTTATCTCGTTTTCATGATCGTGGGAAGCCAAAATCGTAATTGAAACTGAAACTCGCCCAGCCCTCATACACAGTACACACACATTACCACCAGCCCTACTGACAGACAGTACATAGAGAGGTGAAGTAACCAAGCCCTTGTTCCGGATGTATTTTGTTGGTCAAATGGTGTATAATTTCATTTTAAAATGTTCAAATGACACGTCAATTGACAATAGAGGCTTTGCACGGAATGTTTGTGTAGTTATTCTTCTTACAACATGGCTGGCTGGTGCTTGGTAAGCACTTCTGTGCAGTGGTAGAGTTATAGAAAAATAATATTTAGTCAGTATGAAAGTCAAAGGTGATCTGAATAGTGATTTTTTTTTTTTTTTTTTTTTAATTCTTTATTATTTATTATTATTATTATTATTTAAATTTTTCTTTTTTAAACTGTGGCTTGTTTGTTTCTTGTATATGGCATAAATTATTATTTTGTGTAAATTATGTTGTACGCCGACCATCAAGTAAATACTTGTTTAGTTTAGGAATAAGGGGCAGGTAACTATAAGATGTATTCTTCTTCAGGGCGGCTACGTGGCGTAGTGGGCAAGGCGCTCGCCACGAAATGCTGGAGACGCTGGGCTCGTCAGTTCGAGCCCAGCGCTCCACATTTGCTTTCAGTTTAGCTGGTTGTCCGTACTAATACACATTGGCCGTATTAGGGGGTGGGAAACTGAAGGGTGGGGATCGGGCATTGTGGACATTGACTCCTACAGGTCGGTTGGTGCGCCTGCACAGTAGAATCAGGAAGTGTCGGGGGCAGCGTGAGCCTCCCACGCGTTACTCCTCGCCACTGAAAAAATGCGACTGCTGTTACCTCAAGTACCGGAGGGGACTTGTGCTATGTATGACTTAGTCCACATTGCAGCCGGCTTGTGGGAGGCAAGAAACAGCGTCCGTGACAGGGGAGGGTTGAATTGGATGATACGAAATTGGGATGGGAGAAAAATATAGAAAATGGGAGAAAAAGTGGATAAAAAAAAATATATATATATATGTATTCTTCTTCCTGCTCCTTTTGCCCATGGTATGATATTTATGATTGTGTATGAAGAAACTCTGATTGTATTGATTCCATGTGGCAAATAAAACTCTGAATCTGAATCTGAAATCTGAAGAGTAGTTAAACCACTGGAGGAGCATGATATTACTGTTCCACTTCGACTTGTTTACAAAATCCACAAGTTATTCATTTATCAACACGTAGCAATCGTTGTTTTGCACATCGCAACCATCGTTTCTTCCAAACATGGAGGACACAATTTGGGCATTCTAAACTTTCTGTGAAAGGCCTCTTATCAACTTCCTGAGTGTCTTAACACCACGCCAACTCCAATTTCCTTGACGACATCATTGAGAATTGAGTAGCAGCCATTCTTCATGTTTATCAGCCAAATTACGGAATGAAGGAACAAACTCAAGAGACATGTGAGAAATATGTGGATGCTATTCTCTATCTGAACACTTCTTGCTATGAATTCAACTCAACTTCTCTTTCAAGCTACTTTTCGTTGTTCTTCCTTCCTCTCCAGCTGTCTCCTCTTCCTCTTCCTCTCCAGCTGTCTCCTCCTCCTCTTCCTCTCCTTCTCTGAGGTCTCCTCTGCTCTGTCTGTCATCAGAGGAGGCTGTGAGTACTCCCTCCTTTCTCTTCACACGAAACAATTCCTCTCTAACACTTTAGTTAAAGCACACACGTATAATAAAAGGTTTAACTAATAACTAAGGTACTGTATGTATAATGAATTTTAACGCAGTGTGATTATTAAAGGTTAGGGTCTTGGACCTAATCCTATTTCCTACTTACCAAAGATGACTTGTAAGAGTTCTTTCTCAGCACAATCCTGGATGTAGCCGCAGCTCCTGCTCGTCAGCCAAAAGCAACGCAAAGTAATGAGGCCACGCTCCAGTCTGCATAAGCCCTGAAACAAACTCCACGGTGCTGCCCCCAAAGTGCATTCCAGGATTTATTTCAAGTAGTGATGCACGATATATCGGCCGCCGATATAATATTGGCCAATATGGCCGTTTTTTTACACATCGGTATCGGTCCGATATCAAGATAGGGCCGATATGGACCGATATTAAAAAAAAAGAATAATATATATATATATATATATAATTTTTTTTTTTTTTTTATACTTTTCTTTTACATGTTTTGGCCTTAAATAGTTTCAAAATATCAGTCATTTCTGAAAATAAGTTACAAAAGTAAAAAAAGTATGCGTTTTGGAAAATAGCTCTTTATTTGATTATCATAAAAAAGTGTTTTCTATACAGAGATATCGACATCGGTAAATATCGGTATCGGCCAGAACAGCAATATTAATATCGGTATCGGCCACAATTTTCACATCGGTGCATCACTAATTTCAAGGCTTTTGGTGTGGTTATTAACACTTTCAGAGCCGTTGCTTAACCTTGATTTACCCGTTGAATGCCACCATCCACTTCAATGTTATCTTAAAAACGCCGAATCTATGTTTTAAATTATGGCTATGTGTCTAATCTGCCAGTCGCTTTATCAATGACTCGTTTGTAGTCTACATTGTCGAAGCAGATTGTTTTTTTATCGGTTCATTTTCATTTTATAGCATTTTGAAAATCCCTCGTTTTCAAGGAAAATATAAAGATTCCATGATAAAAGACATTTACTGGAATATTCTAGAATACACAAAAACGTTGTAATTTTTCTGCCCATTTATGAATCGTTTTCAAATAAACGCTAGATTATCGATAGATTATGTGTATGTATGCACGCTATATGGACGCGAGCTGAAAAATCGATTCTCTTATTTCCTCATCAGCGATCGCGCACACACAGACACATCACACATAGGGCAAACGCTGAGATCTCAGCGAATACAACTCTGATTATCCCAAGACTGGTAAAATAGATTCCTTACCTCAGATCAGATGTTCTCCAAAAAGATCATTCCAATTCCTGATCGCCATTCCAAATATCGATCACGCTTGTTGATTGAGTATTGGCTGCTGTGAATATATATTCCAGGATGATTCCCGTCCCGCGATGACTTCCATGTTGATCAGACTTCTTGCCAGCACAAGGAACCAGCTGGCTCCGCCTCTACAAAAGTAATGTGTAACTGACCTGCAGTTACACATTACACATACACACCATTCTGAGCTCCTGTAGGAGCTGGTGTACCAACGGGAGACTCGGTTGATGAAATATGATTTCAGATCGCTAATAAAACAATAAAACGATCGGCACTCAGTGGGGGGGGCTAATAAAACGAGATATGTCGTCCGTGGCAATTATCAGCTTATTTAAAAAAAATAAAAAGGAGAAATAAATAACATCATGAGTGCTTCCAATGGCTAATGCAATCACATAATCACGATCTCGTCTGATTCAGTCAAACAAACAATCTAACTCCTTTTACTTTTGACCTTTCACTTTTTCCTCTCCTATTGTCTTTTGGTTTTATCTTGCATCATGATTTTGTGTGTGTGTGTGTGTAGTTTGATGGTACGATCCTGCTCATATCCCTGCTGGTCCTGTTCCTGTCGTTGGCCATGATCTTCATGTGGTGGTTCTGGCCTCTGTGCTGCACTGTGGTGAGTCATCCTTTCTCCTTCTACAAGTTGTGTGTGTGTGTGTGTGTGTGTGTGTGTGTGTGTGTGTGTGTGTGTGTGTGTGTGTGTGTGTGTGTGTGTGTGTGTGTGTGTGTGTGTGTGTGTGTGTGTGTGTGTGTGGTGTGTGGTGTGTGGTGTGTGTGGTGTGTGTGTGTGTGTGTGTGCGTGTGCGCGCGCATTAGATTCGATTCAAACATATTGTATGAAGCACACTCTCAGGGGCTCATACAGAACCAAGCATTTCACCGTAAAGTATGTGTATTTTTTTATTGTGATCATTAATAAACAAACTTGAACTTGAACTACAGTACAACGAAAATAATGTTGGCATCCAACCAGAGTGCAAATGTAACAGTAAAGTGCAATAGTAATATACAATGTACAGGTGATTCAACTGGGTAGAAGATATATAAATTAGTACTACTGTGTATAGTGCTAATCGGATGTACAGAGTTGTAGTATTAATATGTACAGTGATACAGGTATAAAGACACTATGGTAGTAGTGGTCAGCAGCGTAACTAGTAAAAGTAGATAAGGGTACAATGTACAGATATAGATATAGATAAGCGCTCTGGGGTGTCACGAAGAGCGCTATATAAATCCAATCCATTATTATTATTATTATAGTATCTACAGATATGTAAAAAGAATTGTATGCAGCTATGTACAGACAGATGTGGATAGATATACGGCATATACAGCATTATTGTACATACTATCATATCATCATATATATCATATATATATATAATACATAAATGTATATATAGGGTATATACAGCAGCACTATTGTACATCCCTGATGTTGACCTTAACCCTTCTGCCTTGTTAGTTGAGTTGGCACATCAGTGCATGAAAAGATTGCATCACGTTCAAGGACTTTTTTGTATGAATACCACTATGAACCTAACTAACATCTATCAAATATTCCAAAGATTTCCGAATTGTAACCCCTTATATTCCCGTTTGTGTTAGGGATAGGGTTAGGGTTGGGGTTAGGGTTAGGGTAACCCTAATGGCATGAAATAAACCACTAGGGTGGTCAAATGGGTAACTTCTCTGTTAGAGATTTTCAAAATACAATCTTTTCAAATTATGTAAATATATGAAAAATAAGCAAACGGACCAAATTTCATGACATAATCATCAACACAGCCACCGTTGTACACACACACACACACACACACACACACACACACACAAAAAGGCTAAATACACGAACCATGTGGGTGATATAAACCGACAATGAACAAGAAAAAGATACCTGTACAAACTAGACCGGTGGCCCACCTTCTCTTGGTGTTATTGCAACCACACAGCCAAGCAACACAAGAAGGTATTGAATTCACACACACACACACACGCACACACACACACACACACACACACACACACTAGCGTGTGCGTTTCTTATCCGATTTGACTCAAATACAATGGACAGGTTGACAGTCAGCCAAGGTAGCTGCAACTATTGGATTTCTCTTTTTTTTCAAATTGCTGAAAGATGGAAGGGGCAGATTGTGGTCAGACTTTGAGCCAGCGGCACGTATAGTTCCGAGGACTGAGATGGAGACCATCATGGCTTCCAACTAAGCGATGCTGGATGTGTGAGTGAGGTTGTGCTCCTTAGTCCACTTGATATTGCTGCTGAATATATTCATGCCTGGAGAGCAGGTCCACATCATTCGCTACGGCGCGGGAGTCGCGTCTCCTTCAGACTGCAGGTGAAAGTGGCCTAAATCTAAATCTGATTATGTGACTGATCAGATTTCTTCACAACAGTGTGAGCAGCACAAATCACACAGAATCTGATCTTTTCAATTCTGATTTGGGCCACTTTCATACAGTATGTGGCGTGCCGTGGTCCTGAATCAGACAGATCTGATTTATTTTTTGCAATGCAACCTCAGTCTGAATTTCAACATGTTGGAATGAATTAGACTTTTGCGTCACTCACTCTAGAATAGATAGACATTCATCACAAGTCTGCGCTGGCGGGAGATACTTGGTGAAGACAAACATGGAAGACAGTTGTGAGGGAGGTGGTCAGTGGAGGGACAGTGAGGTGTTTACCTTATAAGTATTTGCGGTGACACCTCTGTACAAGCAAAACTTGAGGGGACGTAGCATCAACAGGTCTGTGTTTGAAAGAGTATTGAAAGAAGAAATGTCTGTCTCTCACCTCTCCAATGTACAGTAAATTACCAAGTATGGTCTTGTCAATATTCCAATGTACAGTTTTGTTTGTACAGTTGTACAGTGTCCCCCACCCACCCCTCCTACCCGACCTCCCCCCCCCACTCCTACCCAACCCGCCCCCCCACCCAACCACCTCCAATGTACAGCCCCCCCCCCTACCCAATCCAATGTACAGTTTCTACGTCAAATGTATATACTTTTTTTTCTGGACTCTTTTTGTATCACAAACAGTACTGTATTTGCAAATCTGGTATGTCATAAATGTATAGATGTAGCAGTACTGTCTATCTGTATGTCATGTATGTCATATGTTACGATGAATTGAAAATGGGGGACCCTGATGTAAACAAGACGAAAGTCTTTCTCTGGTCTGCATCCCCTTAACAATTGTATGTATTGAGCTGTACTGTACTGTACCCATTCTGCAATCTGTTAATAAAGTTTTCAATCAATCAATCAATCAAACCTCCTCCTCGCCCCCATTATCATCTGCTCACCAATTAGCCTCCACTGCACATCAGCTTATATATAAATGGCTGCATTTATATAGCGCTTTTATCCAAAGCGCTTTAAAATTTGTTCCTCACATTTTACCCATTCACTCACACATTCACTCACACATTCATACACTGATGGAGGAGGCAACCATGCAAGGTGCCAACCTGCTCATCAGGAGCAATTAGGGGTTAAGTGCCTTGCTCAAGGACACTTCGACACGCTGCCCGAGAGGAGCGGGAATCGAACCGGGAACCTCTGGATTACCAGACGACTGCTCTACCTCCCAAGCCACTGTCGCCCACTTATAAATTATCTGGCCTCCACTGCACATCAGCTTATAAATGAAACCATAAACTGTGTCCTCAGTGTCCTCCCTGTTTACGTCCATCGTTGTTATTGCTAATTTCAGTTCAGGAGCATGTGACCACTTCACATTGGAATCTGATATTGGCTACAATACAAAAACAAATCAGAATTGAGCACTAAGGCGTGCAGTGTGAACGCAGCCTGTGAGTCCCTTTCCTCTGCTGATGCCATCTGAATTAATGTGTTTTTCCCCAGGTGATTAAAGAACCTCCACCCCCCCCTCCTCCAGAGCCTGTAAGTCAATCTGGCTGCATTCTATTTATATCAGAGATTATTATCATTATTAATAACAATAATATAGTAGTAGTATCATCATAATTTCTATTATTATTTGTATTATTATTATTATTATTATTATTATTATTATTATTATTATTATTATTATTATTATTATTATTATTATTATCATCATCATCATCATTATCATTATTATTATTATTATCAATATGATTGTTGTTGCCAGGAGTCTGACGATGAGGATGGGATGCCCAAGAAAAGGTGGCCGACAGTAGACGCCTCCTACTATGGAGGGAGAGGAGTGGGCGGAATCAAACGCATGGAGGTACACATGCACACACATACACACACAAGCACAAAAACATTTGCATGCCGTCACATCCACACACACGCACACACACACAATTGTGTGAACACAGACATATGTACAAATAGTGCACACTTACACACACACACAGACACACACATGCACAAATATAGTGCACACACAAACAGACACAGGTACATGCACTAATGCATAGTGTGCTCACAAACCGATACACATAAAAATGCACACAAATTGCAATGCATTGCACACCCATCAACTTTAGAGAAAAGTACTTTTTGTCAGTGCTTTTCCAAATACTCATTCTCTCTAACTTCTGTCTCACAATCTCTCTCTCTCTCTCTCCTCTATATGTCTCTCCTCTATATGTCTCTGTCTCTCTGTCTCTGTCTCTCTCTCTGTCTCTCTCTCTGTCTCTCTCTCTCTAGGTGCGTTGGGGGGAGAAAGGCTCTACTGAGGAGGGAGCGAAGCTAGACAAACCTAAAAACGCTGTGGTCAAGATGCCGGAGCAGGAGTTTGAGCCTTACGAGCCCAAGCCTCGCAAGCAGCCACGACGCCCCCCACAGCAGGGGATGTGGTACTCTCCTATAAAGGTCAGAGCTCTTCTCTTTTGCTCTGTCTGGTGCCATACCTGCCAACACTGACCTATCTCACTCACTCTCTCACTCTTTTTCTGTCTCTCACTCACTCTCTCTCACAATCCCACTCACACTCTCACTCTCTTTCTCCATCACTCTCTCTCACGATCACTATCTTACTCTATCTCACTCTCTCTATCACACTCACTCTCTCTCACTTCCACTCCCCCAAGCAGCCGAGCCCTAATTCAGCGTGGAGTTTACCCTCCCAGCACCCAAGTCCTAAGTCCACGTAATGACAAACTGAGGTCATGTCAGAAAACACAAGCAGATCATTGTTGAACGATGTTGTGTACAGATGGCCTGTATGAAACAATTATATTCATAATGTATTAAACAGGTCAGCTTTTGCTCAATAATGCTTTGAAACGGGAGGTTTTTCAATATCAAGTCAAGATGATATGCTGTCCAGTTTGCTCCGCTGTCTGACTGAGGATGAGAGATATGAAACGCTGTTTCCTCATCTTCCAAACAGTTTTACATACATTTTTCACAGTGTAAATCCTGTTTTTTTGCACTGTATGGAACACGGTTGGTCACTTATTTCATTTAATTTCAAACCTTTATTTTAACACAAAGAAAGTTGAGGTTGCCATAATTTGCAAATCAAATCAAATGTATTTGTAAGGCCCGACAACACACGTTAATGTCCCCATGGGCCGGACACGTCTTCTTTAAACAAGTTGAGAAGAAATATCACAATAAATCAAGAACAAAACAAAAACATCATGAAGTCCAAAGAATTTAAAATAAATTAATTAATAAATGAATGCAACACTCCCAGACATACCCCACGCGAAGGTAAGGAAAAACGCGCTAAAAACCTAGCAATAGGAAAAAAGCACCACAGGCAATGTTGGTGATAGTAGTGTTGCTATAACAACAACAATGCCAAGTTGTTCATTCACATTTGTTAAAAGTCAAACTCTAAACTAAACTAAACTAAATTCAAAACTGCACAATTATTAAAGTAACACAAAATATAGTCCCTGACAACATACAAAAGTTTTTCATGGGCAAAGATGGGGGTTATAATCTAAGAGGGAAATTTTATTTAAAACAACCTATTGTCCGTACAACTCTCAAAAGCAAGTGCATCTCAGTTTGTGGGGTATCCATTTGGAATGGCCTTGGTGTAGCAATAAAAACAAGTAATACTATTGAAATGTTTAAATGCAGATATAAACAGGAATTCTTGGACTAAGTTAGAGGAGCTTGAAAATAACATGAACTAGTATTTTTGTAATTATTTATTTATCTTTTGCTGTAGTGGATACTGGATAGGTATATTCTTTTTTATATTGATGGATAACTTATTAGTTATTACATATTAATATGATATTGTAAGGAAGGGGCAGGACCAGATAAGCTTTGCTTCATTCTGTCCCTTCTCGAACAAAACAATTGTCTTGAGCTATGCTGATTATTGTATTTAATAAAATTGTATTTTTTATTTAGTTTGTTATTTTTTGTTATTACAAATGTGTTTGTTTTAGGGTTGAAATGTTGGAGATAAATAAAGATCAAATCAAATCAAAGTTGAACAATGCAACAATGCCAAGTTGAAGTTACATGTCAGCTAAATAAATATTTAGAATTATGATCTTCTGTACACAGGCAGAGGAGAAGGTAGGCTACTTTTCTCTGCTCTACCTACTGTAGGTGCCACCTCTCTCACTCACTCACTCACTCACTCACTCACTCACTCACTCACTCACTCAGACATGGTTGGGATCAATTCACCTTTAATTCAATTAATAAAAATGTAAACATAACTTTTTAAGGGAAAAAAGTCCTTCCTGAATGGGGGACTGTATTAAGTATTAGGCCTATGTCATTGTGTGCGCCTTGTAACACCGGATAATGTAATAATACCGGATAATGTCATTAAGTAAAACAGGGGCTGCATTTAAAAATAACAGTGAGCTTTTGAAAAATGTGTAGCTGTGATGTGAGATGTGAGAGTCCTTCTAAATTAAAAATTATTACATTAGGAACAATTATTAGCATAAACCGGTATTATTACATTACCCGGTGTTGCATGCCTGCCCCCTTCAACACTAACTACTAGCATTAGCTGTACCATGGAATAGCTAAAGAGGATGCTAGATGTGATAGACGGACATGTTGTGATGGTTTACTAACTAGCATTAGCATTAGCTGTACCATTCGGAATAGCTAAAGAGGACGTGATAGACGGATGTTGTGATGGTTTCAACCACATTTTACATAGTCCCCCATTCATTGGATTTAAAGTGAATAGACGTCAACCCTGTCACAAATGCACACACTGTCCGTCTTTCAACTGCTCTATACTTGTGAATATGAAATGATCATATTAATTTCATCATCATATTTTATAAATCTGCCGTTTCAGTGGTTTCAAACCTCTCTTGAATCTGTCTGTCTGTCTGTCTGTCTGTCTGTCTGTCTGTCTGTCTGTCTGTCTGTCTGTCTGTCTGTCTGTCTGTCTGTCTGTCTGTCTCTCAGGGGAAGATGGACGCTCTGTGGGCTCTGTTCAGGAGGGGATATGACCAGGTGTCCCTGATGAGGCCGCGGCCCGGAGACCAGGTGAGACTCAGCTGCCCTGTTACGTTCTGTCTACACAGCAACAGAATAATGTGTGTGTGTGTGTGTGTGTGTTTGTGTGTGTGTTTAATGGTCATACATAATGGTCCGTATTTCCTTGCAGAAGCATAAAAGCATTCAAACAAAAAAAATAGATCAGTACAGACCATTAGAGCAGTGGTTCCCAAACCTCTCCTCGAGACACCCCAGCCGTTCCATGTATTTCTTAAATTCCACCACCAGCACACCTGATTCAACTAATAAAGGGCTTGTTAAGTTGAATCAGGTGTGCTGGTGGTGGAATTTAACAAATACATGGAACGGCTGGGGTGCTTCGAGGAGAGGATTGGGAAGCACTGCATTAGAGAATGCATTTTCTGTCTCTTTGGGAGTATCTGAATGGAGCATCTGCACCCTTTCTCCTTTTTCTCCTCTTTCTCTCTGTCTCTCTATCACACACACACACACACACACACACACACACACACACACACACACACACACACACATCACATCACATAAAGGCAGCAGGTGCCAGTGTGAACATCATCTATAGCAAGCTTTCAACACAGTAGCTCACTACTCACCCCTTACACACACACACACACACACACACACACACACACGCACACACACGCATGTGAATGAGCCAGTGATACCAGTCCACTCTGACAAAGATGCCATTGTTCCGACACAGTGAGTACTGTAACACTTCCCTGGGAAGTCCCCAAGGAATCTGAGACTCTTCCGAGTAGAACTGGACGGCTTTTCCTGCCCTCTTCCTGTAGACTTGTGACTCACTATTGACCACACAGTAAAAACAGTCAGTCAGCTTTCATCTGCTTACATTCGCTGTACTGTATGTTCTCCGGATGTGTCTGGTGGTGGCCAGGTGTGGGCAGGACACGCATCACCAGCGGTGAAAACCCCACCGTGTTCACTGCCACAACACAAGCAGAAACCCAAAAGGACAGCCAGCCGAAACGAAAGGACTGTTGAAACCCGAAACGACAGACAAAACCTGCCCAATTGTCCACCGTTGGCTAAAAAATGCATTTCTTCAATCAATATCTGAAATGATGCACTTATCTACTAAGGAATCTACCTTGCCTATATTACTACCTACTATGGTAATTATGTCTTTACTACTATTCACTCAAGACTTTAGCACTCAAGTTCGACACTGTTTGACGAACAATCTTACTGACCCTTAGCTGCCAGAGTTGCTGACCTGTTGTACAGAACCTGTAAGTGGCGTTAGATAAAAGCGTCAAGCTAAATGACTAAACGTGAACGTAAACGCAAGAAGCAACTGTCGGCATGTTGTTGTCTTAGTCTGGCTCTTATATCTGCGGTGGGACACAGTAAATAAGTCTGTGTGATATCACATGAACAGTTTCTACGTTTCCTGAAGAATCTGTTCTCGTGATGAAATGGCAGTTTAACTAGCCCCTCGTGTCCCTGCTATGCATTCACCCAGCGATGGAGAGACAGAGAGACGGAGAGCGAGATGGAGAAAGCAGGCCTTGTTATCTAACCTTGACCCTATGTGTGACATCCCATAATCGAAGATAATGTGTTTTCATCATTATATCGGTTGCTATAGTGACACATCTGCTGCGGTATAAATGGTTTCATTCTCTCTCCTCTTGGCCGATGGCCGTCTGTATGAGACTCGTCTCCTGGCATTGTGGGATCCTACATCGTTATGGAACAGTTGGGACAGTCGAGTGTGGGCGTGTGCTTGAGTGCGCGCACGTGTGTGTGTGTGTGTGTACTATATGTGCAGTCACTAACGTTTTCAGAGACGGTGGCAGTGTTTACTAGTCTCGTCTCTTATCTTGGAGTCCTTCTGAGCGGATCGATTAATCTCTGTCAGGAGGACAGAGGTTTTGCAGAGTCTTTGTCAGCCGGTGTCTCCAGGGGGGGGGGGGGGGGGTCCACAGAGTCCACTCGGCAACAACAACCCCTGCGACTCCCTTCACGCCTCATTAGACGAGGAAAATAAAAAAAAACTCCTTCTCACATGGAAGGAAATGAGGGGGAAGAAAGTCGACTTTTGTTTGCGGTGGAGATGGCCGCTCTGCGCGAGAGGCGCCACTGGCCATAAACACGGTGGGACGACAATGATTTTCCTCATGGCAGAAGTTTGAGCAATCTGCATGACGGCGACAAAGCCAAGAGCGGGTTTGAATATTCAATAGCGAGTCTCTTCACAATAGCGTCGACAAAGAGCTCAGCGAAACGGCACAGAAGTAGACGCTCGGCTAAATGACAAGTAGCGCAGTGAGACCGCAAAATACACGGCGCTGATTCACGTGAAACCTATTTTGATATGTCTGCACAACAATTTGATAGGTTGTGCGATTATTGTTTGGAGACATATTATTGGGCGTTAGGGAATAATGCAAGGGTGATAGGGAGTTGTTTAGTTGGAGGCATGGTTGCCTCAGGTCTTTGCCATGTTCTGCTCTTTTAGTAGATTATCTTATTGTCAGTTTACACAAGGCAAGTCAAATTATCTCCTATACACAGGCATACACATACAGTCCCCTACTAGCATGCATTTCTCCAGAGGTCGGAGAACAGAGATGCCCGTGGTGCAGACGCCCTTAGAGCTGCTTTGGGCTTGAGAACCTTGTGGGCATTGTTCACATTATGGCCTCAGCCCCCTACCATGCAGATAATAGGCTTTGCTGTGTCAGCCCTAGACCTGAAAAGTAGAAAAAGGCCAGTTGATGTTGATACATTATATAGCTGCGCCAGCTTCTAGGACCCTGTCCGAGGGTAATTCATAGCCATTGGATTTTGTCGACTAATCAATTAGTTGGTTTAATTGACAAATCTTGTGAAATGATGTCTCCCCCCATGAATGTCCTTCCAGAGATGAATGAGGTCCTGCAGAAGGACCTCTTTAAATCTGGTGGCGTTTAAAGTCCTCCTGTAGATACAATAATCAGTCTGTAAGTTAGAATCCTGGTGCTGTTTAAAGTCCTCCTGTAGATACAATAATCAGTCTGTAAGTTAGAATCCTGGTGCTGAAACGACTATTCGCTTTTTTTTTTTTATCACTTTATTTTATACTACCGGTATGTTTTTTTTTTTTTTAAATGATCAATCAACAAAAACAAATCAAGACCCCATGACCACTTAGTGGACTAATGGACTGAGCAGGACCAGGCCTAGCTTCATTCTCTCTTCTCACTCTGGACTGTCAGGTCTAGCTTCACTCTCTCTTCTCACTCTGGACTGTCAGGTCTAGCTTCGTTCTCTCTTCTCACTCTGGACTGTCAGGTCTAGCTTCGTTCTCTCTTCTCACTCTGGACTGTCAGGTCTAGCTTCACTCTCTCTTCTCACTCTGGACTGTCAGGTCTAGCTTCGTTCTCTCTTCTCACTCTGGACTGTCAGGCCTAGCTTCACTCTCTCTTCTCACTCTGGACTGTCAGGTCTAGCTTCGCTCTCTCTTCTCACTCTGGACTGTCAGGTCTTGCTTCGTTCTCTCTTCTCACTCTGGACTGTCAGGTCTAGCTTCATTCTCTCTTCTCACTCTGGACTGTCAGGTCTAGCTTCGTTCTCTCTTCTCACTCTGGACTGTCAGGTCTTGCTTCGTTCTCTCTTCTCACTCTGGACTGTCAGGTCTAGCTTCGTTCTCTCTTCTCACTCTGGACTGTCAGGTCTTGCTTCGTTCTCTCTTCTCACTCTGGACTGTCAGGTCTAGCTTCATTCTCTCTTCTCACTCTGGACTGTCAGGTCTTGCTTCACTCTCTCTTCTCACTCTGGACTGTCAGGTCTAGCTTCGCTCTCTCTTCTCACTCTGGACTGTCAGGTCTAGCTTCGTTCTCTCTTCTCACTCTGGACTGTCAGGTCTAGCTTCGCTCTCTCTTCTCACTCTGGACTGTCAGGTCTAGCTTCGTTCTCTCTTCTCACTCTGGACTGTCAGGTCTAGCTTCGTTCTCTCTTCTCACTCTGGACTGTCAGGTCTAGCTTCGTTCTCTCTTCTCACTCTGGACTGTCAGGTCTAGCTTCGCTCTCTCTCACTCTGGACTGTCAGGTCTAGCTTCACTCTCTCTTCTCACTCTGGACTGTCAGGTCTAGCTTCACTCTCTCTTCTCACTCTGGACTGTCAGGTCTAGCTTCATTCTCTCTTCTCACTCTGGACTGTCAGGTCTAGCTTCGTTCTCTCTTCTCACTCTGGACTGTCAGGTCTAGCTTCGTTCTCTCTTCTCACTCTGGACTGTCAGGTCTAGCTTCGTTCTCTCTTCTCACTCTGGACTGTCAGGTCTAGCTTCGCTCTCTCTCACTCTGGACTGTCAGGTCTAGCTTCACTCTCTCTTCTCACTCTGGACTGTCAGGTCTAGCTTCACTCTCTCTTCTCACTCTGGACTGTCAGGTCTAGCTTCATTCTCTCTTCTCACTCTGGACTGTCAGGTCTAGCTTCATTCTCTCTTCTCACTCTGGACTGTCAGGTCTAGCTTCGCTCTCTCTTCTCACTCTGGACTGTCAGGTCTAGCTTCATTCTCTCTTCTCACTCTGGACTGTCAGGTCTAGCTTCACTCTCTCTTCTCACTCTGGACTGTCAGGCCTAGCTTCATTCTCTCTTCTCACTCTGGACTGTCAGGCCTAGCTTCATTCTCTCTTCTCACTCTGGACTGTCAGGTCTTGCTTCATTCTCTCTTCTCACTCTGGACTGTCAGGTCTTGCTTCGTTCTCTCTTCTCACTCTGGACTGTCAGGTCTAGCTTCATTCTCTCTTCTCACTCTGGACTGTCAGGTCTAGCTTCATTCTCTCTTCTCACTCTGGACTGTCAGGTCTTGCTTCATTCTCTCTTCTCACTCTGGACTGTCAGGTCTAGCTTCGTTCTCTCTTCTCACTCTGGACTGTCAGGTCTAGCTTCACTCTCTCTTCTCACTCTGGACTGTCAGGTCTAGCTTCGTTCTCTCTTCTCACTCTGGACTGTCAGGTCTTGCTTCGCTCTCTCTTCTCACTCTGGACTGTCAGGTCTTGCTTCATTCTCTCTTCTCACTCTGGACTGTCAGGTCTAGCTTCGTTCTCTCTTCTCACTCTGGACTGTCAGGTCTAGCTTCGCTCTCTCTTCTCACTCTGGACTGTCAGGTCTAGCTTCGTTCTCTCTTCTCACTCTGGACTGTCAGGTCTAGCTTCATTCTCTCTTCTCACTCTGGACTGTCAGGTCTAGCTTCGTTCTCTCTTCTCACTCTGGACTGTCAGGTCTAGCTTCATTCTCTCTTCTCACTCTGGACTGTCAGGTCTAGCTTCGTTCTCTCTTCTCACTCTGGACTGTCAGGTCTAGCTTCGCTCTCTCTTCTCACTCTGGACTGTCAGGTCTAGCTTCGTTCTCTCTTCTCACTCTGGACTGTCAGGTCTAGCTTCGTTCTCTCTTCTCACTCTGGACTGTCAGGTCTAGCTTCATTCTCTCTTCTCACTCTGGACTGTCAGGCCTAGCTTCACTCTCTCTTCTCACTCTGGACTGTCAGGTCTAGCTTCATTCTCTCTTCTCACTCTGGACTGTCAGGTCTAGCTTCGTTATCTCTTCTCACTCTGGACTGTCAGGTCTAGCTTCGTTCTCTCTTCTCACTCTGGACTGTCAGGTCTAGCTTCATTGTCTCTTCTCACTGGTCCCTGTGTGCCTGCACATTAGCTTGCATGTGGGCAATGTGAGTGTCACTGTGTGTGTGTGTGTGTGCACCTTAGCTTATGTGCCTGTAATGTGTGTGTGTGTGTGTGTGCACCTTAGCTTACGTGCCTGTAGTGTGTGTGTGTGTGTGCACCTTAGCTTACGTGCCTGTAATGTGTGTGTCAGTGCTATTGACAAAATGAGAAAAGGCGTGTCTACCATGCGTTCTTATTGCACATAATCATCTTCTGTGTTTGCATTTAACAATAAACAAGTATTTAATTAGTTATAAAAAGATTTAGTCATTTCTAAAAACAAAACTAAAATGTTGTGGCTAAGCCACTCTGAACCACCGCAACATCTCAGTGTCACACAAACAGATGGGGAGTTGAACGGCCATGAGCCAGATTGTGACAGAAGAGGTCCCTGGAGCTGAGCTGATATAACCTCCCATCTCTCTATCTGTTTATCTGTATTTCTCTCACAATCCCTCCATCCTTATAGAGACGCATAATACATGAGCGCCTCTCTCTCACTCTCACTCTCAGAGCTCTGTGTGTGTGTCTACGAGGAAGTACTCTAGGTATCGATTTAGGACCAGTTTAAAAAAGCGCCCAGAGAGAACAAAGCTTTCTCCTCTCTTCCTCTGGTCTCCAGCCCATTATTTCAAGTATAACCATGGCACATGTGTGTGAATCAGTTCACGGTCTGGCTATAGAGGAAGATTGAGGGGAAAAAACAACATAATTGACCCTAGAAACAACAAAACAAGTATACAGCCCTATAAAGACAAACAGCTGTGACTGTGTGAGTAGTTAAATCTAAGAATATAAAACATTATTGGTAGAATAATGGGTAGAAAATAGTGTGTGTGTGTGGTGTGTGTGTGTGTGTGTGTCATGAATGGTGGTGGAGGAGGGGCAGCGTCTTTGGCCTCAGACAGTGAGGGTGGGGAGAGGGTGTGCATAATAGTCACTGTCGGATGGAAACCACTTATCTCCAAAACCTTTTCAAGAATTCAGAAAAACAGCCTTTTCAGATTTTTTGAGTGTATTTTTAAAGTCATACATTTGGTTCTCAGGTTCCCAGGGTCATGAAACTGGCTCACGTGATAGAGAACCACGTAAACAATCATTCCCAGTAAAATGACCAAAATTGGAGATAAGTGGTTTTCATCAGACGGTAACGATATTTCATTTAATTTCAAACCTTTATTTCAAGACACTGTGCACGCTTTGGATAAGACACTGAGGTTACCCTCATCATTTACAGCGACCCAGATCTGAGAAGATATTTGTTGTTGGATATGAATTATTACAGAACTCCATATAGGTGGAGAGATAACAGAGGAGAGAGTGAACCCTATGTTAGAATAACTATTCTTATACATTCTCTCATTGGGCTACACTTGTAGTGAATACAACTTTAGTTCAAATAAACTATTCCTAATCTTTTTCTGTGGACCCCTTGGAGCCCTCTCAATGACCCCTGGGGGACCCCACTTTGAGAACCACTGGACCAGAGGATGGAGGCTCAGGCACGCCAGAGGGGTTTGGGGTTTTCTTACAAAAAGGAGAGAAGGCGGGGGGGGGGGGGGGGGGGGGTTTAGTAAAACAACAGCGGAGAGGTAAAGTAGGAGTGAAGGAGTAGCAGACATTCTACAGCCGCGGGGGGACATAGACTCTGACCACTGCTGATCAAACTCTGACCTCTCACACTCCCACACACATGGCTCTGCTATTAACGCTCCATGTAGTTCTGGGAAGGGAAAGATAATGAATCTCTAGAATAATTTGTTAGAAAACGCTTTAAATCTGTTTCTTATCTCAACACCAAGAAATCACCTTTAGAAACCATGGTGACTAACGTTAACTTGCAGAAGATGCTTCTGCATTGCAAATTGAAATCGACCTGGCATACCGTGCAGCGAAGGGAACGGCTCCCGCCTACCTCCGGTCAATGGTCTCTAACTACACACCCCCTCAAGACCCCTCCGCTCTGCATCTTCTGGCCGCCTCAGACCCACTCCTATCCTGGCTCCTGGGGGGTCATCAAAGGGAAGCCGCCTATTCTCTGTCCTTGCTCCACAATGGTGGAACGAACTTCCCACCACAGTCAGGACAGCCGAAACCGACCAATCTTTCGCCGTTGACTAAAACACACTTCTTCAATTAATATCTAAAATGAAGGAGATGAAAAAAATAAAAATAACCTTCACGTGTTAAGTTAGTCTTTTACTAGTCATGCACGTTTCCACTCAATAATCTTTCTTACCTATATTACTACCTACAATACTAATATGTCTCAACTACTATGCACTCCACACTGTTTGATGAACATTTTTACTCAGCTGAAAGGGTTGTACCCTTCCTGCTGACTTGTTGTACAGAACCTGTAAGTTGCTTTGGATAAAAGTGTCAGTTAAATGACTCAATGTAAATGTGGTGGGAGGACAGGACACCACAGCCAAATGTAATTTTGATAGCTTTGTACAGCGTTCCAGGGATCCAGTTATTAGTCTGTGGGACCCGTTTTCGATGTTTACTAAAAGAGGAATGATAGTGAATTATATTTTTAACCTGAGACTCATTGGCCTTGGCTCATTTTCACATATAAAGGAGCACATTTTCATTGAATACACACTGTGCACCCCCCCCCCCTACACATATATATTACTCATGTGATGATCAGTTCCACTGGACCATAAAGTGTGGAAATGGTAGGTTAAAAAAATAAACATGGTAAGTATTAAACAAAAAGGTTCACTGTGTACCTTCACTGTCTGCCTCCGCCTTGTTTCATTTATATTTGTCAAGCCATTCATGTCTTGATTATAATGTATTTATCTTATTACAAAAAACAAATGGTAACTTTATTGATACATGTGATCTAGTTTATAACTTTAAATTCCCAACAATGTGTGAGGAACAAAAATGTGAACACCACACAAGGACTAGTTCAGTTCTAACTACATGTTAATATATATATATATCGACTTTTCAGAGGTTCACATTTCTATCCCAAAAGTATGTAGTGCAGCTTTAAATCTGCACGTAGCTTTAGCACCAGGTAGGTGTTGTGTTCTCTAACATTACAGGTGAAGCTGTACTCCCAAGAGTCTCCACATGGGGCGTAGTTAATAGAATGATGTTATGCCTACAGGAAGTGCAGAAGAAGAGTACACATGCTGTATGATGATTCCCTGCTGTACCATGCTGTAACCTAACGTGCTTGACTAAAAGGCTAACGAGTAATCCTGCTTCCTGAGTCTTATTACTACACCTCTACGTACATACAAAATACTACGGACGTACAACATAACAATTGGCGACGAGTGAAGTTGAACCGGGGAATTTTTTAACAACGTTTTACTACAGGAGAAATGGCTAATTTACATGTGCCTTCTCCGACGGCGTTTCTACCCTGCCCCGGCGAACCTACTATGCCGTTCAGGACTTGGCACCAGATGTTCACGAATTACATGCTGGTAATAAATGCGACTGGAAATGGCTGGTCCGAAGCTCGGAAGAGAGCTACCCTTCTACATTGTCTTGGTACCGAGGGTCAGCGGATTTTCTACACATTGCCAGATACAGGTGATTCTGTGGCTAACGCCGTGGCAGCGTTGAATGCACATTTCACTCCAAGAATCAACGTAGTAGTCGAGCGACACACGTTCAGAAAGCGTGCACAAGCACCGCATGAAATCATTGCACAACACGTTGTTGCTTTGCGTGACCTAGCTACCAGATGTGACTTTGATAATAAAACTGAGGAAAATCTCCGGGATCAGTTGATTGAACATGTAGCTAGCCCACAGATAAGGGAACGTCTGCTGCTTGAACCAGGTTTGACGCTGGACAAGGCTATCAACCTAGCTACGCAGTTTGAAGCAGCTACATGCTAAAGCTATCAGTACCAAAGCGTGCTGCTCCAGTACAGGCCGTTACGCCGCGGTCTCAGAATACATTCAAGAAACGGGACTGGCAGCGCTACCGTCCAGTGCTCCCGTCGAGCTAAACCTGCTGCTGCTACTGACTCTGCCTCCACTCGCTCTTGCTACCGATGTGGCTCGGGGAACCACCTGGCGAACTCTTCACAATGTCCAGCAGTGAAAGTGACGTGCAAATTATGCCAGAAAACAGGACATTTTGCTCGTGTCTGCCGTGCTAAAACAGTCGGTGAGTACAGTGGAAATTCCTGAAACTACAGTGCTATGCTTGGGAGCTTCTGACATTACAAAAAGGATTGTGTGCAATGTGCATGTACACACACCTACTACCCAGGCTCAGGAATTGAGACTGGTTGTGGACACAGGCTCAGCAGTATCCATAATGCCACTGTCTACTTATGAGAAATACTTCAGTGAAACTACCCTATCTGCACCTACTGTTCGGCTGGTGTCGTACACCAAGGCTAGCATACCTGTCATGGGGTGCCTACAGGCTCAGGTGAGGAGAGACAATGTCACGGTCCCTGCTACATTTTACGTTGTGGATAAAGGAACTCCCCTGCTGGGAATGGACCTGTTGACTGCACTCCACCTCTGCATTAGTGGAACTACTGTCCTCCCTACGCCGTCTACACCTGCACCTGTGATGGCTACTACTGTCACAGCTCCTACGGCATTTGGCTGTGCAAAAGGCTTTGTGCATTGTGTAAATTGACCCTACTGTTAAGCCAGTGCACCAGAAGTTACGCCGCTTACCTTTCGCGGTCAGGGACGCCGTCTCTACTGATACTACTACTACTACTGCTACTACTGCTGCTGCGGATACTACTGCTACTACTGCTGCTACTACTACTGCTGCTACTATTACTGCTTCTACTGACTCTGCTATGGATGTGGAGCCCGAGATAGTAGCACACATATCTGCTACACTCAGTGCCCTGTCGGTGACTGAGTTTGGGGCTGCTTGCTCTACCTGCCCTGAAGTGACTGCACTGCGTGGTCAGATTAACATGGGTTGGCCTCACTCAGCGAAATCAGTGAGCCAAGATCTGATCGGATACTTCAAGATCAGAGAGGAACTGTCAGTCAAGGACAATTACGTCCTCAGAGGCAACCGCCTCATTGCACCAGTGTCCTTACGCCATACATTGCTCACACTGGCACACGAGAGCCACCAGGGGGTCGTACGCACTAAGCAGCGTCTGCGGGATCTCTATTGGTGGCCGAAGATGGACGCTCAGGTTCAGGCTGACATATCCAAATGTGTCTCTTGTCAGTCTAATGACGAGACGACCAAGATTTATTTTGCACCACTACAGCCAGTTCCACTGCCAGACGGCCCGTGGAAGAAGCTAGGCCTCGACATAGTCAGGCCCTTCGAGTCAGCTGTGCCAGCCTGCCGTTACGCGATCACACTGACGGACTACTATTCTAAGTGGCCAGAGGTAGCCTTTTCTCACAACGCTACAACTACGGATGTAACCATGTTCCTAAGCTCTGTGTTCGGTCGCCATGGTAACCCAGAGAGCGTCGTCACAGACAATGGGCCTCAATTCACATCAGCAGCCTTCGCCGAGTACCTCAAGGAAAGAGACATTGCTCACGATCGGATTTCAGTTTACTATCCGGCGGCGAATGGTGCTGTCGAACACTTCCATCGTGTTCTGAGGAGTTGCATTCAGACAGCGATCCAGCAGTCTCAACTAGGGGTGCACCGATATGAAAATTGGCCACCGATACCGATACCGATTGTTCAACTAACACAATCGGCCGATACCGATACCGATACCGATAATTGTGGCAAAAAATAAGTATTTTTAATTTTTTTTAATTTTTTTTTTATTTTTTTTTATTTTTTTTTATTTTTTTTTTATTTTTTTAATGAAACTACTGTATATTTGTATGTGTGTTTGTATTTGTAGGCCTCTTTACTTACTTAAAAAAGGAAACATCAAGAAATATGTTTATGGTATCACTGATCCCTCTCCCAGTATCGTCTGGCGGCCTGCAGAGGGATACTATTTTCTCAACCAGAGCTTTCAACCAATGCAATGGAACCATTCTGGCGGCCTGCAGCGGGATACTATTCTCTCAACCAGAGCTTTCAACCAATGCAATGGAACCATTTTGATTGACAGTCGATTCGGCCAATTACGCCACACCGCTAGCACCCACCTCCTGCTTACCACCAAGCGTTTATTCATTTTTCTACTTCGGGGCATGTCGCCATTGATCTGCTTGCGAGAATGCGAGTCAAACTTAGAACCACAACAAGCTAATACGTTAGCTGCCCGGCAGTGCCCGCCGACCAGCGCGCTCCACAGGATGGCCAAACGAGACACAATGATTTTACTGCAACAAATTTTATAATAAAACAAAGCCTTTCTATACATTTGTCTGGTTGAAAACTTTATTAACAGATTGCAGAATGTGTAGTTGGGTACGGAATGAGCAACGGAATGTAACCGAGCTATGCACGGCTTGCTTGCTATCTTCGGGTAAATACTATGCTGATGTAATTGAACGTGTAACTAACTATAATAACGTTAATGCCACAAAACGAATGTTTGTGTCATTTTAACAGCAGATACTTTCTTAAATGCCATCCTCCCGACAGAGCGGTGTTGATGGGGAGCTCTGATGGATTCGCTTGGTTGTGTTATTAACATTGAACAGCTAACCGAAAGCTAGGGTTAACTAATGTTAAAGGTTTAGCCATAACGTTACGTTGGCTAAAGTTGGGGCTATTCTTAATCCAGTAATAATGGCTGCAGACCTGCAAGCAAAGTACAGCAAGTTGGCAAAGGAGTATTCCAACGTAAATCACATTTTCACCAGTAACGTTAGTCTTCTGCCTCCCGGCTATGAACGGACTCGGAGTAATGCCTTGCTGCTATGGGTAATAATAATATGCTGATGTTATTGTCCGTGTAACACTAACTATATAACGTTAATGCCACAAAACGAATGCCTTGTTAATCATAAATAGTAACTTTGATGCAGTAGCTTGTGTGTGTGTGGGGGGGACGGCGGGCGTTGTGCAGGTAGGTCGCGAGTGAATATTTTTTTTTGCCTTTTGACGCTACACAAATGGATGGTTAGTTATCGGCGACTGCTATCGGCACATTTGAGCTTATCGGCCGATAGGCCGATAGCAGTCAACAAGGCACTTATCGGCCGATACCGATACCCGACCGATATATCGGTGCACCCCTAGTCTCAACCGTGGAAAGAGGCTGTGTTGGGTTGTCTGCAAATATACAGAGCCACTCCCCACGCCACCACTGGCGTTTCACTTCATGAACTGCTTTACGGTCGTAAAATGCGCACCAAACTGGACGTACTGCCCTTGCAGCCTCCTGTGAGTGCACAGGACAAGACTGTGAGAGAAACGGTCCAAAACAAGCAATCCAAAATGAAGCGCTACACAGATGCTAAGCGTGGCGCTCGGGCACCTGTTTTTCGGGAGGGGGAGAGAGTCAGGATTAGAATACCACATCACGTCCCCAAAGCACACCCGAGATACAGTGCACCAATGACAATGAAAAAGAGGATTGGAAAAAGCACCTTTCTGCTCAGTGATGGAAAGAAATGGAACGCATCCCGTCTGGCTCACACTTCGAACACTCCAGATGATCCTGACTTAGGGCCCTTTCTCACTCACCCTATTCGTTTCTATTTCGTTCCGTTCTGGCCCGTTCCGAGATCTGAATCGAACTCCCCCCCCCCCTCTCCCCCCTCTAGTTTGCGTACACACTGCAGTCTTGTTTCGTTCCGGGTTCTGTTTACGGTTTGCCTTTTGAGCGTTTACGCTTGCCGTAGGTGATGATGTCACGTTCGAAAATGTAAACACAGGAAGTGTTAACATGGTGCTGGAGACTGAATACTGATATAAAATGAATAAATAAGCAATAAATATGAAGTTATATTTGAACCTCTGTTGTCAAGCCTTGTCAATATAACCCACCCCATTTTATCACGAATGGATGGTGTTGTAGAGTTCGCTTTTGAGCGTTTCCCAGGGCTAACGCTAAGCTAACGGTTAACGCTAGTTAGCTTAGCCTAGTCTAGTATAGCCTGTAGCACTTTCTTTTCAGCAAAGAACGTGCAATAAACAAAACGGATACATTCACTGTGTGTTCTGCCTGTCATTTGTTGATGAAACAAAACTAACATCAACACAAGTGACCACCAAGAGCGGATAGTTTAGTCTCAAAAAGGATCGGTAGCTGCATGCTAACGTCAATGGAATTTGCCATTATAACAGTATAGCATTGTGGCTAGAAGCTAACGTTAGCTCACGCTACTTAGCCAGCACCAAAACTGATGATATCGAGAGCTATCAGTAGTTAGATAACATTAGAGACAACGCTGTGTGTATTAAACAAAGGTGAATAGATGACTGGGCCATTTTGTTTAATGCTTGTTAAGTTGAAAGAGGAGCTTTGAGCTAACAGGGTTTGATAGCTAACACTAGCTCATGTTATCCAGTGGCAGTGCCAATCGGTAATGCTAGCAGAATGAATGGATGTAAACTTTATTTAACATATTGCATATGGGTACAATACAATACGGCTCAATACAAACAATTGCCCATAAATATCGTTTTTGTGGGTATTCTCCAGTTGTTGCTGTGTGTGGTGTTATCTGCCCAAAATTCAAGCAAGCATGACAGTAACAACGTTGTGTGTGTCATGCCCCCCGCACCGCACGGCGCGATTCCGAGACCACCTCATCGAACAGATCCCGTTCAGCGGGGGGTGAAACGAATCACCGCCGTTTTGCATCGCAAAAGGGGTGAGTGAGAACACTGCCCCCCGTTCTCGGGAGCAGTGATTCGATCTCCAAACGTGAGTGAGAAAGCCCCCTTAGGGATCCGCCCTGCCCTGACAGAGCTCAGCGGTCACACTCCAGCACAGTCGCGTGCAAGAAACAAGCCTAGTTGGCATCAGGACTTTGTTGCACACTGAGTGAGAATTAAGAGTAATATTGGTTGAGCATATATAATTATATCTTGATAAGGATTGAATAACCTGTGCTCCCTTTGTTTAATGTTTACCTTGAGTTACCCGTTTATGATACTGACTGTTGGTTCAGTTTACTTAAGAAAGTGAAAAAGCAAAAGTTCTAAATTTGCATAATGCTGAGTAGCAAGTAAGCTTCTTTTCACATAAAAAGGAGATGTTGTGTTCTCTAACAGGTGAAGCTGTACTCTCAAGAGTCTCCACATGGGGCGTAGTTAATAGAATGATGTTATGCCTACAGGAAGTGCAGAAGAAGAGTACACATGCTGTATGATGATTCCCTGCTGTACCATGCTGTAACCTAACGTGCTTGACTAAAAGGCTAACTAGTAATCCTGCTTCCTGAGTCTTATTACTACACCTCTACGTACATACAAAATACTACGGACGTACAACATAACAGTAGGGACACATTGTCAACGAACAAGCCACTGGGTTTCATTCATTGCAAGAGCGGGCAGCAGTGAAGAGAGGCTAGAGTCTGTTTATCTGCGGTGCATTTGAACTTGAGGGCCACAACCATATTCACATGGTGGCCCTTTGGCTCTTAAGTGGGAACAGGGTGGAAAGGAATCCCATCCTGAGCATGATATAAGAGCAAAATGGCCACCGTGTGAATACGGTCCTAGAGTCCTAGTACAATGGTAAACCTACTCGTCCCGGTGCTCTGTATCAGTGACCACAGAGAGCGAGGGACAGCGAGAGAGAGAGTGAGGAAGGGGAGGTACTTATAAAAGCACTCTATCAGTGCCTGGTCAGCAAAAAATATTATTCGCTGAGGGGAATTTGTGGTCAACAGCAGCTACACAAAGATGGTTGAAGGAGAATGTAAGAAGGTAGATAAGAACATACAAAATAACTGAATTTAATCAAATAAAGAGATACAATTGATAGACACACAAGTGTAATCACAGGGTTCCTACTAGGAGTAATCAAGTTCAAGTTTCTTTATTAGTTGTCAATCATACAAAAATACAGAATACTTTTATATGAAATGCTTGTTCCTGTTCTGCTCCTGAGTGTGCTAGATAAAAATTAAAAAAAAAGATAAGTAAAAATAGAAGTCAAAATTATGTAACAAGTGTAAACAAAAGTGTTCAAAACTAAAGTGTTCAATATACATATATACAATATAGAATACAGAGTAGGAAAAAAAGAATTGTAACCGAGTTATAATACAATATAAAGTACAATGCAGAATGGGATGAGGTACAACTTAGGGTAAGGTGCAATGAGGTATGAGTTGTAGTGCAAATGTTTTTAACAATAAATATAAATATAAAGTGTCTAAAGTGGGTGCTACAGTGAGTTGTTTATTTAAAGTGAGTGTGGATGTGTGTGCTGTGAGTGTATTTGATGGTTTGTTACATAATGTTATTGTCGTTGAGCATCCTGATGGCCTGGGGATAGAAGCTCCTTCTGATTTTGATCTTTTTCGTTTTTGTTTCGTTTTCATTAAAAAAAAAAAAAGGTTTCCGTATAGTATATGAGACAGCCAGACACAAGCTTCCCGGTACTGATGGATCTACTGAAAGAATATGGGCACTATTCAGGATATAAGCTTAACGTGACGAAGACACAGACCTTAACATGGAACTATACTCCAATGACAGAAATTAGGGAAAGGTACGGAATTAGATGGGACATGGACAAGATTAAATACTTAGGGGTAAACATCACAAGAGGAGTGGGGAAACTGTTTGATGCAAACTATATACAGATTAATCACAACATCAAGAGAGACTTAGAAAGATGGACAGTAATGCCCCTAGACTTCAACTCAAGGATAGAAATCATCAAGATGAACATACTACCAAGGTTATTATACCTATATCAGTCTTTACCAATACCACAATACCCATACCAATACCACAAAACCAATTCAGAGAATGGGACAGACTGATATCGAGATTCATTTGGGCAGGTAAGAGGCCGAGGATCAGATATGTTACTCTACAACTACCTGAGAGTCTGAGAGACTATTACTACGCAGCACAGCTCAGAGCAGTGACATGCTGGTGCAATGTAAATTATGAAGCCAGATGGAGAGACATTGAAAAGGAAGGGGAGGGATACAATGTACAGGCACTAATAGGGGATAGGGAACTATTTAAGAGACGGGAACAATTGCTGGATCCAATCACTAAATGCACTTTAAATATATGGAACACACAAGTTAGAAAAAGAATCCAAGGTCTTGAGATGGGTAACACACGACAATAGATTCAAGCCGGGGAGGGGAGACCATGGATTCAAAAGATGGGGGGGGGGGGGGGGGGGGGCGGGCGATGTGTAACAGCGATATGTACAATGATAGAAAAAGGAGAAATGGGCGAGCTCCCGTAGCTCACCGCGTACCTCGGCGCTATTTCTGCGTCGGGGACAACCGTGCTCGTCACGGATCTGGGGTACACGAGTTCGATTCCCGGACCCCACGTATTTTCTCAGAGTGTCTTCCCCTACTCTACATCCCATTCAACCTGTTTCTGTCGGTCATGCTTGACCAGAAAAGCCATAAACGCTAAAAAAAAATAAAGTTTAAAAAAAAAAAAAGGGAGAAATACAGACCCTACAAAAACTGAAGGAGGAGGAGGATACAACCAAATACATAAAAGAAAGATGGGAGAAGGAACTAGAGATCGAGATTACAGAGGAGGAATGTTACATATGCAAAGTACAGCACTCAACAACTGGTTCAAGGGTATGGAGGGAATTTGGATGGAAGAACATAATTAAGATTCTTTATAACACCAGGGATAAAAGGCAAATACCGGTATGCACCAGCACAGACATTTTGTTGGAGAATGTGTGGAAAAGAGGGTGCGAACCACACACACATATTCTGGGAATGTCAGATAATAAGAAATTATTGGGAAGGAATAGGAGAGACAATAAACGAAATAATAGGATACGAAATACCCCAGACAGGCTTAGGAAATCTGACGCCGGAAGATATACAGGGGGAAGACAAATATCTGTTAAAGATACTATTAGTGGCAACCAGAAAAGCAATAACCAGACTGTGGTACAAGGAAGATCCACCGACTAAGGACCAATGGGTAGGAATAGTAGAGGAGATACAAGAAATGGAGAGAATAACACATGCTGAGGTTACAGGAGGAGAAATTCATATCAAGATGGGAAAAATGGGAAGACTATAGGACAATTGGGAACGACACCACAGAAGAATGAAAAGGAAACAAGAAAAGGAATTGAGATGTAAATAAACAATGTAAAGATAGAATTGACCGATGAACCCATGTCACCCCGTCTTTTATTTCAGTTTTCTTTTTTATTATTATAATTTTTTCTTTATCGTCTGTTTGTTTAATTGTATTGTCTGAGTTGTTTGTAAATCAAAAATGAAAAGAAAAATGTATGTAAAAAAAATCCGTAAAAACGAAAACGTCTCAAGATAATAAGTGCGTGCCACAAATGTACTAAATAAATGTCTTTCCTGTTTTTAGATGTCGCTCTTTTATTTTGAAAACCCCCGACCGGAAGTTGAGTGTTGTCGTTGTTTTCGATAACTTGTGTGTCTGGTTCTGTGCTTTTGAGCTGACGCTAGTTTTTAGAGACACACACCGCACCCGCGGCGCAAGCAGCTACACGAGGAGGAGGAGAAAGAGCTGCTAATTTTAATCGGCAAAAGAGAGAGAACGCTCAAAGCTGTATATAATATAATAGCCCCGTGGTGCGGTCGAAGGCAGCTCAAACTACCTGTTGTAATAAATTAATTGATTGATGTTTAACTTGTCCGTGTGTGTGTCCAGTCCTTTCGACTAGCAAACGTTGTCTGTATTTAACGTTACCTCAGGATACCACTGTAATTGTAGCAAACGTTGTCTGTATTTAACGTTACCTCAGCGTTTCACTTGTAAAGATGGTGACACAATGGGGGGCGTCTTCAGGCGTTCGAATTGCGCACTCTGAAAGCTGGTATCAGAAAGTAGCGTCTTCAGGCTGCCAGAACGCAGTTCCGTGTGGCTGAAAGGTGCAAACGATCAAATACTTTGCCTGATACAACCAAAATCGTTTTAGTCTGGACATGGCCTGAGGCTGCGGTTAGACTGACTGTTTTCGTTTCGTTTTGAAGATGAGTTTCGCTTTTCCAGGTCGCAACGTAGTGGCAGCCGAGTTAGACATTCGTTTTGCCTCCTGAGCACAGTGATGTAGTACAATGCCAAAGCAGTAGGTGGCGAACATGAAGGCAATTTTCAACCAATCAGAACTTGAATGAGGACACTCCACATCCTGTTCAAAATCTCAAAAGCCACCATCTTTAAATGCCTCCGCAAGCCATTTTAGCCAATGAAGCATTATTTTTCAGCAAGAAATAAAGTGCAATAAACAAAAACGGATACATTCACTGTGTGTTCTGCCTCATTTGTTGATGATTTGTTGATGAAACAAAACTAACATCAACACAAGTGACCACCAAGAGCGGATAGTTTGGTCTCAAAAAAGATCGCCGATGTTGTTAGCTACATGCTAACGTGAATGGAATATGCCATTATAACAGTATAGCATTGTGGCTAGAAGCTAACGTTAGCTCACGTCAGTTAGCCAGCACCAAACTGATATCAGAAGCTATCAGTAGCTAGATAACATTAGAGACAACGCCTCGTGTATTAAACAAAGGTGAATAGATGACTGGGCCATTTTGTTTAATGCTTGTTAAGATTGAAAGAGGAGCTCTGAGCTAACAGGGTCTGATAGCTAACATTAGCCAGCTGCTCATGCAATCGTTAATGCTAGCAGAATGAATGGATGTAAACTTTATTTAACATATTGCAGAATGGGTACAATACAATACGGCTCAATACAAACAATTGTTAAGGGAATGCAGACTGTTGTAGCTTGGACTGGGGTCCTTATAACAATAACTTGACAACACATGGTAGCTGCAGCTATAGCTCTGTTGTCACCGGACGTTGGTGAGGGCACGCAGATGTGGGTATCTACTGCGCATGGGCGTTGAGCAACAACGGCTCCGCGCAGATTACACGACACGTCTGCGAGTTTTGGCGAGTATCCAAAACGGAAACACAATTTCAGCGTTTTCAGTAGGGCCAAAACGTTTCCTGCCAAAACGGCATTTCTATCTAACAGGGACAGCAAACGTATTCAAAACGAAAACAAAAACAGTCTGTGTAACAAGGGCCTGCGTCTCTCTGTGCTTGCCATGAGACTCCGGTATCGCTTGCCTGACCGCAGCAGTTCAAAGAGGCAGTTGTTTGGGTGGCTAGCATACCTCCTCCTCTCTCTCTCTCTCTCTGTTATTCATGAGCCTGTGGTTTCATTCAGGCCATATGCTCTGGTGGAAGACTGCATATAACACACAAACACACACACACAAACCACTCCCTCCACATGCGCACGCACACACACACACACACACACATTCATGAGGCTGTGTCCTCGTGTCCATATGTTCTATCTGATGTTGTTCTGCTGCTCTGATGCTCACAAACTGGCCCTTTCACTGCATCTCACAGACAAGACCTCCACAATAACCCTAACCAGGCTGCCCCAATCAATCACACACCATAACCCCAACCAGGCTGCCCCATTGCCCCAATCAATCACACACTATAACCCTAACCCCATCCAGGCTGCCCCAATCAATCACACCCTAACCCTAACCCGGCTCCCCCAATCGATCACACACTATAACCCTAACCAGGATGCCCCAATCAATCACACACTATAACCCTAACCAGGATGCCTGTTACCCCCCCCCCCCCCCCCCCCACACACACACACACACGGATACATTATACAGTCAAATCACGCAATCACAATCTCAAACACACATACAATTACATGCTCGCTCACAGACGCACACACACACACTGACAAACACACTTAAAGATACATATGCATACACAAATGATAGTCAAATCACACAAAGAGACACACAAACGCATACAATGGGTCCTCTGTCTCAAAGCCACCGCTGGCTGCCCCTCCCCCCTTTTAACAGCCCCAATGTGACTTCGGGGGCCTCTCCGGTTAATAAGGTGTTAAACTAGACCACCATGGGTCTAAAACACACACACACACACACACACACACTATGCTACTGCCCTACCAAACCTCCTACTGACTGTGTGTGTGTGAGGGAACAGGGAGGGTGAGCAGCGATGAAGACCATCAATAGGAACAATAAGAAGCGTTCCATTCTCTCTAAACTTGTAAATTATGTTAAAAGCCAAGAGGCCTCTAGTAGCCATTGTATTGCCTCTGAAAACCACTCCTTACATTCCAACAAGTCAACCACATAAGAGCCATACAAACCTCTTCTGTTCTGCAGAGAGAGAGAGAGAGAGAGAAAAAAATATCTTCCTATCTTCATGTAACTTGCATCAGTGTGATACTACTTATAATATAATATATTATAATATTTATTATTAGGGGTGGGGGGAAAAGCAATACAATATATTGTGGGATCTTGCTTGCTGATATTACAGTATATCGACACAGTGATGCCAATGTCATGTACAATTGGCCGAGATGAGATAAGATAACATTCCTTTATTGATCCCCTTGGGGAAATTCGGGCGTCATAGCAGCATAGTGGGGGTGGGGGGTACAGGTATGGGCAGGGTAATTTGGATAAAAGCGTCAGCTAAATGACAATGTGAATGTAAATGTAATAGAAAGACATAAATATAGGCAATAAAAAAATACAATATGAATATAAAATATGAGGAAAAATAAACAGTGTAAACAATATAATTAACTCTGAATATAAAAATATGAGAAGACTAAACAGTGTAAACAATATAATTAACTTTGAATATAAGATTATGAAAAAAATAAACCGTGTAAACAATATAATTAACTCTGAATATAAAAAGATGAGAAAAAGAAACGGTATACACACAGTATATACACAAGCATGGAGATTGTGTGGAAGAAAGGGGGAGGGCTTGTGAGAGAGGAGTTGCATGCGTCTGTGTGATGACAGTCAGCCGGGGCTTCCTCTGCCAGCATTGTGACTGCAGTGGTGCAGGGGCCTAGAACACACAAGGTGTGGCGCGAACACAGACAGGGGCCTAGAACACACAAGGTGTGGAGCCAACACAGACAGGGGCCTAGAACACAAGGTGTGGCGCGAACACAGACAGGGGCCTAGAACACACAAGGTGTGGCGCGAACACAGACAGGGGCCTAGAACACACAAGGTGTGGCGCGAACACAGACAGGGGCCTAGAACACACAAGGTGTGGCGCGAACACAGACAGGGGCCTAAACACACAAGGTGTGGCGCGAACACAGACAGGGGCCTAGAACACACAAGGTGTGGCGTGAACACAGACAGGGGCGTAGAACACACAAGGTGTGGAGCGAACACAGACAGGGGCCTAGAACACACAAGGTGTGGCGCGAACACAGACAGGGGCCTAGAACACACAAGGTGTGGCGTGAACACAGACAGGGGCCTAAACACACAAGGTGTGGCGCGAACACAGACAGGGGCCTAGAACACACAAGGTGTGGCGCGAACACAGACAGGGGCCTAGAACACACAAGGTGTGGCGCGAACACAGACAGGGGCCTAAACACACAAGGTGTGGCGCGAACACAGACAGGGGCCTAGAACACACAAGGTGTGGCGTGAACACAGACAGGGGCGTAGAACACACAAGGTGTGGAGCGAACACAGACAGGGGCCTAGAACACACAAGGTGTGGCGCGAACACAGACAGGGGCCTAGAACACACAAGGTGTGGCGCGAACACAGACAGGGGTCTAGAACACACAAGGTGTGGCGCGAACACAGACAGGGGCCTAGAACACACAAGGTGTGGCGTGAACACAGACAGGGGCCTAGAACACACAAGGTGTGGCGTGAACACAGACAGGGGTCTAGAACACACAAGGTGTGGCGCAAACACAGACAGGGGCCTAAACACACAAGGTGTGGCGTGAACACAGACAGGGGCCTAGAACACACAAGGTGTGGCGTGAACACAGACAGGGGCCTAGAACACACAAGGTGTGGCGTGAACACAGACAGGGGCCTAGAACACACAAGGTGTGGAGCAAACACAGAGCTCTGGACGTATTAGGGGCCTAGAACACACAAGGTGTGGAGCGAACACACACACAGCTCTGTGGACGTATTAGGGGCCTAGAACACACAAGGTGTGAAGCGAACACAGAGAGAGAGAGAGAGACTTCTTATATTCATGTAACTTGCATCAGTGTGATACTACTTATATTATAATACTTATTATTAGGGGTGGGGGGAAAAACAATACAATATATTGCGAGATCTTGCTTGCTGATCTGTCCTGCAGGGGCGCTGCACACAAGCACACATGAACTCACACACAACACACAACATTCTGCACTCGCACACACACAAACGCACCACAGGTCACTTTAAAGGAAGGAAAAGGACACTAAGAAAATAACTTGTTGTGATTGTTGTATTATATATTTACTAACAGCAAGTATAGCATACAGAGATATATAGAAGAAAGACTGCACATTGTATAGGAATGTACATAGGATCCAGTGCCTTTAAGCGATTATTAACATGTCTATTTACCATGTCTATTCTAGTTATCTTTTTATTATTATTACTATTGTTTTATTGCACAATCGTAGCGGGCATGGCCAACCGTATTTCACTGTATGCCCTGGTATGCATGTGATGAATAAACTCTTGAATCTTGAATCTGTATACAGTTCCACCGGGTCAAAGACCTTGTGTGTGTACAGTATGAAGGTGACCGGAAACACCAAGTATCCGTCACTCCAATCTATCTGAGAAAATAGTGGTCAGCCAGGCACAGAGAATCTTACAGGACCCTTCTCATATTCTATATCCTGAATATGAAGTTCTTCCCTCAGGGACGGTTCAGAGCTAGTAGATACAAGAGCAACCGGTGCCAACCGCTACAAGCTCTCCTTCCTTCCTACATCCATCGCTCTCTTAAATAATACTAGAGGTTGATTCCTTTGAGGTGCCACCTAACAGTGGGCTGTCACCTCTTTCTTTGTTGTCCAAGTCTTAATCTGTTGTAATTGAATTAGGGCAAGGTGCAATATGAAGCTTTTTGAAATGAGTTTACCTACTTATGAATTATGGTTGCATGTCCCTATGTATTGTCATATTTGTCTGAAGTCCTTTTTACTAACTGAATGATTGAATGATTGTATATATTTTTCTTCTTTGTTTCCACTGTTATCGCAGAATGATGCAGCACTGATGTTCCAAGTAAATGTTCCCCTTGGGGACAATAACGTTTATTCTTACCATATCTTAGTATATAAACCCTGTGTTATTCTGTCTGTCCTGCAGGGGCGCTGTATACAGTTCCACCGGGTCAAAGACGAAGGCTCTCCTCCGGCCCGGTCTCTTCCTCGCTCCTCTCAGGCCTCACCTCCTCCTCCCCCTCCTCCTCCTTCTCTTCCTCCTCCCCCTGATCAACAACCACTGATGCAGCCCTCCGCCTCCGTCCCCAAGTCTAAACCGCCCTCCCGAGGCCCCCGCACCACCCCTCCTTCCCACGCCCCCCCTCCCATGGCTCGCCTCCCTACCGGTCCACCCCCCAGCCGCGGACCCCCGGGACCCCCACCCTCTCGACCCCCGCCCAGGCTCTGAAGAAGACAAAAAGAGGTTTTCAAAATGAAAAATAGGGGGGGAAATATCAATTGAGGGGTTTCATTCCAAAATGCTGTATATCCCCTAAGAGATTAAATTAAATTTCTTATGAAATGTTCAGTGGTCAATATTTCAAAAAGACAGATGTTGACACGGTCGACAATGAACCATTTTGCAAGTAGTTTAAACCTTTTAGGATGTCATTGTAAGGTCTTAAGATAGTTTAAACCTTTCAGGATATCATAGTGAGTTTTACTTTAAACGCCAGCTTTGTAAGAGTTTTGGATATCTGGAATGGATATCTCATGGAATAGAATTCTTAACAACGGTAATTAAAATGTATCCCTAATTAGAAAGAACTCTACTCCTTGCTCTCACTCACCTGCATTGAGAAGTGTAATCCTGAAAGCCAGAGCCTCTGACCAAAAAGCCCCGTGCTTTGTTGCTGGACAGCAAAAAAAGAAAAAGATAAACAATTCAAAGATCTGCTACTGAGTTCATGTAGGTGTGTGAAGGAGGCCTTGTGAACCTCGATGGGAAACCTGGCATGTATTTTTAGGATGTTGATGACATCTTGACGACTAAAGTCATTTAATGTCCCATGTACGTCTGCATGAAATGCCAACTCTTATAGGAAAGGGCTTATATAATATCTGCTGATGAAAGATGCAATTGTGATGTCATGTCTAAATTAGGGTTATGGGCGTTGCATGTTTATTTAGCATAAGATACACATGGCACATTTTGGGTACTTGCAGTATACTGTAGCTATCTCGCTAGCATTGCTACCAGTCTCTTTTTTTATGCCATTTATCATTACGATAACAATATACAGAATGTCGACTGTGATTCCAGCCACACCATGTTAGGTGAGAGAGCGACCGCCATGACAGGCTCCTCAAAACACAAGGCAGGTGTTTAGATCAGGTGCACTAATGATCTGAATAGACTGGATTGTCTGGGAGTATGCTGTATACAGGATGTGTGCACTTTGTGAGGGCATGGTGTGAGAAGTGTGCACTTTGTGAGGGCATGGTGTGAGAAGTGTGCACTTTGTGAGGGCATGGTGTGAGAAGTGTGCACTTTGTGAGGGCATGGTGTGAGAAGTGTGCACTTTGTGAGGGCATGGTGTGAGAAGTGTGCACTTTGTGAGGGAGGATTTTGTAAGAAGTGCACTTTGTAAGGGAGGGTGTGTAAGAAGTATGTACTTTGTATAGGAGGATTGTTTAAGAAGTGTGCACTTGCAGGGGAGGGTAGTGAAGAAGTGTGCACTTTGTGAGGGAGGATTGTGTAAGACATGTCCACTACAGCCCTGCTAAACCCTGTCCCACACTGTCTCTCTGTTTTGAGGGGAGCTTGATGATGGCGAGTGAGGATGTGATTGGAGTCGGGGCTCTGCATGATAGAAGCTCTGGATGTTTAGAGGAACTGAAGTCTGCAGGGGTTTTGTGTTTTAAAGGATATAAAGGATTTGTAAAGGATTTACTGTACAATATCATAGGTCTTTTTTATACTGTAGTTCAGATTATCACACAAATGTAACCATCCTACCAAAGAAGCATTTCTGTGTCCAGCACTTAATGGGTACAACTCACTCAACTCTCGACTCAAATTCAGTGTAAAATTATGTTAACTGCAGGGCAGTTTTGATATTTAATTTATTTAATACTGCATCTGTTTAATGGCACGTTTATTCATAGGTTTTGTGGGTTCTTTTCAATCTCTTTTGGGGACTAAAGGCTTTGATACACTACACAGGGGTGCAGTTGAGGGGGGAGGGGCTACCCTAATTTCTTTGTATTTTCAAATGATAAACCAAATGTAGTCGACACTATAATCATAGACAGATAGTAGTTGCGCTCCAACACTTCAAACAAATACCACAACAACACTGACTATACAATAACCTTTTTGGCAGTGTTCCCCACAGAAAGCAACAAAGTGACATACAGGTTAAAACTCTAATCAAATGTTTGCCAGAAACAATACCTTTGTTTTGTAATCAGTGCAGCAATATTGAGGAAAGACCTTTTTGGGGGATATCTACCCAATGAGTGTAGCTGAAAAGGTTGCTCTGTGTATCACTGCTTTAAGAACTATGACAGGGGGATATACTGTAAGAAGTGGGTTTAATCTAGGGTTCTATTATTGATGGTACTACTTATTGGTGGTCTGTTCAACTATTTTGTGAAATAATACATTGTAAATCTGTAGCATCACCAGGGATCCTCTGTATAACACATTTACTGACTGAAATGATCATTTGCATTATTTCTGTATTAACAAACTGTTTTCAATAAACATATTTCGTTATATTGGTGATTGGCTGTTCATGTTTCACTATGACGGGCTTGGAAGAATACTGACGTCTGTTCTAAATGGTAAATGGTGAATTTTTTTGGCAGCTTTTATGCCAAGCGCTTTACAACTTGTGCCTCACATTCACCCACTCACTCACACATCACACATTCACACACCGACGGCAGAGGCGACCATGCAAGGTGCCAACCTGCTCATCGGGAGCAGTTAGGGGGTTAAGTGTCTTGCTCAAGGACACTTTGACATGCTGCCCGGGAGGAGCTGGAATCTAACCGGGAACCAGACGACCGCTCCACCTCCTGACTCGTCCACTGTTGCCCCACCTAAATTGTCTACTTCTACTTAAAGATGCCCTCCACTCAACCGTGTGTTACACTCACGCACAGGGAAAAAGAGAGGACGGTGTCCTTAGTTATACTGTGAATAACAATGTTGGAGAGAGCAGAGCAGAGTAATGCTTTTACATTCAGTCATGTTTGAGGATCGTATATCTGTAGTAGTGCAGTCATTTACACTGAAAAACAAGATTTGATAATTACAAAAACTAGGAAAAATGTAAATGATGTTCTGTTTTAAATGAAGAGCTGGACTTGAGGTGCTTCCTTACAAGGTAAGTAAGTTTAACTGTTATTTCGTTTTGATACAATTTGTTGGAAATTATATTTGGAATTTAATTTGTGCTTTGTTAGTTTGGCTGGATTGATGCGATTTAACTTAACCACAAGATGGCGCTATGTTTACTGCAAACACAGGTGGCAATGCAGGTGATGCAGATATAGGTAAACTAAATATTAGGTAAAAACAGTGGAAAAACATAACTCTTTCAATGTGACTTGTTTACAAGATCCAGTAGAAAGACAATCTATTGCATGTTTGTTAATATATTCCTCATATATCAACACAGAAATAATATTCGCTGCTGTCGGGACAAAACCTCATAACTCCATTTTTTAAATATAAATCAACTCCGCAGATCATCCTCCATATGTGTGTGTGTGGGTTTTTACAAAGTTTAAACAATGGGAAAGCATTAAACCGATCATCTGTCTAAACCTCCTAACTCTATTCACCCTCAAATCTGTGTTTTTTTTTTTTCATCTGCTGAAAAGTTGGGTTTTTGGAGTTATGAGGTTTTGTCCCGACAGCAGCGAACCCGTTTCCTAGCCTATAATCCATCTACAGGGAAGACTATCACCTAACCTCGTTCCCAGTTTTATCCCCGAGATAAAGCCTGGTAAAGAACTACTGCCGAAAGTGTCTATGGGGTATATTTTCCGGTGTATGTACTTCCCCTGGAAGCTGCCTCCGAACGGACCAAACTTTTCCCGAATCCTGTCAGCAAACAAGCTAGAACATCCCGGTCATGTAGTAAATTCTTCAGGCAAAGGCGTTGCAGTGGCTTAAACGAGGAAATATTGTGCACTTCACACGTTTCTATAATTGTTTTGTCGAAACCGGAAAGCCTGTACTTCCGTTCAGACATTTTAGGAGGCATATCTTTACCAGCCTACCTATCACCCAACTACAGGTAGCCTGATTAGGGCTGTCATTATATCATTTAATGATTTTATTTCTTTAGTCAAGGACAGGCCTAACAGCATTATATAATTTAATGATTTTATTTCTTTAGTCAAGGACAGGCCTAACGGCATTATGAACATATTTATTCATTTAATTTCTTTGGTATTTCTAATGGTATGATATAATCTATTCCAACCAGACTATACTGCAATAGAAAATTACTCAAAGTCATGCGGTTAGGCTGGCAAGACATTTTCAGGCAGTGCAGCAATGACCAAACCAAAGGCATATTTTTTTGCTGGGGACGCAAGATACATTTGCAGTATTAGTGGGATCCGATATTTGATGATGTAATGTTTACCTCTTTAGTCCATCCTAATTACAACACTTCTGTTGTCAGGACAATATAAAAGTGATTGGCTTACGTTTAAGGTCCCCAGAGTTTGCACTGAATTAGGAGAATCTGCTTTTAGCTTCTGTGCCCCCCAAATTGTTCAACCGATTGACTTTTCTGGTTTTATATTGTTTTTGTATTGTTCCTCTCAACGTCATTCTAAATGAGAACCTGCGCTCAGTGATCTTTCGATTTCAGGTAGTGGAGAACAATGGAGCTGAAGACATGAAATTGGTTGAAGAGGAAAATATTTATTGATCGCTTTTCTTTTATATAACAAACGACACTAATGTGCTGGAACATAGATTTCAAGCCATTCATTGTTGCTGATATTAATTTATTGTAAAAGGTTCCAGCAGCACAAGAGTGCCCCCTAGTGGCCAAACAGAGCAGCAACATGAAAGCACACACCCTCTTCCACCTCCGGTCTGGTGACATCTCTCTGAACAGCATACTTAAAACACGCGGCTCATCTCAAACAGATGGCAGGGGACCAAACACATCTTACATGTACAAGTCATCGAGCCCGAGGGACCGATATGACGAGCCGAATGATTTTCCACGTGTGGCAATCGTTCACTATCGATCCAAAACAAATAACCGATACAGTCGGGACACTCTGCACTTTGCTCACCTACTAACTCCAATGAAAGGAACGTGGTGTCAATCTGTCCATTTCTAGTACTCTGAAAGAGGAGTCTCGTCCAAGAGAAATCAAGGTGGCCATTGTACACAGCCAGTTAGTTAGTCAGGCACAAACACACTTCAAGGGTGTATGTTTATATTTTTGGGGGATGTTCAGGAGCACACAGTCATCCACAAAGACTAAAAAGGTTCATGGCGTCTCCTCCGTCCTTCAGGCTTTCCTCTTGTTCCTCTGCATCTTCCGCCCAGACTGCGCCCCCTTCTGGGCTCCTCTCACCATGCCTTTGAACTGGCCCTGCAGCTTGGCACGTTTCCTGCAAGCACACCGAGGGGACAACGAGGTTAGCTCGAAATATTATCTCCACCATCTAGCTAGATCAGGCACGTGCACACATAGAGGCCAAGGGGTGCCTGAGCACCTGCCTTTTTGAGCCTCATCAAAAAAGTGCCCCTTTTGAAAAAAAAATTATGATTTTTTTTTTACCGTTACGCATATAGACTGCCCTTCCAACTGAATTTTTTTTGGATAGAATCAAAATATTAGGTAAAGAGAGAGAGATGCCCCATATTCCATTGCAGTTTGCACGGCCTCCTCACCATGCCTCTCCGCGGACCTATTTTATGCATAGCGTGGGTGGTGATGATGATGATAGAAACCGCTGTGGCGCATACAGTTGAATGCTGGTATTACAGTCATTGAGGGACACGAAGAAGTCAAGTCCGATGGGATTTGGGAATCTCAAATACAAATCGGGATTGGAATAAAAAATGCATTTATATTAAACAATACAGAATATACAGCACTTCTTGGGGTCTGTAGGGTAAGCACTTATTCCCTCCCCCCTGAACATTTATGGAGATGTATGGGCCTTTTAAGTCAGTGATAAAAGTGTCTTTCAAGGATAAGTGAGCTCCTGCACTGATTATTATAGTTCAATATTCAATATTTGATCACCAAAACCCCCCAAAAAGCATAAAAAGGGGGCCCCCCGCCAGAAAAGGGCCCTTAAAAATCGGGCTCGCGCGCTATGCGCGCTCGGTTGATATATACACACAATTGTAGTGCCCTTTTCAGCCTTTGAGCACCTGCCCCTCTAAAGTCCTGTGCACGTCCCTGAGCTAGATATATCTTTTCATTTCAAACCTTTATTTAAAAGGGTTCCTTTCGAGTTTAAATAAAGGTTTGAAATGAAAACATATCTAGCCAGACTCGTTTAGAGTCTCGTCGAGTGTACATACAGTATATATCAAACAGCATAAATATCGACAATACCCATATACGGTAGCCAAATATACGGCGCTCCCCAAGGCGGTTGTCCGTCCATACCTGCGGTTGAGCCGATCCTTGCTGAGAGGGATGTAAGCGTAGGGGTCCGGCTTGCCTTTCTTCTTCACATCTCCTTTACCCTTCTGAGAGAAACACAGGAGCAGACACTCACGATCACAACCTCTAACCCACCTCCTCGAGGAACCAAGAGGAGACCAGCGATGTTAATGACATCACACACAACCTAAATTAATTTGTACGAGTTAGTTTATAGTTTTTGGGATATGTGTGTGAGATTATGGGCATAATAAATCAACATTATTATGGGGGGCGACAGCGGCTCAGGAGGTAGAGCGATTCCGGCTCCTCCCGGGCAGCATGTCGAAGTGTCCTTGAGCAAGACACTTAACCCCCTAACTAACCGCTCCCGATGAGCAGGTCGACACCTTGCATGGTCGCCTCCGCCGTCGGTGTGCGAATGTGTGAGTGAATGGGTGAATGTGAGGCATAAGTTGTATAAATGCGGTCCATTTGCCATTCTTTAGTTGTTTGGTGGTGTACCGAGTGGCTCACCTTGGACTTGTAGTCCGCTCCAGCGTCTCTCCTGGCACCCAGGGGTCTGTGGATGCCGGACCCTCCAGCTAAAGGGGGACAGAACATGACAGTAGGGTGAGAGGACGTTTTACACAACTGTTAAGGTCTTCAGTCACGCTCCTTTGTGGATATGTACAGTAGAGCTGTCCCCGAAGCCTGTTTTTGGGATTCGAACTTCGACAGGGGTTTTCGAACCATCGTTTTTAATCATGCAAATAATTTTCTTCTAAATAATCTTTCTGGTTCAGTACTGTCGAGTCTTGACTTTAGGCATATAGCGCACATTTACGCATATAACGTAGCGCATATTGCTGCGTTATTAACTCATTCAGGGCCAACAGCGCCCTCTGCTGATGGCCCTTCGGTGCCAACGCTTTATCCAATGGAGAATAGGACTTATTTGCGAGTGCTTAAAACATATCAAATATAATAGCAATAGATCTAAATAAGTGATCGTCAATGAGTTGCTTCCAGTCAACATGCACGAAACGGATAATTTTTTCATACATTTCCATTTTATACCGTGATGAATATCAATATATTTCTAGGGCGTTCTGTCTCATCTCAATAAACTCCAGCAAATCGAGCTTAAATGTATTTCCTTAGAAATCGTGCCATTTGTCGCTTGATTTATGAATATTTTTCAAATAAACGCTAGATTATCGATAGTATGTGTCCTCATGCACGAAGAAAAGCGGGGTCTGAAAAATCGTTTCTCCATACTTGGTCGGCGCGAACCTCACACACACTCCGATGGTGGTGATAGGAACATCCGATTACCCCAAGATTCGTAACATAAAGGCCTTACCTCACATCTGATGTCATGCAAAAAGATTAATCCAATTCCTGATCGCCATTCCAAATATTGATCGCGTTTATTGATCCAACGCTATATATCCAAAACAGGTATATCCAACTGCTCCGAGTGTCCTCAGTCCATCTGTTATAACGATACTGCATGCCCGAGAAGTAAAACCTGGACCGGACTTATTTTGATGCAGTCCCAGCCAATCCAATCCAATGATGTGCAATACCATCCGGGAGACGATAGGTGGCGGTATTTGCCCTTTGCGAGCTCAGACCCATTCCCAATGGTAACGTCAGGCTGGATGGATGAAAAATGAATGGATATCGCTAATAAAAAGAAATATGGATTAAAACCCGAGATTTCTTGGGTTTGGCGCCCAGAGCATGGCGAGTTAACCCGGACTATCTCGGGTTTGGCCTCCAGTGAGTTAAGAGTAGTAGTACCTACTTACTGGTCACGGGAGGCTTCAATAACGTTTGGATGGTAATCCATTTTGTGAATACATTTGTTGAAACAACATCTTTGTTGGCCGACGGCTCCTGCTATTTTAACGTTAGCAAGCGAAACGTGTTAGTCTGACTTAATTAACGTGCATAACATACCTGTGTAACGTTAAGTAACTTGTGTTCTGCTGGGAAAGTTCAGCATCACTGCATACACTTGGTTTAATCCAAACGTCCATTCGGAAACGTTGTATTATGAAATAAGACTAGTGAGTGTGATTCACTCAACTCTTTTTTGCATGATTGATTAATTTCCTGATAATGTATGACGGTGACCCCTCCTCATCTCGACTAGAGTTGTTGTGTCTGTGTTCGCGCTTGACTTTTGAATGATTGTAAACACATAGTACTGTGATATTCTGATATATATATCACATTCTGATATATATTTTTCGTATTTAATTTTTTTTAAAGCAGAGGTTCGAACCCATTAATTAAGATTCGAATGCCATTGCTAACATAACGAACAAAGGTCCGAACATTTGGGCTCAGCCCTAATGTACAGTCACAATGTCAGAACCATAGATGGAAAACAGTAGATGCAACATATCATAATCAATTGACATTGTGGAATGGGACCATAAGGCAGCCATCTCTGAATTTCCCCAAGGGGATCAATAAAGGAATATCTTGTCTTATCTTACCTGGGTCCAGTTCTAAACTTGCTGTCAATGGTGAAAGAGGTTATGTTGTCTTTATAATCCTTGTATTTTCTCTTCCAGTACACCAACAATGATTTTTATTCAAAGTAATGAGTGTAAGACTGTGCCCGTCTTGAATTAACAAAATTCTGATAGAACTTTGATCATAATAGCTCCAGGAAAACAAATCATGGTTTCAATCATGAAGATAATCTCATGATATATTTATTACCTTTGAGCTTTAAGTTAAACGTTAAAACATTTGCTGGTTACAACGTCTTTGTTTAGCTAACAAACGGATCAATGTGTTGAGAGCTAGCAATCAGCAATAACATTTCACTCAACTGGTTGACAAAATGTGTTACTGTTATATGTTACTGATCCTAACTTCACTGAAGACCTAATTGTTGGACCCTGTTTCATACCATTTCACCGCAGAGATCTTTGTTGGCAAAACAACAGGTGATTGTAATCAACTAGCAGATTATTATCATTACAACCGTGACCAATGAGCTGTGGCATTGCACCATATTGGCTGGCAAGATATGTCCCCCGTCTTACCTTTGTATTTAAACTGAGGCTCCATGTCCATGTCCTCGTGAGCGGCGCCATCCGGGAACCTCCTTTTCGGAGTCTTTTTCTGAGACAGAGGAGAGACAGGATAAGTATCTGTATCAAGACATCTCTAAGATCATCCGAGAGGCACGTTGTCCTACTGCACTGATGATGTCAGACGCCATTTTGCTGTCATGAGAGAGAGAGGGGGGGGGGTAATGCCTGTCGCTCCCATTAGACATGAGAGCTGTAATGAAATGACCTTCATGAGGACAACTTTTATTAATTTCACATTAGTCTTTTAATTGTCCAAACAGAGAATGCAATAGCTAGAACATGGCTGAGTCCCCATTCATTTTGACTGGCTAACCACGAGACTGTAGCACTCAACACTTTCATGAACATTGTTACTCAGCTGATAAGAGTTGTGCCCTTCCTGATGACTTGTCGTACAGAACTTATAAGTCGCTTTGGATAAAAGCGTCCGCTAAATGAAATGAGACAATTTGTTTGCATAGCAATAGAATAGTAAAATAACGGCAAACCAGTCATGAGAGGTGTACTCACACTCTTGACCCCGGCCTCCTCTAGGATATCTTTCATCTCTCCTTCGTCATCTAGAGAGAGAGAGAGAGAGGGGGGGGTTAAAAGAGTCAGAAGTCTGGAACGTACCGGAGAACAACCAGACTAAACAGTGGTGGCCAGGAACAGACCAGGGCTGAAGCGCCACATCATTTCTCATGCGAGCAGGATGCCTGGTTGTTCACCGCAGCAGCGGTTCCCCCTCGCGCCAGACGCCTGGTTGTTAATGTTTACCCAGCAGGTTCCCCCTCGCGCCAGTCTGCTGCTCTTCATAATCACAGGTAGAGCTAGTTTTCATCACGGGTTAAAAACCAAGATCTTGGTACATACTTACCAACTGTTTCGCCTGTTTTATAGCAACAATACTATCACCGACATCTAAGAAGGGAGATCCCCCCTTGAACGGCCCTTCTAAGGTTTCTCCCCTCCACGATGCCTGTGGTGCTTTTTTCCTATTGCTAGTTTTTCCTTACCTTCACGTGGGGTATGACTGAGTGTTGCATTTATTTATTTTTAAGGCTGTCCTATTAACGCACAATTCTTTTAACTCATTCCCCGCCAACGTTTATATACGTGATTGGCCAACACAGTGGCGGCCGCTGGGTACTTCGCCACTAGGGGCGCTATACCAAATATTTTGCGAACATGTACAGTACAGTACTGTACCACGCAAGACTCATGGCAAGACGTGAGCGATTCGACTCACGCTCACGGCAATGAATCGGCTCTTATGAACGAGTCGCTCAGCTGTTACTACAACAACACACAACCAGTCAAATAAAGTATAGTCTAGACTCTAATTCACAACTTGAAACACAATATAAATAGAAAAGTTAGAAACAAAACTCGCCCGTCTCCAAACACAGGCAGATCTCTCCCTCTCTCCTTCTCTCTCTCACACACAGCGCGACGTGGAATCGATTCGTTACACAATCAGACCTATTATATACCAAGAATAACTTCAGTATGAGTACAGGGCTGTACACATATTTTCCATATTGTTAAACGAGCCAAGGCTAGCTATTAAACTATCGATATGAATCGAAAATCTGGGACCCTGATGTAAACAAGACAAACGTCTTTCTCTGGTCTGCATCCCCTTAACAATTGTGTGTATTGAGCCGTACTGTATTGTACCCATTCTGCAATCTGTTAATAAAGTTCTCATTCATTCATTCATTCAAACATAGACGATATTGAACAAGCCATAATCCACGTATTTTCAATCCGAGAGAGCTGCAGTAGTTAAATCAATGAGCCATCGATAAATAAACAATCAGCAATGTCTCGCTTCATGAATGGCCAGCAGTAGTACTGCTCCTAAAAAAACTATTTACAACCGTTAACGTTAAGAAGAGAGAGAGAGAGAGAGAGAGAGAGAGAGAGAGAGAGAGATTTCTTCAACCTCGAACCTAAATTCCTTAGCAACCCGTGTTACCAAGTAAACAAATCACAGAACGATAGCCAGTTAGCCCGCACCAGCCTAGTAGTACTACTAACGTTAGCTCCCAGAACGATAGCCAGTTAGCCCGCACCAGCCTAGTACTAGTACTAACGTTAGCTGCCAGAACAATAGCCAGTTAGCCCGCACCAGCCTAGTACTAGTACTAACGTTAGCTCCCAGAACGATAGCCAGTTAGCCCGCACCAGCCTAGTACTAGTACTAACGTTAGCTGCCAGAACGATAGCCAGTTAGCCCGCACCAGCCTAGTACTAGTACTAACGTTAGAGAGAGAGAGAGAGAGAGACTCACTGTTTAGTTGAAACGTCCAGGGCAGGAGAGCTTGATATCCGCCATATAGCTTGTTAGCCAAGTGTTAGCTCAGCTGAGCTCGTCGACGTTAGCACAACACTCAACAAGTACATTCCTTTGTCCATTTCCGCTCGAACAGACTGCAAACTACCTGGCGTTCTATCGCCATGCTCTAAGACAAACTCTAACCTTAACCAACTTTGAAAGAGTGCCTAAGCTTAACAGTCTAAAGAAAGAACTTGCAGTCACGGCACGGCACGCTCTAAGACAAACAACAGCTAGAAGCTAGAATTGGAACATTAGAAATTGGATTCGGCCAATCAGAGATCGTCTCTGTGAAATTCTGCCATGGAAAAAAATACTGGCGTCGGCCAATCAGAGAGCGTCTCCGCGAAATGCGGCTATGGAAATTCTCACGGAAGTTCACGCTGCTTTCTAGACCGCTTCAAATCGCGCTCGGATTCCAACATAGTCATATTTCAACGCACAACGCCGTATGCACTGATTGGCTGTGACGGAGACAGCGATCAAACTGTGACGCGCAGTCAGAGCGCTATCGCTTCTTGCCCGGGCGAGAAATACAAAAAAAAAAAAAAAAAAAAACGTGATGTCACTTCCTGCTCTGGAAAACGCTGTTTTTTTTATTTAGATAATAACGTTATATTGTGCATTGGAAATACAAACATACTTAAAATGAGTAAATATTATTCATTTTAAACATTTTTATATTATTTATAGGGCTATAAAACAAAAGACAAAAAAGTTTTTTTTTCTTCTTCTCTCATTTAACAGGTGGGTCGGCGCCCTAGCGCCACCAGTGGCGAGCCGCCACTGGGCCAACAACCGCTGAACACCAAACACGTATATATACATTATTTAGTCCGTTTTCCTTTTCCTTTTTATAAAAGGCATACTGGGACCCCGAGGGTGCAGTACCGGCCAGATCCTGCCAGGTAGCAGTATCGAGAGTGCAGTAAACCCTGTTCCAGACCCTGTGTTACACTCAAATGTCTCCGGGCGCTATATTTAGACTGAGCCGAGTGAATCGCTTCATCCGACCACTTCGAAACGCATCTGGCACACTCAATCCATAAATTGTGCCAAATTATGTCCGGGACCAGACGGACACCAATACTGGAAATCGCGATCAGACAATTGGAATATTCTTTTTGGAATACCCCTGACCAGAGGTAAGGACTATCTGACATCAATTTCAGCTGGATCCAACAATGTTTTGATATCGATCCAGCTGATCGGCTTCTGTAGTGTTCAACACGAATGCCATTACTGGCCATCAAAACATAAAAAAACGACCCCCCCCCCCCCCTTCATGCATTCATGATGAAACATAATACCTATTATATACATTTGATTTGGAAATAGTAGCGTGTCCAGGCAAGAAACGCCAACGCTTATAGTAGAATACACGTAGCGCCCTATAACTCAGCGTTTCATGAATTATCCCGGATCATTCCTAAACTATACTTATATTCACCACAGGATAACGTGCAAACGTATCCATGAAAAAATTATCTCTTTTTTGCATGTTCGACGGAAGAAAGTCAGTGTCAAATGACTATAGTATTGTCTCGATAGCTATAATATAGAATATAGATATAGCTCTACAAACAAGGTGACAGTTACAACGGGACCCGGCTAATCCCTGGCTCTGAATGAGTTAACGCCACTTTTTTTTAACGCAAGATTAACGTTTATAATATATATTTTTTTAATGTTTTAAAAACATTTACCAGACTTCACTCGGGTGTATTATTGATACGCTCATTGATACTATGTTTGTTTCTGACTTGAAGTGTGGGTGTGTGTGTGTGTGTGTGTGTGTGTGAGAGAGCCCTTGTGTGGGTGAATGTAACAAGTTCCTAATGTTTTCTTTCCCCTATTATTTCATGCACACTTTATTCATTGTTTTAAATTATTATTTTCTTATTTTGTGCATCACTCCGTTTTGAATTTGATGCAAATTTGCAATGCATGAGGGTCACTTCTTTTGTGTTAAATGGCTGCATAAAGCAAGCATTTGTTCTCATGTTGATAAGAGTATTAAAACTTGAAAAAGATCCATTTAAGGTAGATTTAGAACAGATAAAAAATATGCTATTCATTTGCGATTAACTATGGACAATCATGCGATTAATCAGATAAAATATTTTAATAGATTGACAGTCTTATTTATTTTTACATTTAATTTTTTGCTTTGTTCTTTATTTATTGTGATGTTTCTTCTTGACTTGCTTAAAGAAGACGTGTCCGGTGGCGGCATGTATATATATATATATATATATAAAATTGACAAAGCCCATCCTACCCTTCACTTCACTGGCATACTACCCTCTACTTAACTGATATACAATTAACATATTAAAACTAGGGATGTCCGATATTATCGGCCTACCGATATTATCGGCCGATATCGGCATTCAAATGTGATATCGGAAAATATCTGTATCGGTTTTCATTTTTTTACATTTCTATAACCTTTATTTACAGAGGTAAGCAAGTAAAAACAAATTCAGATTTTATTTATTGTCAAAAGTATGCATAATGTTGTGTTAATTCCACAACAAGAGATATGTAATGTTAATTACCTGAAATTATTCCATTTTTGGGGGGGGGGGGGGAACCCTGCATATATCGGTATCGGTTGATATCGGTATCGGAAATTAAGAGTTGGACAATATCGGTATAGGTAAAAAAGCCAATATCGAGCATCCCTAATTAAAACCTTAATAAGGTGTTTGTTTATCCAGTTTCGATGGTATTCTAATCTACTGATAACCGGGGAGCTTCCAGGTGGGGACATGGGGATGGGGAGCTTCCAAGTGGGGACGTGGGAATGGGGAGCTTCCAGGTGGGGACGTGGGAATGGGGAGCTTCCAGGTGGGGACGTGGGAATGGGAAGCTCGCCACCACTGCTGAAAGAGCAATAAATAAATAAGGTGGTGGAAGCAAACACAACCTTTAAATCCTCCTACCGTCATTCTTGTCCTCGTCCTCGTTGTTGATGATGAGACGTCCGTCCGACGTCACCTTGAAGCCATGCTGCACCTTGGCAGACTTCTTCAGCTGTGGGTTGGTAGCTGCCAAGTGCATGTAACAATACCATTAATAATGCTACTTCCATATAACAATACCATTAATAATGCTACTTCCATATAACAATACCATTAATAATGCTACTTGCATATAACAATACCATTAATAATGCTACTTCCAAATACCATTAATAATGCTACTTCCAAATAACAATACCATTAATAATGCTACTTGCATATAACAATACCATTAATCATGCTACTTGCTAGGGGTGGAACGGTTCACAAAATGGACGGTTCGGTTCGTATCACGGTTTTGGGGTCACGGTTTTCGGTTCGGTTCGATATACGTTGTTTTTTTTAATTTAAAAAAATCTAAACATGCTTCTCGTTTATTTAAAAAAAAAAAAAAAAAAATTACAGTGTTACAGTGTTTACAGCCTTAAAGGCCAACTTGCAGGTTAAACCCTACTCTTCAATTATGGGTAGTTTACATCATTGGTATCTAATTTAGTTATTAATTTTTTTTCATTTGACGCCGGAAATGCCACTCAGAAAGGGTTAAAAAGGTCCACGCACGAATAACATGCACGGAGCAAATCTAAAAGCTTATCAGACGCTAGCAGGGCCGTGACGTCACATCTGGTATCTTTCCCCTACTTCTGATCCACTACAATGGAGTTTGACGAGTGCAGAAAGCTATTTCCTTGATCCAAATGGACGCCTTACAAGACGCAAATGGGTTTAATCGTCTGAGACTTTGATGGACCAGCTACAACTGGTTGAAACAAGGTAGTTATAAGGTTTTTAATGTCGTAAAAAAAGAACTACATGTACCATTAGGCAGCCTGTTGTTCAGTACAGCAGCGCTACTGGTCTGTGGGCTGTCGCCTTATCCCCGGGTCATAGTATCAAGCTGGCTATATGGCTCTGGCTAACGTTACCCCGCTAACGTTAGCATTATGTCTACTGTCGTGCATGTAAAAGAGTTTTGGGAATGAGTAAAATGGGCAGGTCCTCTTCTCAGACCTGTGGGGCAAAGCATTGCACACGCATCATGCCGGCTAGAAAGCTACACGTCGCCGCATGTTGATACAATAGTAGCCCCCTCGGATAGCACTCGGTGCATCAGTCACGAAAGGGGCTACCACGATAGCTATTAGCTAACTAACGTTAACGTTACAAGCTCAAACACCTTATAACTACTACTATTGTCGTGTCCATAAGTTCCCTGGCAGAATACTTGTGAGGACAAAGGTATACAAAGAGGAGAGAACCATTTGAAATCGGGCCATGTTAGGAGTTTCGAGAATGCTGGCTACCAAGCTAGCTAACTTAGCTACTAACGTTATAAACACAATATATACAACGACACAATGATTTACATTATTACAAATATGGTAACGTGGTTGTGGCTTTTACAAATATGGTTAGCTTTAGAGATGAATGTCTATGATCACAGAGCAATAGTGTTAGGTGAAACAGAGACTAGCTCCTCGGCTAGTACGGTAGTAACAAGAAGGCTCCTTGCTTCCTGCCACTACCTGCCTGTGATTCTCAGCGCCCGCTGCTGCCCTGTACCTGGTGTGACGTCATCATTAAGATGACACACGCACGCTATGAAACATGGATTAAAATATGCATGTGCGTGGAGGTTGTGGTTTGGTCGACAAAATGTTTGATAAAAACTAGGGATGTCCGATATTATCGGCCGATAGGCATTCAAATGTGATATCGGAAAATATCGGTATCGGTTTTCAATTTTTTTTACATTTCTATAACCTTTATTTACCCAGCCAAGCAAGTAAGAACAAATTCTGATTTTATTTATTGTCAAAAGTATGCATAATGTTGTGTTAATTCCACAACAAGAGATATGTAATGTTAATTACCTGAAATTATTACATTTTGGGGGGGGGGGGGGGATCCTGCATATCGGTATCGGTTGATATCGGTATCGGAAATTAAGAGTTGGACAATATCGGTATAGGTAAAAAAGCCAATATCGAGCATCCCTAATAAAAACGCTAAAACTGGGTCAATTTCGATACTTTTTCCCCCCCTCTTCATGAAAGTCAGCGTTGGCCTAGTCACATTGTTTATTGAACAAAAATACAACCTGCAAGTTGGCCTTTAAATAATGTTTGGCACACAAAGACCGAACTGACTATAGGCTACATTTGTCAAAGTATTAACTTAGTGCAAACAAACAATATGCTCAGCCAGCACTAGACTTTCCTTTCTTTAATATAAAACACAAAAAAACAATGTCAACAATGTTTAAATTTCCCCCCTCCTTTTTCCGATTTTTCTCCCATCCCACTGTTAGTCGTTATGCCAATTCCCAACCCCCTTCCTGATTGTTGCGCACTTTCCCCTACTGTTGGTCCGGGAGGCCGGAGACTGTCACATGTTTTCCTCACACATGTGCAGCCAGCCGGCAGCCAGCCTGGCCGCGCAGATTCTCACTGGGAGAGTGTAACGTGTGGGAGGCCGCACTACCTCTCTCCAGATCCTACCCTCGCTGAGCAGGCGCCCCGACCGAACTGTAGGGGTCGCTGTCCACAACGCCCAGGACATACCCGCCAGCTTTCCCCACCCCCTAATACTGCCAATTGTATTAGTGTGAACGGCCAGCCAAGCTGGTGACAACGCCGGGAGCTGGATTCGAACATGCGAACCCAGCGTCTCCAGCGTTGGTGACAAACGCAATCTCCGCTACGCCACCTGACCGCCTTGATTGTCAGTTCTTAATGGAAAGATTAGTTTTCTGCTTGAAATTAAAGTGCAGTATTTGAAATACAATGAAAGGAATATGGCTGGATTTCTTATCAAAGGGAAAAGTGTCACTGTTATTTAAAATAAATAAATAAACAAATTAGAAGGCCATCAATATAAATTGCAGCATACATCAAACTAACACACACACACTGTACTGTTTCAAAACAACACTGCTCTGTTCATTCTATTTTTAAAATACGTACATTATCTGTCTACATTTATTTAGACTAACATTATTTAAATATTGAGTGCAACTGTGGTTGATTACGTAATTCGGTGAGTTAGAACCATCTATGGGTTGGTTCAGCTCAGGCAACGTTAGGAGGAGTTCATAACATCAACATGCAGTGGAAAAGCGGCAATAGTCCCGGTTGGAGTTAGTAAAACACAGTTGTATGTTAGCCTTCTTGGATGTTGAATAAAACGCCTATCATTGTCTTTAAACACCCCGCCTCTAAGACTCCCATTTTCTCCTCTGCTAGCTAGTAGCTACGATAACATTGCATTGACTGTATTAGCTGGCGGGCTACCATAGTTCAACATGCGTTGTGTTGTACAAACTGCTAACGCTATGGCAAGATGTGTGTAGGCCTATGTAATGTTAATGGCTATGTTTTTAAAGTCGTAATGAAGATTGATTTATATTGTGGTTGCCATTTTTACACAAACTGACTAGCACCTCCAGTGCTGCTGCTGCAGCCAGCGCTCACCTCTCCCGGCTCCGCCAAATGATTTAAATTTTTTTGCGCATCATCTGAACCGTACGATACACAGACGCCCCGAACCGCGGGGGTCGTACGGTACACGGTTCGAATGCGTATCGTTCCACCCCTACTACTTGCATATAACAATACCATTAATAATGCTACTTTCATATAACAATACCATTAATAATGCTACTTGCCTATAACAATACCATTTCCATTCAGAACAGTTGATGCTCTAATCTTTAAGAAGGAGGTTCTATATTATAGCACCAAATGTAATAAAAAAAAGGGCTCTGTATAGCACCAAAAGACACTAAAAAGCTCTATATATATATCTAAATGTTTATATAAAGTGTTTACATTTACAGATCTGTGTTCAATTTGAACTACAACAGACAAGTAGTAAGAGGAGATTCTAGATAAACACAACTTATATTTATTCTTAGTACACAAGATTTCATTACCCAGCACTCTCTGGGACACCTTGGGGTCCAGGAAGTTGAGTGGCTCGTCTCCCTGTCCTTCTTTCAGCCAGGCCCGCCCCTTCTGCGGTCTGCCCGCCTTCTTCTGTTTGTTGCCGCGCTTCCCTTCATCCTCCGACGGCTCACTGTCCGACTCTGCAAGGATCTCCTCGATACTGGAGAGGAAGAGGGGAGGGGGACAGAGGTTAGGGTGGGGTATGTGTGGGGGGGGGGGAATTGAGTCTAGATCCCATCACCTGGAAGGACCTTGGCTGTGACCTGGATGTGGGTCGTCATTAGGGCTGTCAGCAAATAGCTTTTTCTGGACTTAGAAGCTTTATACCACCCAAGTATAAAAGACCTTAAGAGTATTTTTCAAACACAAACATTTTCGTTTTTTTATTCAGTTCCAATTCGATTTCAATGTAAGTCAACATGTCCAGCTAAATTAAGAAAAAATAGAATGTTTTTTTAGTTCAATATTGTCCCCATGTTGTGACAAGTGCCTGGTAATAATAATAATAATAATAATAATAATAATAATAATAATAATAATAATAATAATAATAATAATAATAATAATAATAATAACATCTTGGATTTATATAGCGCCTTTCATGAGACCCAAGGCGCATAACAGAGGAGGGGGGCAAACTAAGGGTTCAGAGGAACAATTAAGTAGAAAAGAGGGAAATCAGAGTAATTAACCCTTTCACCGCCGCACTACCAAAACGGTTAACCCTTTCACTGAGACAGTTCACAGAAAGGTTAACCCTTTCACTGCGACCGTCGGTTGTGTGATAGTAAAGGGTTAACATTCTGTCGTGTGGCAGTGAAAGGGTTAATGCATTTGGTGAAGAGGTGCGATTTGAATGAGTCCAGGGATGCAGCATGTAGAGTATTCCTCCAGCAGACCTCTCAGATCTGACTTTAGGCTTGTCGTCCTCGCTCTCAGAGTCCTCGTCGGCGGCCTGCTTCTGTCTCTTGCTGCGCGCCTCGGCCTTGCGGATGTTCACCAGCACCTTGTGATGCTCTGCAGGCAGCATGCTCTTCACCAGCTCAAACCTGAGGCACACACCACCACCAATTAGATCATTTACCTATCTCGAGCACCGCCCTCTTTTAAAATTGATCCTCCAATCACAACTGTCTCTTCACCTTGGGCAAACAAAGCGAAGCAACAGTTGTTTCAGCGACTTCGGGTTATTGAGAAGCGCTATATAAATTAAATGAATTATTATTATTATTTAGTTGTGATTGGAGGATACAAAAAAGAGGGCAGGGCTTGATAGGTAAATTCACATGCACAAAATTACACGGTTATTTAGTATCTAGACTTTGTCCATGTCTTGACTTGGAAATTAGGGCAAAAGATGATGATGATATTAATTTGATATGCATGTTAACACTTTCGACGCCATACCCGATGACCGGTTGTCCCGATCGGATTGAGAAGCGTGAATTGCTCCCGGTCAATGATGTGTGGCGGATTATGTTGGCGACACGATCGACACCAATACTGGGACTCGCGATCAGATAATTGGAATATCCTTTTTGGGGTACATCCTAGTGAAGGTAAGGCCTATATGGTATCAATCCTGCTGTGATCCAACCATGATTTCACTTCGATCACAATATATGTGTGTAACGTTACTCCACAAGGTGTGCCGTTGGCGACGATCAAAGCATCAAAAAACTACCCCCCCCCCCACCCTTTCATGCATTCATGATGAAACATAATACCGATAATATAGATGTGATTTCAAAATAATAGCGTGTACAGGCGAGAAATGACGTTTTAGTGAATTGTACGTATTGCTGCATAGCGTTGTTTTCTGGGATTAGACAGGATTATTCTAAAACTATAGTCATATTCACCACGGTATAAAACGGGAATGTATGGATGAAATAATTTTTTCTTTATCTCATATTGAACGATAGATAGGTGATGTCAAATGGGCATAGTATTGTATCCATAGCTATAATATAGAATATATAGCCCTGCAAACACCGCCACGTATTCCTATACTTTAGAGTGTCGGCCTTTTAACAACACATCACACATATCGTTCCGGCGTCCAAAGTGTTAAAAGACATGCATGTTAGGCAGGGACTATGGATGTAAACTAGCTCATTAGCTAACTCTGGCATACATTTAATAAATAAACTACATTTAAAAAAAAAAAATTTTAAGAAAAAAGAAATATGCCTTCAGAAGGTAGCAAGTATGTGGTGATGTCAACACTGATCAGACACTCACCCAAACTTTCTGATGCACTTGGTGAAGATGTTCTTCAGTTTGGTTCTAAAGTGACGCCTCACATCATCTTTGATGTTCCCGATTCCCTCCATCTGAGAACGTCAGAGAGGAACGTAGAGCGTGAGATCTTTGTCAATGTGGCCATGATGGTCTGTTATACATATTTGACTTCAGATGGTTAGATGGTTGCTGGTAGGGGTTCTTTACCATCATTCAACAATGGCAGAGTTCAACCAGTAATATTCATTATTTCTAGGGCTGTCAGTTTATCGCGTTAATTAGATTAATTAATTACACAGCAAATTATCGCGTTATGAAAATTAACGCAGGATATACAGTATATATATTTTTTATATATCTCATTCATTCCATAACAACGTAGAATAAACATTAATAGATTTTTTTTTCTTCTTTTTATGGTTAATTTGCATGTTCTTGGTATCTGATTCTAGGGACATCTATGGATCTCAGGGAATGTATTCCCAGTGTCAGAAATACTGTGTCTGTTACTAGCTTGAGTAAATTGTAATGAACCAAATGAGAATATATATAAAAAAAAAAAAAAAAATCTAAGCAAATGAATAAAGGGAAGATGATTAAACAGAAGGTTTTGTAGATACAGTACTGAATTCTGCCATCCGGACACATGCAATTTGAAATATGATTATAGAATATAGAATATCAGGCCTAAAATGGTTATGCGATTAAAATGTGATTAATTAGATTAATTAATTACAAATCCTGTAATTAATTAGATAATTTTTTTTGATCGCCTGACAGCACTAATTATTTCACAAGAAAGAAAAATATAATCATCCAGATTATAAATATAATAATGCACTTGTATACCTTTGTGACGTCTGACATGTCCGACATATTAATGAGCTACCTACCAAGACAGTGACGTGCGAGGCCAGCGTCTTGGGGTCCATGATGAAGAGGATGACCTTGATGAAGCCCAGGGCAGCTTTGACGATCTCCCTGGTCCGCGACGTCAGCAGCACGCACACGTTCTGCAGCAGCTGCTCCATGGTGGTGGCCTCTATAGAGTCTGGGAACAACACAGGTCTCAAACTATACACCCTCTAGTAGACACTCTGAAGATGCTAACACGGAACACTTTGAAGGTTTAACGCCAGTCAAATGTATTGAGAATAATAATATGTGTCCGTCTATTCATCTATACTGTGATTCTATTAACTGAACACACAAGAGGAAATGGGTTGTGGGTTTACCTTTGTGCTCGAACACCAGTCGAGTCAGGGCGAGGATAGTGCAGGTCATCATCGTGACCGATCCCGTCAGCCCTGCGTAGATCAAGACCAGATACTGATCCAGGGCGTCTGGGAGGAAGGAGAAAGATCATCTTTAAGCATTTCAACTGTCCGATATTATCGGCCGATATATTGGCCTTAAAATGTAATATCGGAAATTATCGGTATCGGTTTATAAAAAATTATAAAAATATTTTTTTTAACATTTATTTAACCTTTATTTGCCCAGGCAAGCAAGTAAGAACAAATTCTGATTTTATTTATTGTCAAAAGTATGCATAATGTTGTGTTAATTCCACGACAAGAGATATGTAATGTTAATTACCTGAAATTATTCAGTTTTTTTGGGGGGGAAACCCAGCATATATCGGTATCGGTTGATATCGGTATCGGAAATTAAGAGTTGGACAATATCGGTATATCGGATATCGGTAAAAAAGCCAATATCAAACATCCCTAATTTCAACTTCACTCTTACGATATCCTCTCAGATCAGAACAGATGCATGCGTGTGCGTTACCTTTGGCGTTGCCACAGAAGCGGATGAAAGCGCTCCCTATCTCCACCAGTAACGTGTAGGCGTTCTTACGAGCCCCGACAGACACCTCCTTGGTGCAGATAATCACCTGAGGAGAAACGTGGTCAGCAATGCACTTGGTATCGGAATACAGCAACGCATTCAACTGTGTATGTAACTAAATCCCTCCATAAAACAGTCTTCTCACTGCTCCGGTCCCACTCTGACGCCATTTCGGATTCTCATTTCTAAACTCTTCTATCTTACTATTAGAACGAACAGATCACAGCGATGTGCTATATTATTATTTACTATTGTTACTTAGATGCATGGCTTTTTAATATTTCTAGGTAAATAATGTTGTTGTGATGCTGCTGTGTGAAATGCACTTAGAAATAGAGAGTGAGTGAGTGAGTGAGTGAGTGAGTGAGTGAGTGAGTGAGTGAGTGAGTGAGTGAGTACCTCTGGCAGCAGAGCGGTGATGAAGTTCTTGTGTTCTTCACTCAGCTGTTTGACAACGTGAATCAGACACTTTAGTCTGGGCTGAAGAGGAACAATGGAAAGAGAAGGCAGACAGTCAGAACAAATCACTTAACACTTAACACAAGCACCCTACCACAATATCACACAGGCCTACCACAATATCACACAGGCCCACCACAATATCACACAGGCCCACCACAATATCACACAGGCCCACCACAATATCACACAGGCCTACCACAATATCACACAGGCCTACCACAATATCACACAGGCCCACCACAATATCACAGACCTACCACAATATCACAGACCTACCACAATATCACACAGGCCTACCACAATATCACAGACCTACCACAATATCACAGACCTACCACAATATCACACAGACCTACCACAATATCACACAGACCTACCACAATATCACAGACCTACCACAATATCACACAGGCGCACCACAATATCACAGACCTACCACAATATCACAGACCTACCACAATATCACAGACCTACCACAATATCACAGACCTACCACAATATCACAGACCTACCACAATATCACAGGCCCACCACAATATCACACAGACCTACCACAATATCACACAGGCCCACCACAATATCACACAGGCCTACCACAATATCACACAGACCTACCACAATATCACACAGGCCTACCACAATATCACACAGGCCTACCACAATATCACACAGGCCTACCACAATATCACACAGGCCTACCACAATATCACACAGACCTACCACAATATCACACAGGCCCACCACAATATCACACAGGCCTACCACAATATCACACAGGCCCACCACAATATCACACAGGCCCACCACAATATCACACAGACCTACCACAATATCACACAGGCCCACCACAATATCACACAGGCCCACCACAATATCACACAGGCCCACCACAATATCACACAGGCCTACCACAATATCACACAGGCCTACCACAATATCACAGGCCTACCACAATATCACACAGGCCTACCACAATATCACACAGGCCTACCACAATATCACACAGGCGCACCACAAATAGATTATCCCACCCTAACAAACAGCCTAAGAACCTGTGGGGGGGGGGGGGGGGAAGCATGACCTGAAACTGTACCCAATACACTCTAGTTCTCTCTCGCTCACCCTCTTGGCTGGTGACGAGGCGTTCTTCAGAGTCTCCAGCAGGATGTGTTTGAGCGTCTCCAGATTCACCAGAACAAACGAGTGAGACTCCTCCGTCTCTCCTCCACACATCTCCTCCAGGACACGGTAGGCCTTCTTCTGCATACTGGGCTCTTTAGTCTGTCCACACACACACACACCACAGTGGAATATATCAAGGCTCAGGATTCCTCTCGAGCTCCGTTTAAATGAGAGATCATCCGTTACTATGACAACCATACCAACAGAGTTTATGTACATATATTTCTCTACTCAATGCATATATATGACAGCTCTAATATGACTACCTGGGTCAGGTTAGATAATAGAGATACCGTTAGATATTTGGTCTTTTCTAACTGACTATTGAGCAAATTACCTCCAGATATGGCTTGATCAGGTCAAAGGTCTTCGCCATACTGACCGCATCTACACAGGGAGCCATGGCAACCACCAGGTCCATGACTGACAGCCTGAGAGAGAGAGAGAGAGAGAGAGAGAGAGAGAGAGAGACCGTGTGGCAGAAAAAGGAAGAGAAAGCAAAACAAAAGAAAATAGTGAAAGAAAGAAGGAAAGACAGCAAACTAGAAAGATTTAATCGCATCATCACGCTGAATGCCATGGTTCCACTAAGTCCTCCAGTTAACAGCAGCCGTTACCCTGCAGCAGTATAATGAACTCTGTGTGAACGTTACCCTGCAGCAGTATAAAGAACTCTGTGTGAACGTTACCCTGCAGCAGTATAATGAACTCTGTGTGAACGTTACCCTGCAGCAGTATAAAGAACTCTGTGAACGTTACCCTGCAGCAGTATAATGAACTCTGTATGTGAACGTTACCCTGCAGCAGTATAATGAACTCTGTGTGAACGTTACCCTGCAGCAGTATAAAGAACTCTGTGTGAACGTTACCCTGCAGCAGTATAATGAACTGTGTGTGAACGTTACCCTGCAGCAGTATAATGAACTCTGTGTGAACGTTACCCTGCAGCAGTATAATGAACTCTGTGTGAACGTTACCCTGCAGCAGTATAATGAACTCTGTGTGAACGTTACCCTGCAGCAGTATAATGAACTCTGTGTGAACGTTACCCTGCAGCAGTATAATGAACTCTGTGTGAACGTTACCCTGCAGCAGTATAATGAACTCTGTATGTGAACGTTACCCTGCAGCAGTATAATGAACTCTGTGTGAACGTTACCCTGCAGCAGTATAATGAACTCTGTGTGAACGTTACCCTGCAGCAGTATAATGAACTCCGTGTGAACGTTACCCTGCAGCAGTATAATGAACTGTGTGTGAACGTTACCCTGCAGCAGTATAATGAACTCTGTGTGAACGTTACCCTGCAGCAGTATAATGAACTCTGTATGTGAACGTTACCCTGCAGCAGTATAAAGAACTCTGTGTGAACGTTACCCTGCAGCAGTATAATGAACTCTGTGTGAACGTTACCCTGCAGCAGTATAATGAACTCCGTGTGAACGTTACCCTGCAGCAGTATAATGAACTCCATGTGAACGTTACCCTGCAGCAGTATAATGAACTCTGTATGTGAACGTTACCCTGCAGCAGTATAATGAACTCTGTGTGAACGTTACCCTGCAGCAGTATAATGAACTCTGTATGTGAACGTTACCCTGCAGCAGTATAATGAACTCTGTGTGAACGTTACCCTGCAGCAGTATAAAGAACTCTGTGTGAACGTTACCCTGCAGCAGTATAATGAACTGTGTGTGAACGTTACCCTGCAGCAGTATAATGAACTGTGTGTGAACGTTACCCTGCAGCAGTATAATGAACTCTGTGTGAACGTTACCCTGCAGCAGTATAATGAACTCTGTATGTGAACGTTACCCTGCAGCAGTATAATGAACTCTGTGTGAACGTTACCCTGCAGCAGTATAATGAACTGTGTGTGTGAACGTTACCCTGCAGCAGTATAATGAACTGTGTGAACGTTACCCTGCAGCAGTATAAAGAACTCTGTGTGAACGTTACCCTGCAGCAGTATAATGAACTCTGTATGTGAACGTTACCCTGCAGCAGTATAATGAACTCTGTGTGAACGTTACCCTGCAGCAGTATAAAGAACTCCGTATGTGAACGTACCGTGTGAACTCTGTGCTCTCTGCACTGCTCAGTCTCTCTGTTGCTTTATGCAGGAACGTACTGATCATCTGAGGAGAGGACAGTAGGGCTCATTATTGTTACCACACGATTAGAAAGTGTGAGACAGTATAGACTCTAAAAGGCAAACGAGGTCAGGAGTGTAACTGACCTCGGTGTCTGTGGCGCTCAGGTAGACTCTGATGGTGTCGAGGACAGCCATCCTGTTGGGGGCAGCCTCTCCGGCCGTGGGCTGCTGGCTGTACACGTTGAACAGGATGGGCAGGAAGTTCTTAGAGAAGCGACCCACCTCAGCCTTCGCTTCCTCTGTGCCGAGGAAACCAACATAGCAACTTGTTAATTGTTGAATCAGCCTCTTTATTTTATTTAGTTAACAAGTGGGCTACATAGATTAGGAAAACTGTAGAACATTTGAAAGATAATCGTAACCTGAACTGCAATACATGTTTGTGGACACATTCATTTCGGCATAGATAATATACTGCATTTTATTATTTGTCATTCTATTTAATAGAATGTGTTAAACCTGTATGCAGACCTGTGTTGCAGCTCTTGGTGATGACACAACGGAGAGCCTGGCAGATAGTCAGCCGGAGTCCCGGGCGTTCGTTGATGGCTGTGCCCAGGGCCCGGGCGATGCCTTTGAAGGACACCAGCAGGTCCACGGTGCCCACACAGAAGCCTGGGAGCATGGTCCAGATCTGACAGGAGGACACAATCATTAACAACACGGCAGGAAGCCCCAAGGCACTGTGCTAGCTGATCAGGACTAATACACCTTGGCCTCAGGTTAATATGAACCTACCTCAGGGTTCCCACACATTGCAAAATGAAATTCAATGACTTTCAAGTACTTTTCCAAGCACTATTTTTTTTTATTTTAAAAGGGCATTTAAAAAGGATACAATTCACTTTTAAATGTTTTTATTGAAAACATTTCCAATATTTATGGCTTAAAACCAATTTCTGACAATTAGTTACACTTTAGATAAAAAAATTATATTTCTTGATTCAGAACTATTTTATCATGGATGAACAAAACTTTCAATGCGAATGGTTGGTCACACAGGCCTACCACAATATCACACAGGCCTACCACAATATCACACAGGCCCACCACAATATCACACAAGCCTACCACAATATCACACAGGCCTAATATCACACAGGCCTACCACAATATCACACAGGCCCACCACAATATCACACAGGCCTACCACAATATCACACAGGCCTAATATCACACAGGCCTACCACAATATCAGACAGGCCCACCACAATATCACACACGCTTACCACAATATCAGACAGGCCCACTACCTGTTGCCATCATGTCTGGTACACCTTGGCCTCAGGTTTGATTTTTGAATTGAATTTGAGTTGAATTTATTCACACACACGATACAATACATGTCATCATCGTGAGGACATCATCATCAAAATTGTGTGCGTGTGCCAGGTCTCCCAAGAAGCTATTTAAAGCTTTTGGAGGGAGCCTGATCACAAACAAAGGCCTCCAAATATGAACAACATGCACAAGTTTACACACCTACTTACATAAATAAATAAATAAATAAATAAACAAATAAATAAATAAATAAATAAATAAATAAATAAATAAATAAATAAATAAATAAATAAATAAATACATAAATACAATAATAATTCCCAAGTTTAGTTACTATTTACAGATATGATTTGAGCAATTTCTCTTTCAGTGACTTTGTGAAGGTGGAGATATGAACCTACCTGCAGCTGTAACGTCTGGTACACCTTGGCCTCAAGTTTCTGTCCAGCTTGTTCCAACTGTTCAGCTAAAATACAGATGAATATAAAATTCAGGTAATGCACACATGCAGAGAAACTAGAAAACACCTGGATCACTGCCATGCGTTCACTCCATGAGCAACCAATTGTCAGAAGTCCTTTACATTTTCTCTACCTGTAGTTGGTGTTTTTTTATATAGTGGTATTTTTTTTACTGTAGTTTTAACTAAGCTGGTGTTTTTTTATAGTGGTGAGTGTCTATGTATTGTGACTGTATGTTTGTCTTTTAACCACTGCACAAATTAAATGAAGTTCAGAAAGGAAAATAAAGTACCGGTAATTTGAAGTTTGAAGTTGAAGTTGAAGATATATTGCCGATTTGGCATTTTGGTGCCATCATACATTTTGCTATAATACAATTAGACTTGACTCAGTGGCATATGATCGATATCATACAACATATTGTGATCAAGCCAAGATAATCATGTTACAATATTTCCATCAAGTTAAACACATACAACCAAAATGAGGCAGAGTCCAATTTTCTATCAAGCTCTGCTTAACATTTGAAGAAAAAGCTGAAGCACCAGTCTTTGAATCCAGACCAAAATGTTCCAAAATGGGCATTCATTTGCCATTTGCTTTATATACGTATGTAGTTGCATCAATTGAACTGGACTGTTGCCTTTCTAAAAATCAATGTAACGTTCTGAATCGAGGTATCCCTCGTGTTAATGTGGTGGCTAGGGGTCAGCCGGCTCACCTTTCTGCCTGAGAGTGTCGGCCAGGGGGAGGAAGTAGGAGGTGAAGAAGGCTAGCTGGGTGTTCTTCACATGGTCTCGGATGACTGGGATCAGCCAGCTCCGCGGGAACTCCAGGTCATCACTGCAAAACAACAACAAACACATTCAAACCACTAGGGATGCCCCGATCACGTTTTTTGCCACCGATACCGATCACCGATCGTCGTGAGCCATATCGGCCGATACCGATCCGATACCGATCGTTTTTGATTAAAAAGAAATTAAAAATTATTTTATATAAAAAGTTTTTTTTTTTTTTTTTTTAATAAAATATATATATTATATAATTAGACTTGTACTTGTATTATCTGCGAGACATCGCCACCACACAACAAGTCAAAATGCTCGCTATCTGCAAACAGCTCCACTGTCTGTGTGTACTCTAGTAGCTCCTCCTGATATCAACAAATGCTCCAGCAAGTCTTGTAGTGCATGTTGATACCTCCGTTAGCTCGCGTTAGCTGACGTTAATTCACTGTTCAAAACGAAATGTCCGATTGAACTAAATAGTTGTCTTAACGTCATCTAGCCGGCTAGCAGTAGCTACAGATAGCTCCTGATATCAATGTCTTATAACATTGATTGAATGCGTATTCGAGCTGAGGGCTTGCTGAATGTGAAATGACCAAAGCACTTAACGTTACCAATGGGGTCCCGCTGCAGCGCCGGAGAATCCTTTTGCTCGCTATCTGCAAACAGCTCCACTGTACACACAGAAGCTGTGTGTACGCTAGGCTGTGTGTAAGCTAGGCTAGCTTGCAGCCAGATAGCCTTCTACCGAACGCACAGAGGAAATTGGTATCCATCTTCTTGTCCGACTCTGGAGAAGAGGGTACGCACATTTCCCATAATGTTGCTGTGTTCCTTTAAACCACCAAAACATAGAGGTAATGATGTGTGCATGTGTGTGTGTGTGTGCTCACTCTTGGCCGGTGATGTTGAGGGGTATGGCTGCCAGCACCACCTCGGGCCCCATGCTCTCTACAGCGCCCCCTACTGCCAGGTCCAGCTCACCGCTGCACGGGAAGAGTGGGGTGGAGCGGAGGTCCGCCAGGGACTGGAGAGACTAACAGAGACACAGCAGCACGTCAATAAAAATCACTACTAGTCCACATCGCTGGGAAGGTTTTCACTGTGACATAACGCAGTTATCTGCCAGGCTCAGTGGCTACGTATGTAGTGTGAGAGAGAGGGAGGGAGAGAGATAGTGTGAATGCAGGGTTCCCACAGACATTGCAAAATGAAATTCAAGGACTTTTAAAGGTCCCGTGTCTTATAAATGGCCTTGGGTACCAGTTAATGGGCCTTTTTTATCGGGCGAAGGCATCAATCAAGGTGTCAGGCGGCTGCTGAATGCGAGCTGTGGTCCTCTTCACAGATGACTGATTAGCAAGCCAAATTGGTAGGTTGCTCTATAAGCCTTCGGCTTCAAACCTATCCTTTTAGTTTGTTTATTTGTAAAAAAAATCGAAGAATTATTTTAGTTTGTTTATTTATTTGTATTTGTAAACATTCTAAATAAAATAATTCATTCATTCCAGTATTTAGCATTATTTCCTAGCAATGGGGGATTATATCAATGTGGTCTGTGTCTCTAATTATCATTTTGACTCATCAGTCTAGTCTCGAGTTCACAAGATCTTCCCTCACTCAACTAAGCCATTCTGATTTGACTGTTTTGCTGACGTGAATAAGGCACTGGTTGTAGTCACCGCCCACAATCAACAATTCGCTCAACAACAGCGAGTGGAATTACTTCCTCAAACAGAGGGTGCCGGCAGCGAACGAGCGAGCGAGAGAGAGGGAGCGAGCGAACGAGCGAGAGAGCGAGAGATAGAGACAGGAGCTTCTCTCTCGGGGAAGCACACATGCATTTTACACACAACCTTGACCGGCGCGCGGGGAAGCTTAGCACACATTTCACACACAACCTCGACCGGCGCACGGGGAAGCACACGCGCATTTTACACACAACCTCGACCGGCGCGCGGGGAAGCACACACGCATTTTACACACAACCTCGATAATATTAAGTTACCAATGCATTGTCCCATGGGATTATGGCGAAATTAATTATTATCCCCCTCCTCTACCTCTCTCTCCGTCTCTCTGTCTGCCAGTCGCAGACTGTGGGTGACTGTCACTCAAAGCGCTTATGGGCGGAGCCAGGCCAAAACAGCTTGGAATCTTGAAGTGGAAAAAAGCTGCTTTTGAATACTTGATTAGAAATACAAAACAATGAATTTTTTTGAAAAGAACTTTACAGATGTGTTCCATAGACTCACAGGAATTGTGAAAAGTTGCCCAAATAGTGAAAGGAATAGCAAGACATGACCCCTTTAAGACTTTTAAGTACTTTTCCAAGCACCATTTTTCATTTTCAAGGATGTCACTCGAAGGATACAATTCACTTTTAATTCAGTTTTTTTAAGCATATTCTTGGCCTGCTTGCAAGCTAGAGCAAGTTAGAGCATCACACGCGAAGAGGAAATGAGGAAAAGCAGTTGGAGCGCACAAGACAGCGACTAGTCAGATTTTATTAAAGCAGAACAAAAAGTTTACGATTTCTTGATTCAGAACAATTTGAACATGGATGAACAAAACATTCAATGCGAATGGTTGATTTGAATTTCAAGGACTTTTTAAGAACCTTGTTAAAAAATTGGCTGTTAAGGAATTCCAGGCCTCGACGTTTCTTTGTCAAAAATCAAGCACTTTATGGACCTTGGGCGAACCCTGTTTTTTTTTTAACCTCGTTTAACTTTGCAAGTTGACTAAGGCTACGTTTAGACGAGCGTTTTGTGAACAGAAACCGCAAAAGTCATCTTGCGGTTTCACTTTTAATTTTGCGTTTTTTTTGGGGTGGAATTCTCTGTACAGACGAGGCTGTAACGACGGAGAACCGCTGTCACACGATTGGCGCATATGTCACATGACGTGCTGTGAAGACCCGCCCTACTCTGCCTCTGATTCGCAGACTGTGGATGGGGAATGTGATTGGACCAAATCAGAGTCACTCACAGACAGTGGGTCCACTCACGCCGCGGGACAGATTCTTGTGTATTTAACCCTTTCACTGCCACACGACAGCCGGTTGTGTGATAGTAAAGGGTTAACCTTCTGTCGTGTGGCAGTGAAAGGGTTAAAAGTACTGCCAATGTAGCCTTCAGGTGATCTCCGTTGATATAGTCAGACATACTTGCTTTGTTTACGTCTCGGCTACTGGTGCATACCTGCTACCTGTGATGTAAGCAGTACGCGCGACCAGAGCCGTGACAACCCTTTCGTCATCGTTTTAACAGATTTATACGGTTTAACAGTTTAGACGAGAGCGCAAAGCTTTTGCGTTTCTAGGAATTCCACCCTGGAAGGTAGTCTCACTTTTTTGCGGTTTCACCCCGTAAAAACGCCGTTTCCGTATAAACGAAAGGCACATCCGTAAAAATATTTTTGCGGATTCACCTGCTAGCGTTTCCGTCTAAACGGGGACTAAGAACACAGCGTTATTTGTAGCAGCAGCCTGGGGGTACAATGATGTCATCATCACACATAGTCCATGCATCATCATCATCTCCACTATCTGCTCTCTTCTGTGTGCCGTTTGACAATGTGGATATAAATAAAATAAAAAAACATACATGCAAGTGTGTGTGTGTGTCTGTGCATGTGTGCGCGTGTGTGTGTGTGTGTTACCTTAGTCATGACAGGGTTTGCCCGTTTCCCTGCAGCTCTGTAGAAACAGCCCAGGACCTGCAGTACAAACGCCCAGCGGGCATGGAAACGGTAGGACAGGCCCTCCTCCACGATACTGGAGCGCGCGCGTGCACACACACACACACACACACACACACACACACACACAATTACCATGACGATTATTCATGGGACCTTTCCGCATATGGAATAGAATCAATGATAGGGACAGAGGACCGACTACATGATAGGGACAGAGGACCGACTACATGATAGGGACAGAGGACCGACTACATGATAGGGACAGAGGACCGACTACATGATAGGGACAGAGGACCGACTACACGATAGGGACAGAGGACTGACTACACGATAGGGACTGAGGGCCGACTACATGATAGGGACAGAGGACCGACTACATGATAGGGACTGAGGACCGACTACATGATAGGGACTAAGGACCGACTACATGATAGGGACAGAGGACCGACTACATGATAGGGACAGAGGACCGACTACATGATAGGGACAGAGGACCGACTACATGATAGGGACAGAGGACTGACTACATGATAGGGACAGAGGACCGACTACATGATAGGGACAGAGGACCGACTACATGATAGGGACAGAGGACCGACTACATGATAGGGACAGAGGACTGACTACATGATAGGGACTGAGGACTCACCGGAACATCTTGCAGATGTATGAGGGGTTCCCAGTAGAAGCTGTGGCAGAGACGGAACCGATCTCCTCCATGTGTGGAGCCACACACTCCGTTAGCAGAGTCTGGAACACACACACACAAACACACACTGTTAGCAGAGTCTGGAACACACGCACACACACTGTTAGCAGAGTCTGGAACACACACACACAAACACACACTGTTAGCAGAGTCTGGAATACACACACACAAACACACACTGTTAGCAGAGTCTGGAACACACACAAACACACACTGTTAGCAGAGTCTGGAACACACACACACACTGTTAGCAGAGTCTGGAACACACACACAAACACACACTGTTAGCAGAGTCTGGAACACACACACACACACACTGTTAGCAGAGTCTGGAACACACACACACACACACTGTTAGCAGAGTCTGGAACACACACACAAACACACACTGTTAGCAGAGTCTGGAACACACACACACAAACACACACTGTTAGCAGAGTCTGGAACACACACACACTGTTAGCAGAGTCTGGAACACACACACACACTGTTAGCAGAGTCTGGAACACACACACACTGTTAGCAGAGTCTGGAACACACACACTGTTAGCAGAGTCTGGAACACACACACTGTTAGCAGAGTCTGGAACACACACACACTGTTAGCAGAGTCTGGAACACACACACACACACTGTTAGCAGAGTCTGGAACACACACACACACTGTTAGCAGAGTCTGGAACACACACACACACTGTTAGCAGAGTCTGGAACACACACACACACACACACACACACACACACACACACACACACTGTTAGCAGAGTCTGGAACACACACACACACACACACACACTGTTAGCAGAGCATTAAAAAAACACACACTGTTAGCAGAGCATTAAAAAAAACACACTGTTAGCAGAGCATTAAAAAAAACACACACTGTTAGCAGAGTCTGGAACACACACACACTGTTAGCAGAGTCTGGAACACAAACACACTGTTAGCAGAGTCTGGAACACACACACACTGTTAGCAGAGTCTGGAACACACACACACTGTTAGCAGAGTCTGGAACACACACACACTGTTAGCAGAGTCTGGAACACACACACACACACTGTTAGCAGAGTCTGGAACGCACACACACACACACTGTTAGCAGAGTCTGGAACACACACACACACTGTTAGCAGAGTCTGGAACACACACACACACTTACAGTATGCCCACAATGGAGACCTTGAGCTCGAGACCTAAGCGGTCTGCTGAAGATATCTAATAATGTAAGCTAGCAATGTGCACATTGGTTTTGGATATTGGGCTCATACAAGCATATAAAAAAGTATTGCAGTGGAAAATCTAACTATAAACTGTTATGGAATGTACGTATGAATAATAGAGATACATGAATGTTGTGGTTTAAATAATAATGATATAGTCTAGGTATTTATGTAGGCCCGGTGACATGATCAGCTGTAGACGTGGATGTAATAGCTAAGCTAGCTCAGCATCAGCCAATTGACCCATATTCACACAATGGTGGTATTTTTGCTCTCATGTCGAGCTCAGGTTCGGATTCCTTTCCGCTCCCACCCGGACATTTGGTATTCCGTATGAACGGTAAGCGAGAGGGGCGTCACTCTCTTGTACCTTGAGCGTGCCGGTGGCCGCGGACACCACCTGCGGGTGGGGAGACAGGAGACAGGAGACGGCAGCGGAGAAGAAGCGAGGCAGGTGGCCCAGGCTCAGAGAACTCTGCAGACTGAGACAGGAGACAACAACACAGACAGGGTCGTTTTAAGTCACTATTTTCACCAGAAAGGAGCAGATGACGCCGGTGTTGACAGTTACGGTGTTAGCGGTAGTGTATCAGATCAGTGAGCCGAGCGTCAGTCACAACAGCCGTCAGTCTGGAAATCATAGCGTTACCTGTAGTTATGACCTTGTGTTGTTGTTCCCTTTCAGTAGAGCAATAGATTACTGTTAGGGCTGGACTATCCTATAGGGCTGGACTATCCTGTTAGGGCTGGAGACGACACCCAGTGAGCTACACTAAAGGGCAGTGTATTACCTACCTGGCCAGGTGAATATGGGCTTTCTCCATAACAGCCAGCCAGGCCAACAGAGGCTGCAGATCGTTCTCACTGGGCAGGTAGTCATACAGCGCCTGAGAGACAGAAAACACAACAATGCTGGGTTCAAGGAAGTTAGTGACACATTTGTAGGAGGGTCCTCGTCATGAACTTATATATATATAATGGACCTCTGGGTGAAATTACATCACTTCCATGTAAAACATCTCCAGTCAGTTTATATTAAAGTTAAATCAACTCCAATAAGAGTAAAGCAACCAGTAGTACCTCAGCACCACCGCCTGGTCACTAAAGCCTGGAGATGATAACCATGCGGATAACCATGTTTTGCTTTATTCCCTTTGATGCATTTTGCATTGACTCACCGTGATGATCTGTGCGTTGAGATCAGGGGGCAGGGTGGAAGCGCTGGGCTTCCCACTGAAGAGCTTGTGGAAGGCCTGCATGGCATTGGCTGTCACCAGCTAGACACACACACACACACACTACATATTAGAGATTGTTCCTGTGTGTAAAATGTGTCAGTGAATACACATTTCTAAGAGTAAATGCTATCCACACAAACTGCACAGTATTGTACAACACTTTCTATCAGCAAAACAAACACGTAGTGCCATCAGCAGCTAGCTACTGTACACACAAACACATAGTGCTATCAGCAGCTAGCTACAGTACACACAACAGTGCTATCAGCAGCTAGCTACTGTACACACAAACACATAGTGCTATCAGCAGCTAGCTACAGTACACACAACAGTGCTATCAGCAGCTAGCTACTGTATACACAAACAGTGATATCAGCAGCTAGCTACTGTACACACAAACACATAGTGATATCAGCAGCTAGCTACTGTACACACAAACAGTGCTATCAGCAGCTAGCTACAGTACACACAACAGTGCTATCAGCAGCTAGATACTGTACACACAAACACATAGTGATATCAGCAGCTAGCTACAGTACACACAACAGTGCTATCAGCAGCTAGCTACTGTACACACAAACACATAGTGCCATCAGAAGCTAGATACTGTACACACCTCTTTATTGAGCAGGTGAAGACTGTGTACAATAGGGCTGAGCCAAAACGTTTGAAGGTTCGGACCTTCGTTGTTACGTTGGCACTCAAATCTTAATTAATGGGTTCGAACCTCCGCTTTTTCTCTCTCTTCAATTTCTCATTTATTTTACAAGAAAAATATATATCAGAATATCACAGTACTATGTTGTGTTTACAATAATTTGAAAGTCACGCACGAACACAGAACACAGTCAACGAGTCCAGGTGAGGAGGGGTCACAGTCATACATTATCAGGAAATGAATCAATCATGCAAAAAGAAAAGAAAGAGAGACTCACTCACTCACACGTCTTATAGGTTATTTCATAACACAACGTTTCTGAATGGACTTTTGGATTAATTGCATGCAGTGATGCTGGACTTTCCCAGTGGAACACAAGTTACTTAACGTCGCGCTATACATGTTTAGCTTGCCAATGTTAAGATAGTAGGAGCCGTCTGCCAACAAAGATGTTGTTTCAACAAATGTATTCACAAAATGGATTACCATCCAAACGTTATTGAAGTAGGTACTACTACTTTTACTAACCATTTTTGACCGCAGCAATATGTGCATAATTTATGTTATACATTATATGCGTAAATGTGCGCTATGTGTCTAAAGTCAAGACTCGACAGTACTAAACCGGAACAATTATTTAGGAGCACACGCGACAGTTCGATGACCTAAACTAACGTTAGCTACTAATGTCAACCAAGCTGATCCCCGAGAGGTTTATTTCTCCTACAGTGAGGGTTAGTGTGAGTGAGTGAGTCTCTCTCTCTCTCTCTCTCTTTTTTGCATGATTAAAAACGATTGTTCTAAGGTCCGTTCGAAAAACCCTGCCGAATTTCGAATCCTAAATACAGGCTTTAGGGACAGCTCTAGTGTACAAGTGTTCCTGACTCCTCGATACATTATTACTCCACCAACACAGCCTAAAAATACTGAGAATTTGGACAGAGCAAGTGTTTTCAAATCTAGTGTGTGTGTTTTGGTCCGTGCTCCTACCACGTGGCTGAGGGTCATCACTCGTAGCAGAGTCTCGCAGCACGACTTGACGCCCCCCTGTGGGAATGTCATTATCACCTCCTTCAGGAGGCCCAGCAGGTGCAGCGTGGTGGTGTCCTCTTTATTGCCTGAACAAAAAACAAAACTAAAATTATAATAGACATTCAAGACAGATCCAAAACCAAGCACCACGCCCCGGTACTATACCTGCACTACCTGTAAACATTTAGTCATTTAGCTGATGCTTTTATCCAAAGTGACTTACAAGTTCTGTACAACAAGTCAGCAGGAAGGATACAACTCTGGCAGCTAAGGGTCAGTAAGATTGTTCGTCAATCAGTGTCGAACTTGAGTGCTAGTCTCGAGTGAATAGCAGTATAGTAGGTATACTAAGCATAGTAGGTAGTACCGTAATTTTCGGACTATAAGCCGCGGCTTCCCCCCCCATTTTTCGACCCTGCGGCTTATATAACGGTGCGGCTAATCTATGGATTTTTACAGCTAACTGGGCGCGCTCCCTCAGCTCTGTGACCGTCAGATCAGACTCCGAAATCTGCTGCAGCAGTGCACGCCTTGCCCCTCCTCCTCACAGACCCATGTCAACAAACCATTACGGCAAGAGTCTAGTGCAGGGGTCAGCAACCTTTTTGACATGGAGTGCCTGTTTGAAATATAGTTGTAACTAGTGTGCCTCAACAATATTCCATGCATCGTATTTTTTTCTTCTTCTCATAATCAGGTCTTTTTAATGATAATTTTTACATTATTACATCATTATTGTTATTGTTATTATTAACAATATTATTATGATGGTTGTATCAACCCTAAATCTGAGTTGGGGGGGGGGGAATGCAATGCAGACAAACAGCTGCATACAGTGCGACCATTTCACTCACATTTGCCCATTCATTTTTGGACACATCACACACCATTGGTGTGTGTACTGTACGTGTGCTGTCATAGCTCCACCTACAGGCCTAATGGAGAACACCAGGAGAACACCAGGATGTGAATGGAGGGTGAATGTGAGGTATATCGTGTAAATAAGTTTTGATTGATCGCAAGACTACACTGTAAAAAAAAATATAATAATAAGTTACCAGAACTTAAAAATATTGAGTTCAGTTACTGTGCATTAAGGTTTTCAGTTTTCAATCCATAATAAGTTAACAGAAAAATAAGTACACAACCACATTATTTCAACCTAATAAAACTATGTTTATTGTCATTGTTTTAAGAACACAAGTTGACTTGGTAATAGTCACATTGAGAAAAAAAATTGCTTTTAACATGTGCAATGTTCAATGAAATAGAAAAATAAATAATACAATTTGTTGATTAATCCCACTGGTCACAATGGTGACCGTAATAATGTTTTTGTTATAAGGCTCTGCAAATGTTACTGAATGATGTAGCAATGTATTTCCAGCTAAATTGAAATAATAAACAGATAAAGGGTCTCAATTAAATATGTGGTAGTAAAAAGAACCTGTGGGAGGATTTCAACAAGATAAATGCGACAACAGTGCAAAATATTTCACTATAATATTTCAAAGCAAAAAAATTATAATTTTCATTTTTTTTTATGCTGCCCCCTGTGCCTATGCGTGCCTAGGGTTGCCTACCCCTGGTCTAGTGTATGAGCAGCTCAGAGCTCCTCTTTCAACATAACTGAAGCATTAAACAAAATTACCCAGTCAACGAACTATTCACTTTAGTTTATTAATGCATGAGGCGTTGTCTAATGTTATCTAGCTACTGATATCAATGTCTGATATCATCAGTTTGGCATTCGATTTCGCAGGTGCTGGCTAACTAGCTATCGTTCTGTGAGCTAACGTTAGTACCTGGCTGGCGCTGGCTAACTAACGTGGCTATCGTTCTGCGAGCTAGCGTTAGTACCTGGCTGGCGCTGGCTAACTAACGTGGCTATCGTTCTGTGAGCTAACGTTAGTACCTGGCTGGCGCTGGCTAACTAACGTACTGGACAGGCTCCAGCACGTTCAAAATTCAGCTGCCAGGGTTCTAACCCGCACCAAACCCTGGCAGCACATCACCTCCACCCTCATCCACCTCCACTGGCTCCCCATCAAATCCTGCATCACCTACAAAACCCTCCTGCTCACCTACAAATCCCTTCACGCTCTGGCACCTCAGTACCTCACTGACCTCCTCCACCCCTACACTCAGTCCCTGCGATCCACGGACACTGGTCAGCTCTCCATCCCAGAACCAGATTGCGGACGTTCGGGGACAGAGCTTTCAGTGTGGCAGCTTGCACCCTCTGGAACTCCCTCCACGCAGAACTCCGCACCGCCCCAACTCTGGACTCATTTAAAAAACTGCTCAAAACCCACCTTTTCAACATGACCTTTAACCCCTAATTTCTCACTCTATATGTATATGTATGTGTCTGTCCACCAGTGCATGTGAGCGGATCGGAGCGTGAGCGGCGCGGGGCGCGGAGCGGCCGGTTTTGACGTGAGCGAGGAGTGGGTTTTAAAATGAGTCGGCGCGACGTCCGGAGCGAGAGTTCTCCTCCGCTCCAATCCACTCCAGGCCGCTCACAGTGGTTTAACACTGATGTAATAATATACATGCAGTACAATGCCAAAGCAACAGATGGCGATGTACAAACATGAAGGCCATTTTCAACCAATGAGAAGGGTGAACCTGTGATATCATGTTCAGGCTTCACTCCTCCTCCTTCACTCACTCCTAGAAAAAGTATCGACGCCATTGTTGTTGACGTTAGCTTACATGCTAACGTTAATGGCAGCGACCATAGCATTGTGGCTCGGCTAGCCTATCATCGCTTAGTAGAGCTAGTGAATGGATAAACAACGTTATTTAACATTGCAGAATGGGTACAATTACAATGCGGCTCAATACAAACAATTGTTAAGGGGCCCAGGGGGTGTAGACTGTTGTAGTTTGAGCTAATTTACACCATGCTCCAAAAAAAAAAAAAAAAAAACTGCCGAGCGATCTGGCGCGGGGAGCGCTCGATTCAAGGTGAGCGGGGAGCGAGCGGAGAGCGACTTGGGGGCGGGGTCAACATGAGCGATTAGCGGACCAAGCTTTAAAGAGCGAAGAGCGGATTTCTCGGCCGCGCCGATCCGCTCACGTGGCCTGCTGTCCACTATGTTTGTTAATTTGTCATCTCCCCCCACCCCCCCCTATGTAAAGCGACCTTGGATCTTATGAAAGGCGCTATATAAAACGAAGTTATTATTATTATTATTATTCTGTGAGCTAGAGTTAGTACCTGGCTGGCGCTGGCTAACTAACGTGGCTATCGTTCTGTGAGCCAACGTTAGTACCTGGCTGGCGCTGGCTAACTAACGTGGCTATCGTTCTGTGAGCTAACGTTAGTACCTAGCTACCGTTACTGTTTAAACAAAAATGTTAATAAATGGGAGCTCAAACAGCCATCTCTTTCCAGACAATCCCCTCTGTGCACGAACCCTTACATATGGTAATTAAACATTGAAACACCTGCAGCTTATATATGTGCACATCATTCAATTGAGCTGCTGCGGCTTATATTCAGGTGCGCCTTATAGTCCGAAAATTACGGTAATATAGACATGGTGGATTCCTTAGTAGCAAAGTGCATAATAGTAAAAGACAGTACGAAGGTTAGTAGCTCACATCCCCTCAGTTTTACTCAAGTTACACAAGGAAACCTCACCATTACAGGCCGTGCTACATCCACACAGACGACACTGACACTCAGAGGCTCACAGGGGGCTCCTGCAGGCCGTTAAGTGAATCTCTACAAGGACACGTCTATTAGAGTTGTTCCGATACCGATACCAGTATCGGAAATGCCGCCGATACTGCCTAAAATGCTGGTATCGGTATCGGCGAGTACACGTAAATTCTAGCCTCCGATCCCATGATGTAATTTATCTCCTGCCGAGTCCTGCGGAGAGTGAGGATTATAAAATGAACATGTTTTAAAGTGTGATGCTGTGTCATTTTAACAGCAGATACACTTTCTTAAATTCCATTGTCCCCGACAGTGCGGTGTGACGGGGAGCTCGGACGGGAATCGGGATGTGTTTGGCTGGTGTTATGATAGCATTAGCTGGAAAGATAGCTAGTTGGAACAACATCCGCTTTAACGTTACATCAAATCAGATGATCGCCTGTCCTTTCTCCAGGACCTAACACTGTCCGTGACCGTCTATCAACAATAATGCACCCACGGTGAATTGTATTTAAGTTAAGTAGCTACGGACTAGCGTTAGCTGACTATTACTAACATTATCAAATGTCAATGCGGGAAGACGAGCTAGGTCAGTTAGCTTAGCTTGATAACGTTACCGTGTCTAAAGTTGGTGCTACTCATAATCCAGCAATAATGGCTGCAGACCTGCAAGCAAAGTACAGCAAGTGCCAAAGGATAAGAGTCTGAGGCGGAGTTTCAAAAGAGAATGTTGAATATTTATTTTGCATCAAAAATCACAACATGAACGTTCTATCTGCCTCTAGCTTACAGACTGAATAGGGTATATCTGCAGAGCCACTTAGTAGCGAGTGCAACACCGTTTAATGTCCGTGTGGATCATTGGAGTAGGGTATATCTGCAGTGCTGCAGCCCATACTCATTGATTAATGATACTAATACAAATCTATACAATCACCTGTTGTTGAATAAATACCATACGTTCTAGTTATTACTAAAAAACAGTATAACAGTATCTGAAAAAATATATATATATATATATATATAATTTATATCATTTTTTTTTTTTTTTTTTTATGCACTGGTATCGGATAAATATCGGTATCGGCCGATACCCAAAGCTTAGGTATCGGAATCGGATCGGAAAGGGAAAAATGGTATCGGAACATCTCTAACGTCTATGAGGAGGCTCTCTTACCCCCGGCCTGCTCCAGCTCTTTGATGCAGAATTTGGCGGTTGTCGCAGCAGCCGGGTGATGGGTGGGGGGGCCGTCTACAAACAGGAGGTCACTCCCTCTGAGGATGGCACACACGCCCTGCTGAGCCGCCTTGCGCACCTGAGAGCAGCGGATAGAAATGTAGAGCATATGCAGGTTTCAACCAGTTCAATTTAAGACTCTTTAAGACCTTTTTAATAGCAAGGTTTTATAGCAATTTCACAACCTCACTAGCAAAAAAAATTAAAACACAGTGACACTGAACTGCTGAACAGCTGTGTCGTACAGACAAAGAACCTTCATTCTCAAAACATCAGCGTGTGTATTATAGCAGTGTGAGAGGCAGGTGAAGACGGACCTTGGGCTTGGTGTGGACCGTGAAGCTGAGCAGGCCGTGGTACACTTGGACCGTGGACGGGTACGTCCACACAGACGTGTCCTGCTTCCTCAACAGAGTGGCCAGGCAGGACAGGATCTGGACACAAGCAATAACACATACACTTTATTATTTGTTGAGCAGGACATAGGCAATAATAAGATATTGGCCTGCCAACATTACCATATTTTGCAAGCTGTAGCAGGCTCAGGGGGATGGTATATGAAACTAGGGATCACAAGGAATCCATTGATACCAATCACTTCATGCTAGCATGCTACTCGGAAAGGGGGTAAATCGGGCTCCACAGTTCCGTTATTTTGAAGGGGAAAAGACTATATTTTATATCCAAAGCAATATTTTGTCAGGCTAAATGTAAGCTAACTCTATGTATGTTTATGTTAGCAAGTTCAAACCTAGTCATCAACCAGCTAAGCTAACTAGTTAATATAGCTAACATTACTGAACTTTGTTTGGCTATTTTGTGTCTCATTTGTCATTATCAAATTGTTGTATTTTATCAGATACAAAAAGAATATATCATTATATCGGCCATTGACTGTCCTGCTCTCTGAATATCAGTATCGGCCATTGAAAACCCATATCGGTTCGATCACTAAGAAATAGTGGTGTTTGGCGGCTAGGTGGTGCAGTGGGCAAGGCGCTCACCACCAATGCAGGAGACGCTGGGTTCGAGCCCAGCTCTCCGCATTGCTATCAGCTTGGCTGGTCGTTCATACTAATACAATTTGCAGTATTAGGGGGTGGGAAGCTGATGGGTGGGGATCGGACGTTGTGGACAGCGACTCCTACAGGTCGGTTGGTGCGCCTGCGCAGCAGAATCAGGAAGCGACGGGGGCGGCGTGCCCTCCAAACGCAGACCCCCGACGCTGAGAGATCGCGCTGTGCAGGTGAAAAGATGCGACTGCTGCTTCCTCGAGTACCGGAGGGGACACGTGATGTAAGGCTTAGTCCACATTGCAGCCGGCTTGTGGGAGGCATGGCCTAACAGCGTTCGAGACAGGGGAGGGTAGAATTGGACGATACGAAATTGGGATGGGAGAAAAATTGAAAATGGGAGAAAAAGTAGATCAAAAAAAGAAATAGTGGTGTTTTGGGTGACAGCTGTCTACAATCAGGATCTGGAGAGAAAACATTACATTGGGGAAAAAATTGACCACCAACAACGTCATAGTTTTCTTAACAGTCAAACTGATTAAATATAACTTTTGTCGATGGTTGTTACCCGTCAAAATGGCTCAGAGAGGACAAACTCACTAACCACAGACAGAATGTACCCACATCTACAGGGTACAAAATAGTCACACGCCCACCGCCACAGGCTGGTAGATTTAATGTTTGGCCGTCATAAATTAAGGCCTGGGCGCCATCTGGCGGCCAACAAAATCCACTGCATGCGTCGGCATTAATATGATATGAGTAGCCTCCAGCTACAGAGAAATGTTGTGGGAGCGGGCGAAAGTTGCCCAATCTGGAACAATCTCCGGGGCTGCAGCTGGCCCCTATTGGATGCAGGCGTGGTGAGTTGAAACGAAAGTGAAACTGTGTGTGTGTGTGTGTGTGTCACTTCTCACGTGTCCGTTCTAATGTTTACAAACAATGAACCTTTAAATGTAAATGAGATGCGCTCTGCTCACGAGATCAAGTTTGTAACATGAGACGCACACGAGGTCTGTCTTCATCCGTTCTTTAGCCTACAAAAAAACCTGCAATCGTGTTTTTGATTGTGCTCTGATATTTAATTTTGCATTTGATTTGACCAAATATGTGGAGGCATATTTTGTACCCTGGTTATTTCGCGTTTGTAACGTCATAACATCAGTGGAGGCTGCTGACTGATTAATAATAAGCTCTCTTTATTTCGCGGAGCATAATGTGATTTCGTGTTTGTAACGTCATAACATCAGTGGAGGCTGCTGCTGACTGATTAATAATAAGCTCTCTTTATTTCGCGGAGCATAATGTGATTTCGCGTTTGTAACGTCATAACATCAGTGGAGGCTGCTGCTGACTGATTAATAATAAGCTCTCTTTATTTCGCGGAGCATAATGTGATTTCGCGTTTGTAACGTCATAACATCAGTGGAGGCTGCTGCTGACTGATTAATAATAAGCTCTCTTTATTTCGCGGAGCATAATGTATAATGTTATTTCGCGTTTGTAACGTCATAACATCAGTGGATGCTGCTGACTGATTAACTCGTAACGTCATAAACCAACTACCAGATTCACTCGTCACTGTACATCAGTGGAGGCTGCGTAACTGACTAACTGATTAACTAGAAACTGCACATTGAGGGGGTTTGAATCACGCTACATCAGTGGAGGCTGCTGACCAGATTATTATTATATTATATTAGGGGTGGACGGTATTATTATTATTATCTATTATTATATTATTATTCCATACAAGGCTGGATGCATTACAGACTCCGCTAACATCCCTTGTTGCCTTGTAGGTGGCAAGTATGGATTTGTTTATCTTGTTTGAAGTTGTTTTAATATGTTCTTTAATTCTTTTGCTTCCATATTGTAAATAAATTCGCAATAAATTATTTGCATTTAAAACTATTAACGCTGACTCATTCCTTCAGTCCACTCAAAATTATGCTAATATTCCTTATGTTGTTTATGATATTAATTGAAAATAGCATACGAGAGTATTATATAGTAATAATAACACATGGCGATATACTAAAAAGCTATTTATAATTTTTGGCTGGTAAAACATCTGGATGGCTGGTAGTTTTTAAAATCTACCAGCCAAATGGCTGGTAAGTCAAAAAGTTAAGTTTGTTCCCTGCACATCTAGCTGTGGGGGGGATTAGTGCAACATTCCAGTCCAGGACAATCAGTCAGTCAGACAAAACCACTCACCCATCGGAGAGCACCGGTCGCATCCGAATTGGCTTGTTGTGTCATGACGTCCATCAGAGCCTTGGACGTGTCAGAGAACTTGGAGATGAGCACTGGAGGTGGAACCCTGCAGGAAATGCATATTACACATGATAACTTGTCTCCATTGACAAGCTTTGTATGCATTACATATACTAGGGGTGTAACGATGCATCGATTAATCAAAATGGATCGATTCTAATGTGACGATTCAACTGCATCGATTTGAAAATGTTAGAATAGATTCTAATCGAGAAATTGTTATATATATATATATTTTTTTTTTTATATAATTAAAAAAAAAATTGTATTGTTTTTATTGCCCTATAGTCCATTCATGCTGAGTGAATCAGTTCCCCCAGCCACATTTGTGTATTCAACATTTTAACTGATAGAATTAACCGATAGAAAATTTATCAAAAATGTATCTAATCGAATCGTGGTCAAATGAAGAGATTTCATGATGCATTGAAGCGTTGCCTGAATAATCATAATCGAAATTAATCGTTGCGAGGTCGCATCGTTACACCCCTAATAGATACTAGAGCTGTGAATCTTCACTGGCCTCACGATTAGATTACGATTCAGCTGTCCACGATTCGATTCGACGATGCATCTCAATAATATATTACATCTAGGGCTGGGCGATATGGCAAAAAATCATATCGCGATAACGATATGATAATGTTATCATATCATTCGATATCGATAATTATCGAAATTGTTATAAGTACAATTTTTTTTTTTTTTTTTTTTTTTTATAAACAGATGTATGTTTATTTTGCAGCAATTCTTTGTCGTTGCCGCCATCTTTAGTGTTACATCCCCTCACACTCCAGTTCTCAGGCTGCAGCTGGTTTAAAAACGAAAGTAAACCGGCTTCTCTGCTGGCTGTGGCTCCAGGGGAGTTGAACAGTTCTGGCTCTGCTAGTTTCTTTTCTATCTTTTGGTGCTTTTTTGGTGGACAAACCACCGCACATGTGCACCGTGACTCGTGACTGGAATCTAGCTCTGCTAGCACACATAGCCTACTGTGTACAGACGGTCTCAAACTGTATTTTAAATTAGAAAGCAAACAAAATAAATGGACAAGAGAAAAATAAATCTCAATTTGGTCAGTATTGTCATTTGGACAAGCAAAGCCATTACTTTAAGTTGCAGGCAAGAAAGACAAGTCTGTCCACTGTCTCTGGTTTTAAAACTGCCCTGTAGCAGGTCCAAAAAAAAAGAAAAAATCCCCCCCCCCCCCCCCCGATATCGATTATTAAAATATATCGCAATATTTATCGTTATCGTTATATCGATAATTACATCCTCAATTTTATAATCTATATTACTGCACATGGCTACTTTTTCATCAATTAATACAAGCAGTCAGATAAATTTACTTTTATTTAGAAAGTTCTTAAATCAGAATGTCAAAATAAATGTCTTTACTAGTGTTGCATGATAGATACTAGAAAGGTATCTCGATACCCAGCTGTTAAAAACGGTTCAATACTCTTTTTTTATTAGTATCAGTATCAATACTTTTAGAATAGCCTGATGCTGTATTTTCTATGAGTTGAGTGGATGCATGACCAGAGCACTAGCTTTACTAATAATAATAATAATAATAATAATAATAATAATAATAATAATAATAATAATAATAATAATAATAATAATAATAATAATAATAATAATAATAATATATTTGATTTGTAGGGCGCTTTATAGTTGTGGAGCAAATCCCAAAGCACTACATTGTAAAAACATAAAAGCTAGCAAGAGTGTACATTTATTTAAATTTTTTTTGAATAATCGATTATGTTCCTGCATCGATGCAGAATCGTCCCTGTCCGCATCGCAATGCATCTTAGAATCGAGAAATATCCACACTCCTAATAGATTAGGCTTGGGCGGTATGACGGTATTACGGTATACCAGGGTATTTCGAAATCCCGTCGGTATGATTTTCAATACCGTCACGTCACAGACTGTGCGCCAAATCACAGATGTGTTTCTTTATATTACACTGACACTGAGTTTTAACAGGGACGGCTGGTTGGTTGTAGTGCACAGCACGCGCCAGCAGAGGGGGGCAGGGCTGTCTTTCCCTCTCAGTCAGAGCTCGGCAGAGCAGGATGACACAACGCTCGTGTTCCTGTCGGTCTTCCATCTCGCATGCGTGTTCATCTGCACGACAAATAAAGACTTATTCTTCTATAGAATGCGGTTATGGACCGGTGGCCGTCCATTTATTAAGGTCGAATGGACCATGGGTCAACTTCCAGACATCGGATGATTGTGGATTCGGGTATCGAAACGTTTTTCTAAAGTTTTGAGAGTACGGATTTGTGCGTGAATGTGGACCCAGGAACACGTTGTTTGTGTAAGTCAGTTATGTTATGGTTAATCGTATGGAAGATGAACGTATGAGGGTCCGGATATCTTTTCTTCTAATGAGGGACGTTAACACTTTAATCGCCAAGGACGCCTTAACTCGTCATTCCCCGCCATGCTAATTCTGCCAATGACGCCGTAACACGTCATTGAGATCAATATTTCAAAAATCTGTGATCGCAATCATTTCTCCCGCGGAAACTTGAGATCTACTGTTGATCCCCTCTCAACTCTCCAACGGTTCAAGAGCGCCATCTGGTGGCCGATCGGCGGATCGCCCAAACCGGAAACGGAACCTGGTGCTCATCCAAATTCGGTCCGATCACTCGCTATAGGTCCCGGGACTCGAGCTAGACACAATGGATAGCGATCCGTTACCAATAACTCGATAAACAACATGATTTGGACGTATATACTATTATACAACCTGGAGATGGATCGCATATTTCAACATCCCATAATAGGAATATTTTTGCTCCACGCTCATCGCCCCAATGGCCCGAGGAGACTGGGGTAAGTTTCAGCGTTTTTTTTTACCGTGTTGGATACAAACTGCTCTAATGATCATATCACCCACACTAGATGAATCATCTAACGTTGGCCACGGAATTATAAACGACCCCCCCCCCCCCCCATCCGGTCAACATCAGATCAACATCAGATGATAAGTAGTAACTTCAAGAAGCACGTCCATTTGACATTTTTTATCTCGCGCCGATCGCTATCAAACTGTATTTGATCATCAATATAATGCATTTAGGGCTATAAATCACGTTCTGCAGAATGCTGCAGAAAACGATAAAAACATATTTATACTGTTTAGACCGTATTTTAGTATGAATATGTGAATGAAAAAGTATAACGTTCCTACATCCTGAACGATAGATAATTGACGTTGAATGGGCCATAGTAATGTAAATTTAGCAATACAATTTAAAATGTTATAGCCCTGCAAAGAAGGGGAACTTCTCCATAGACAAATAGAGCTGGCAGAGGATGGTATAAGGATGTACATAAGCCTGGCAAAGAAAGTGTTAATAATAATATAATTGTCCAAGTTATGAATGCCGGGAGTGTATGTTGTTTGGTAAAAACCTTTGCAGTTTGACTGTGTGTGCGTATTGGCAGGGGTTTAACGGCTTAAGCTGGGTTTTGATTATCAGTTAATCGAAGCAGATAAAATGTTGTGCGTCTGCATGTGTAGTTGTGTACTACTGTTGTGAGTTTGTGAGTCACATTGGTCCAGTGTTGTCAAAATAATTTCGATTTTTCTATACATATCGATTCTGAATATTTAAAACAGTTTCAATACTAATTTCCCGCAATATCGATACTTTCTGCACTATTGATTAAAAGTCACCTTTTATTTTACAAAAAGTGATGTTTGGTGAAATTCATTCTCATTTGATGATCAAGAGGCACCTTTTATTTGTTTTAAGTGAAGTTTGGTGAAAAAGCAAGTTATTGCACTATTAATCCCAATAGGGACATTCATCTTTGTTTGATCAAGAGTAACCTTTTATATATATATTATTATTATTTTTAATTTTTTTTAAATGAAGATTGGTGAAAGTTAGGTTTGCACTTCAATCCCAATAGGGAAATTCATCTTGGTTTGATTTTTTTTTTGTCAAATAAAAACAAAGGTTATTTTAATGATTTCTAGTTTTCAAGAGAGAAAAAAATCGATTAAAATCGTAAATCGGAGTTTTTCTTTTTAAATAATCTGAGATTTAATTTTTAGGCCATATCGCCCAGTCCTAAAACTAAGGGTTTTAAAAGTGTTATATTTCTCTTCTCTTATAATACCAGAGAGAAGGTGAGGAGAATCGACCAGCAACAAAAGCTAAATAAAAAAATGTAATAAAGACATTTACATTTTAAGATTAAAATCTTTTCCCTGTGGTATCGAAAATGGTATCGAATGTGCGCGCTGTGCAGTCTGTTGGTAACACGGGTCGCTAAGGAATTTAACTTGTACTTGCTTATGTAGAAACAATGCAAAATAACGAGACCTTTCATTATAACGTCTTGCAACTATGGTTATGACTAAGATATCAAGTATTTACTCTCGGAAAATCTTTACCTATAATAGCTACAAAGCTTTATAACGAACCGCTGCAGATTTTGAGGGTTATGTCAAAAACCCGTCCCAACGCCATGAAGCCATGAAAAGACTAACCGTTTCATGACCAGGTTCAGAAGATAGGCGACGGCGGCCTGCGACTCTCCTGAATCCACCGCCTCCAGTGTGGTCATCTGAGAAGAGCAGGGTTCACACAAGACTTTTAGAAACACAACACCAAAAATCACAACACAAACTGGTTGAATAAGCCAAAGCAAACGAGCTGGAACTCACCAGAGCGGCAAAGTACTCCGTCTCCGTCTCCTTCCCTCCCTGAGAGCGGATCACCTCGGTGACGGCCGCCAGCACGGCACAGATCTGGGAGGACCGGCGGGTACGAGAGAGTTAACCACCACGTCTCCATCACTTCACCTCAACACATTCGGGGCCAACCACGTATATATACGTGGCAAGGTTGTTTTGGCTTTTATTCCATTTTAATATCCTACTCAATGTCACCGAGCGGCACTGCAGATTTACCATATTCTTGGAATTCGGAAAAGTGCATTACCGGCCAGATCCTCGTAGGGGCGCTGTCTCGATAATGCAGTGTTCCCTGTTACAGACCGGTGTTTTTTTATTATTATTATGAATAGACTGTTGTTAGCCTAAAGCTATGCGTGTAGCCGATGGCCTGGAATAGTTTTTGGGACGCTGAATTCAGTATGCAGTAATGGAATATATCATCAGCCAATGGACATATGGATCTACCAGATGGCGATCGATAACTGGGAAATCCTTTTTGCAGTCCAACCGGCCACAGGTAAGAGCGATTTGACGTCAATTACAGCCCGATTAGGCCTTGTTCTCATAGCCATCCACCCTGTCAGCGAATGAGGCTACTGGGGCTAATGCAGGGCTGTACGCTAAGCTTTTTCACTAGGGGCACACTTGCCCCTAAATGAGAAATTTAGGGGCAAAAAATATTTTTTAGGGGCACATTTTTAAATAACAATTTTACCATTATTAAAAAAATATGTTCCTGCCTCATTACTGTGGTCCTTTTATTTAACATTTAAGTGCGTTTGTTTTCAGGTTTGTATCTTTTATAATGAACCAACCGAGAAAGTGTGTAAATCACTAATAGAACAAAAACAACAAACTGTGTGTGTGTGTGCGCGCTTGTGTAGTGCTCCTTGAATGAGATCACCACAACACACACACACACCATTGCATTAATCAGGAGGACAAGAAACTCTGCATACATTTGTTTCACAATGAAAAGTGCTTTAGAAATCAAATGAATTATTATTGTAAATAACCCCATGAAAGGTTTATTATTTGTATGGGTAATTACCTGCTTCATATTTGTGATGTTACTGGTTTCAGTGTGTGCCTAAAGTGATCAATGTGTTGGGCCGTTTATAGAGATCTATGCCAATTAATGTTTATGTATATCCGGGACTTTTTTTAGTAAGAATTGAGAGGTATTTGTATATGTGACCTTTATTTTGAAAACCGTGTTGCGACGCAACCTTATTTACATTTGCGCTTTTGACAGTGAAATGTTCAGTCCAACTTAGCTCGAAGGAAAGACTAATCAAAAAGGTTTAATTGACCCGTATGAGGCTCTTACGGTAGGACTTTGATTGTTTATAGAAGTGGAATGTAATACTATGCTAAACGAGAAATAAACAGTGATTTTACCAGCAGTAAAGTTGCAAGCCACTTTCATTTCATATACGGGGACACCGTGACAATTATTAGTATTATCTTATTTGCATATTGTCTCATTATTAGATAGATAGATAGGTTGATATTTTATAAATTTAAGTAGACAGTATTTCACGTCCTAATAGTGGGCTACTACTACTCACCAAATCGATGGCTGAACCTGAACGTTAGAAGTGTCCGTGTCCGACTCCCCGTCAATCAATCATAACATCATCACGTCAATCATCATCATCTTATCATCTCTCCACATCGGACGTGGTTGTCATAAGATGGACTGATATCCACTCCGTTGTTCTTGCAGAGCAAAATTTGCGTCTTAAATGTATTGAAATGAGGTGCTTCTTTGGCGATGCAATAGTCCATATTGAAAGGAAGAGGCCACATTCAGTTTCGTTTTGCTAGGAATTATGGGATTTGGTGTTGGATGTATAGACTACGCAGATAGGGACATGGTCTTTAATCGCACGATAGACTACAAGTACCAAGTATATAGCGTGACCCAGATTCATTCCACACGCAAATCTTTTTTTTTCACTCAGGCTATCGGTGATCGCAGTAAGTTCATTCATTGCCGACAGATTCTTTCATAGCACCACGACATACACTGTGCACTGTACAGCCTTGGTTGGTTGTAGGCTAATGTTTTTTAAAAAATGTATCCAATTTGTATGGATTAATTTAGGAGTGAAATGCGAATGAAGGGTTGAAATCACAACTCGCAACGTTGCTCCCAAATAATATTTCCAACTCGCAACGGCCAAATTAAGGGGCAATTTGTACAGGCCTGTAATGCCGTTATTGGTAATCAATAATCAGAAACGACATCCCCGGCCCCCCCCCCATTCATGCATTCATGGTGGACCATGATACCGACAATATGCATTTTGAGTTTTAGCTCTAGCTTGTCTATAGCCAGGGGAGGAAACTAACTTTTTGGCTTACCAGCCAACTGGCGGGTATCTGATTTTTTTTACCAGCCAAATAGATTTTTTACCAGACAAAAAAAATCGCTAATTGTGATAATTACTTCTTTGTACGTCTTCGTCTAAATTGATTTTCAATCATAGTAAATTAATCACACTGTCTCTACTCTTCAAAATATTACATCATTAAATCACATATTAACATGAAAGAGGGAACTATTCTGGACTGGGTTGGGCTGAACTGGGCAGTGAAAGATGCTGGGTTGGGCTGGTCTAGGTTATACTGAATGATGAATTGAAAATGGGGGACCCTGATGTAAACTAGACGAAAGTCTTTCTCTGGTCTGCATCCCCTTAACAATTGCATGTATTGAGCCGTACTGTACTGTACCCATTCTGCAATCTGTTAAATAAAGTTTTCATTCATCACAGCTCAACTACTAGGAATGTGTGTCTGACTCTTAAGTGCAGGAAATATTCATCAGAAAGGGGGGACATGATGGAGGGAATGGAAAGAGCAGGTTTGACAGGAGCAGGGTTGAAGGGATTGATTGATTGAAAAGTTTATTAACAGATTGCAGAATGGGTACAGTACAGTTCAATACATACAATTGTTAAGGGGATGCAGACCAGAGAAAGACTTTCGTCTTGTTTACATCAGGGTCCCCCATTTTCAATTCATCATAACATATTGGAGTGTGGAGGAAGTGGACAAGGCTAGGCTTGGGCGGTATGACGGTATTAAGGTATACCAGGGTATTTAGAAATACCTACGGTATTGATTTTCAATACCGTCCGTCACCGTCAAAATCACAGATGCGCTTCAGTTTCTATAACAGTGAAACGGAGTTTTGAGTGTAGTGCACACACTGAGTGTAGTGCACACACGCGCCAGCAGAGGGCGAGACCGCTCTAGTGGAGCGAGTGGGTCACAACGGTGTTCACGTTTTACGGTAATGTTGCGACAGTGCTGTGAAAATACCGTAAAGCGTTGTGACGAGAGCAGTGTTGTTGTGGCGCAATCCATCTCTTATTATATGTGAACTAAATTATTATATGTGAACTAAAGAGTACAAGGTTTACACAACAGCCCCCACCCGCCTTTTTATTGTATTTGTACCGTCCTGTACTATCCGCTGTCAGCTGTTTATCTCTCTCTGTGAGCTACTGAGCTTGAATAACTAGCGTTAGCTCACGTTAAGTAGCGTTAGCTCTGCGGCTAATCTTAGATTACCCTGAACTAAATCAATGACTAGGTTATAAAGCATTCGAGTAGTTTTCACTGCACATAGAAGTAGCCAAACAACGGGAGCATTTCGGGAGCATATGACCAAAACCCAGGCAATTTCTAGCCCTTAAGGAATCAAATAGTCTGCCATGGCTATAGGCTAGATGCTAACGCTAAAACGGTGCAGGCTTCTACCGGTGCGGGACTACCGTTCTGAGAGCTGACGATGATTTGTTTACTTGGTAACACGTAACCCCCCCCCCGCGGATGAAAATGAAAGTCATACCGTCAAATACCGTGCACCGGGGTATTATAACATAAAGGTTTGCCGGTTTGAAAATAAGGATACCGCCCAAGCCTAGACAAGGCATTAAGCAAACAGGACTGAAATGGGGGACCCTGATGTAAACAAGACTAAAGTCCTTCTCTGGTCTGCATCCCCTTAACAATTGTGTGTATTGAGCTGTACTGTATTGTACCCATTCTGCAATCTGTTAATAAAGTTTTCAATCAATCAATCAATACTGGGTTGGGCAGTGAAAGAACCAAGCATTTCACTGTAATGTAATAGCTAAATAAAACAACTTGAACTTGACTTGTTACATTTGCACTCTGGTTGTATGCCAAATGTATTCTGGTTGTACTGTACTTGTGCTGTGACAATACATTGGAACCGAATCGACAACGCTAGGGGTTCAGCAGGTGTGTTCTGAATGCCAAATATGACAACATCACCGTTGTGAAGGGCATATGGGCGAGTGGTGATATGCTGGGAAACCCGGTAATAATAAAATGTCACTCGGCTGCATTTAAGCAAAGCCGCTCAGTATAGTCGTCCACTATGTTGAATGCGCGTTATGGTAGCTTGTTACATGCTAGGTAGCTAGCCGGCTAATGCTGGTTGACTTGTCATTCTCATCCGACTCGAAGGAGACGCGTCGCGTGCCGTTGTTCGCCCCCATGTCAGACCGCACCGATATCCGAAAGCGACGACTCTACATGCAATTATTTTCATCCACTCATGTGTTTTTGTAAGTTTGTCTACGTTGTCAAGCCGGTCTGCGCGCAGTGGTCTGTCCACTTCCCCTAGATGGGCGGCATCTTCTAGAAAACGAGTGTTCATTGGAGGAGCTTAGAGCGCATCTGTACAACGATGATGTTCATTGGTTATGGTCTGATTATTATGTGGCGCAAATGGGAGGAATCAAGGGGGGAGTCAGAGTTCGGTTTGTGTCAGTGAGCGAATCAGCAGATTGCAGAATGATTTTTTTGTTTTGTTTTGTAATTACTAGTACTCGCCAGACTGGCGAGTGCTCTTCATGAATTACTCGCCAAACGTAAAAAATACTCGCAATTGGCGAGTAAAGTGGCCTAATTTCCTCCCCTGTCTATAGCCGAAATGCCATTCAATTTAACGTTATTAGCTTAGCACCCTATATCTCGCATTCCAGGAAATACCCCAGAACATTCTGCTATAACGTTCATATTCAGAACGCTATAAAATGGGAACGTATTGATGAAAAAATTATTTATTTAAGGCATATTGAAGGGACGGTTTATACTAGTGTCAATTGACAATGAGAATGGACAGATAGCAATAATATAAAGTATAGATTTAGCTCTACAAACAGCCTCACGCACAATGAAAGTTTGTGTTGATATGCTGACCGTATAGAGTGGGCCCCGTCAAATCCCAATGGCCCCGAATGTGTTAACACCAGGGTTCATGTTCAAGTTTGTTTATTATTTGTCACAATAAAATACACGTACTTTACGGTAGGGCTGGGCGATATATCGAGTATACTCCAGGGTTTCCGTTAGAAAAAATTGTTGCCGGCCTCAGTGTCCGGTAGATTTCAATCTACCGGTCAAATGAGAGAAATTCCGGTCAGAGTTTATTGAGCTTAAAAACAATTGATAGGCAAAAGAATGACAACAAAACAAAAGAATGACATCATCAAGGCATGTAGATTTATAATATTTTTACTTAAAACTAGGCTACTTTTGCGTATAAAGCCATTATATTCCAAATAAAATAAGTCCGAGACTCGTGCTGCTACCAACTTTAAATCAAATAGGTGTCTGTGGGCCCGACAATAATAAACAGCAGTCTGTTATAATCACATTTTTATGAGCTAACGAATTCCGTTATATTGGACATTTGTATTAATTATATCAAGCGAAGAACTGAGAAATTTGGCAGAGAGAGACGGCAACATTATCGTGGGTTTGCGTGACGACTCTCTCTCTCTCCACCTCCCAACGACTTATTTGCGAGAGTATGTCGATGCAGAGCAGCAGATTCAGCTGTTATTGGCTCTTTTCTGGCTCTATCTGGGGACCGCACAGCAGCGCCCTCCACCCAACATTGAATTGCCAATGGCTGAATTGGAGTACTGCAATGGCCGCTGTAATGGCCGCTGCTGCTCCGGCTCTGCAGCTACACATGCACTCGCAAAACCCAGCACTAAGCTCTTGCTGACAACATTATTATACCTGCTTGGTGAAGCAACGATGAAACAAATGTAATGATTGTTTCGTTCATCGCATAGGCTATTTAATTTTAGCCTATTTTAATACAATTCAAATAATCAAATTGTGCTTAGACTCAGGGAATTATTTTCACCGGACATTAAGACCGGAGAGATTAAATATGTCGGACTTCAACAGATTTTGCCGGTCAAATACCGGTAATTACCGGCTAACGGAAACGCTGGTATACTTGATGTATCGCGGCTTGTTCTACGTGAGATGTAGTAAATTACTATATCGTGAACATCGAGTATATGTTGTCATGTCGCGGCTGATATGAGACTTGCTTTAGTGCAGATCGTTCCTCTCATTTCATTATAGACAGACCAGCGCGGACCTTAAATGATATGCAATTGTAATTTCATTACACAGACCAGCGCTGAGCTTCAATGACATGCAATGGGCTAACGTTAGCTGATAAGTTAAACCATAATAGGCTAAGCTAACTAGCGTTAGCTCTTAGCTGCTAGCTCTTAGCTGCTAGCGTTAGCTCAAAGCGGACTCCACGACACTAGTTCCATTAGTGAGAAAAGGGGGTGGGTTATATTGACGACGCTTGACAACAGAGGTTTAAAGATACTCATCATCCTCTCTCTCTCTCTCTCTCTCTCTCTCTGGACCCGAGATGTTAGGTTATCTCAGTAGGCATTGATGTAATACCTGAAATATTCTAAAATCATTAAGTCTGCTATAAGCCATTATCCCTTTGTAAGGCTTTGTGTGTGATTATTATTTTCTCACAGTAGTGTGTATATATATATATGTGTGTGTGTTTGGCTAAAGTGGATAGAAAACACAGTACTGTGCAAAAGTCTTTGGCACCCAATAATTTTTATATAAATTGTCTTAGATGTAAATAAATTTTTTTATTAGTGTGTTGGTACTCTTAGTACATTTTCATTTAATTATTTTTTAAAGCATCTTCATGGTTTAATAATGGAAACATATTTTGCAGGGACTTATTATAATCATCATATTGGCATGACTGTATGCATCAAAGGGTTAAATCAAGCATTTTTAAGTGCTTTAGAGGAAATGTCAAAATATTGCGATATATATCGTGTATCGTGATATGGCCAAAAAATATCGCGATATCATTTAGAGGCCATATCGCCCAGCTAGAGCTGCCGCGGTATTGATGTTTTCCTTACCGCACACATTTGCAGAATATTTCCTACCGCAGCGGTATTACCGCACACACACACACACACAAAAAAAAAAGTTTGAATGCATTTTTTTTGTAGTCTACTCTTTATATAGCATATAGCCTGCCTCTAGTCTAAATGTCTATCTTTAGAGGATGACTTTGCAGCATGAATATTGTTTGGGATTCGGCATGCACGCATTCGTTATTAAAAGTGAAACACGGATTCGAAATCTCCCCTCTGGTCGTGCGCCGTTCACTTTGTGTCGGTACCCCCCCGACCCTTTCTTCTTCTTATTATTATAACGTTACTACTTATGATTACAAAGGCATTCGATTTGTGGCATTAACGTTAGTATAGTTACACGTTCGTATTTACCGGACCATATCAAGGCAAGCGTTACTCAATTAATATCCAAGTTCCTTTCTTTGCTCAGAGCGTGCCGAGTTGTACCCATTCTGCGGTCTGTTAATAAAGTTTTCAATCAGACAAGTGTATAGAACGAAGGGCTTTTATTATAACATTTCGTTGCAGTAAAATCATTATGCCTCGTTCCCTGAGGAGCGACGGCGTCGGTAATCCACTCGGGTCTCCGGTGGGAGCTAACGTACTATTAGCCGTGTTGTGATGGCTGAGATTCAGGAAATAAAAGCACTGCAAGATGCTCCAAGCATGTGACGCGTATCTCTTCTGACCAATCAGTGGTCTGCAGTGTTTCATGTGACTTTTCTGGTACCCAATAGGGTCGCTTGGAATCTCGACAGAGAAGTAGGGTATATCTGCAGAGCCGCAAGCCCAACGAGAGCGTAATAATAATAATAATATAATAAAAAACAGCGGTGATGCCGGTATTCAGCCCAACGCTGCGGTGGGCATGATGTAACAGCGATACCGCGGTAATACCGATACCGCGGCAGCTCGGCCCAGCCCTACTTTACGGTGAAATGCTTGGTTCTGCATGAGCCCCTCAGAGTGTGCTTCATACAGTAAAAAAGTAAGTAGGGCTGGGCGATATGACCAAAAATGATATCGCGATAACGATATGATAATGTTATCATATCACTCGATATCGATAATTATCGATGTTGTTATAAGTATAAAAAATATATATATATATATATATATTTTTTTTTTACATTTTCTTTTTTAAACAGATGTATGTTTATTTTGCAGCAATTCTTTGTCATTGCCGCCATCTTTAGTGTTACAGCCCCTCACACTCCAGTTCTCAGGCTGCAGCTGGTTTGAAAGCGAAAGTAAACAAGCTTCTCTGCTGGCTGTGGCTCCAGGGGAGTTGAACAGTTCTGGCTCTGCTAGTTTCTTCTATCTTTCTGGCGCTTTTTTGGTGGACAAACCACAGCACATGTGCACTGTGACTCGTAACTGGAGACTAGCTCTGCTAGCACACATAGCCTACTGTGTACAGACGGTTTCAAACTGTATTTTAAATTAGAAAGCAAACAAAATAAATGGACAAGAGAAAAATAAATCTCAATTTGGTCAGTATTGTCATTTGGACAAGTTGCAGGCAAGAAAGACAAGTCTGTCCACTGTCTCTGGTTTTAAAACGGCCCTGTTGCAGGTAAAAAAAAAGTGAATTTTTTTCCCCCATAATTTCTCGAGTACCGATAGCAGTTGCAGGTAAAAAAAAAAGTGAATTTTTTTCCCCCATAATTTCTCGAGTACCGATAGCAGTACCGATGACGTCGGCGCTTATAAATACTAAAAAAAAAATGTTGATCAAAAAAGAATATATATATATATACATTTAAAAAAAAAAATTATAATACAATAAATATCGGTTATCGGTATCGGCTTGAGGAGCATAAAGTTATCGGTATCGGTGTCAAAATCAATATCGTGCATCCCTAGTTAGTAGTAGAGGAAATTGCATGTTTGTAGCCTAGAATTTATTCTAGCCTACATCTAGGTGGGGACCAGATTAGGTAGGACTCTAAAATATTTCCAACTACCCAAGTGGGGCTTGATTGAAAAAGTTTGTGAACCACTGTTTTAATGGATGGTTGAATGGAATGGAATGCTTTTTTTTTTGCTGTGTGCTTTAATATGCTTTTTTTTTTTGTTTAACTCTGTATGTACACTTGACGTGACTGTAAATAAGGGAAACTATCTTATAAACGGCCTTTCCCTGTGGTTTGCATTGTTTTCTAGCAATATGGGGTTGTACCAACACTGACTAGATGTGAAATCTCTAGCTACTCCCGTTTCTTCAGTTCAGCTCAGACAAGAACCTCCCCCACTGAACCAAGCCATTCAGAATTGACTCACTATTCTACGTAGCAAGGCGCTGATCTGCATATCCAGTGGTGCAGTGCTCATGGGACACGGTAGCATGCCGTTCCACCTCCTTTCTGAGCAGAAGCATGCACGGATGTAAACGTGCACACAAGAATGCGTTCAACTCGACTTGTGCGCCAACTTAAGTACCCACCTGGCTACTTTGCATAAGAATAGCACTGAAGTGTCTCTCGCTGTGTGCTGCCTTGTTCCTCTTTATCTGTGGTCTTTCTACCGTTTGTTTCGTCTACTCTCACTTCTAACCTTTTTCAGCTTCTCTATTTCAAGACAATATTTACAAAAACTAAACTAAAACTAGTAATTTCCTATACAAACATGTTTCCTACTATTTATGCACATAATCATGCTTTCAGTACTGTATTGTTTGCACTTTACGGTTACATTTGCACTCTGGTTAGATGACAAACTTATTTTCGCTATACTGTACTGACGATACATTTGTATTTAATCTAATCTAATAAATAAGGCAATTGAAATGTCTTTATATATTGAAGGCTACATCCTGTGCACACGCGAGGGAACATTTATGCGCATGCACGTGAGCATGTGCACGCGCCCGGGACATCATTAAAACACAGTGCAACCCCTTATGAAATCACCACTGCACCCACTGTGCATATCTCAGCCCCCCCTCTGTGGTTGTAGCCACCGCCCACAATCAACAATTCGCTCAACAACGGAGCGAGTGGAAATAATGCGAAAGCGGTTTCCCTGTCACTGACACGTCCTCAAACAGGTTGACGTGACGTGAGTGCTGATAGAGAGAGAGAGAGAACGAGCGAGAGAGAGAGAGAGGGAGAGACAGACAGACAGACAGAGAGAGGCTCTCATACGGTGCAACTCGTCTCGGAGCATTTACACACACTCCGGACTACGTGTGTGTGGGGGGAAACACATGCATGCTCTCGGAGCATCTCTCCTCTCTCTCTCTCTCCCTCTATCAGCACTCGCGTCACGTCAACCTGTTGCAAAATATCATAGCGCACACTCCCACGCGTATTCCGATCCGTGCAATAATATTCACAGGGGTATATATTGTCATTTGAAACAAGTTACCAATGCATTGTCCCGTGGGATTATGCCCCCCCGCGGCGAAATTAATTAGGGCCCTTTCTCACTCACTCTATTCGTTTCTATTTCGTTCCGTTCTTCCCGTACCGAGATCTGATCCGAACTCCCCCCCACCCTCTCCCCCCTCTAGTTTGTGTACACACTTCATTCTGGGTGCGCTCTGGGTTTTGTTTACGGTTTGCGTTTTGAGCTTGTAAGCTTGCCGTAGTCGATGATGTCACGCTCGAAATGTAAACACAGGAAGTGTTCACACGGAGACTGGAGAATGGATGTTGATATAAAGATACAAATAACTAATAAATATGAAGTTATATTTGAACCTCTGTTGTCAAGCCTTGTCAATATAACCCACCCCCCTTTTCTCACGAATGGAACTCTGTTGTAGAGCCCGCTTTTGATCGTTTTGCAGCGTTAACAATAACGCTAAGCTAACGGCTAACGCTAACGTTACTGCAACATACTAGTAACATTGCTCGCATTGATTATATTGAATGTCATTGATCTACTGGTCGACCGAAAATGTAAACGGTAATGTCTTAACACGACTGCGGACTCTGGATGTTGATATAAAATGAACAAATTGCCAATAAATATGAAGTTATATTTTATCACGAATGGATGGTGTTGTAGAGTCCGCTTTTGAGCGTTTTGAGCGATCTACTGGTCGACCACGGCCGACTTGTTGGGCACCACTGGTCTAATAGAAATAAATGCATTCGAACAATGTTATAGACGTAGCAATGGCAAACAAAATGTATGACGTTATGTCAGCACCAGGCGCCACGCCCGTGAAAAGGTACAAGCTCGCAAAGCCACACCCCCCGTTCTCCCGGGACCGACCCCGAGACCACCTCTGCCAGCTGGTCCCGTTCAGCGGGGGGTGAAACGATTCAGCGCCGACTCGCACCCCAAAAGGGGTGAGTGAGAACACTGCCCCCGTCTCCCTCTCTATCTGCCAGTGCAGACTGTGGGTGACTGTCACTCAAAGCGCATTTGGGCGGAGCCCAGCCAAAAACAGCTTGGAATCTGGAAGTGCAGAAAATAGTAAGAACGAAATAGTAAGATAGTTCCCCTTTAAATAAAGGTTTGAAATGTAATGAAAACTATTAGACAAGATGAAGCTATCACACCCACCTCTTTGTGAGCGGCTGAGTTGGACTCCCAGAAGCGCTGCACCTTTCTGAAGGTGAGGTTGGAACAGTCCGACAGGCCACTGAGAAAGGTCCCCGAGGTCCTCTCTGACACCCCATGATCGGCCTCCTCTTCCATGCGGGCATCTCCCTGGCCACGCACGCCACACTCCAGGGGTCCTGACTGCAGGTCATTGTGCAGTTTGAGAGCATCAAGGGTGAGATTACTCTTAGCTGTGGAGAGGACGAAATGGAGAAAGAAGACATGGTCATAAATATGGCAGACAGACAACTGCAACATCCCACATGCGTCTATCATTTACATTTAGTCATTTAGCCCAAATTAGCCGACGCTTTTATCCAAAGCGACTTACATATTGTGAACAAGTCCGAAGGAAGGGTACAACTCTGGCAGCTAAGGGTCAGATGGCATTGTTCGTCAAATAGTCAAATCGAGCTTGAGTGCATACTAGTATAGACTAGATATATTAGCATGATAAGTAGTAGTAGCAGCAGTAGTAGTAGACACTGACAGTAGGTCCGAAATAGTAAAATGACAGTAAGGAGGTCAGATATTGTTTGAAGAGACCGGTGTGTTTTTAGTCGACTCAATTATGGCTCAATGTGGGTTTTTTGTTGATGGCTGCGTCTTGAATTATGACCAGAAAGTGAGGAGTGGATTATTGGCTGTCAAGTAACTTCCACTGGTTCTCCCTGGTGACAATAAGGATCAGAATCCACAAAAGAATAAGCCTTTATTTAGTTGGGCTAGGCTGAACATTAAAATAGCTGGTGATCTACAGGTTGTTGTGACTACATACAGCCCTATGTGACAGAAACACATAGGTCAGCAGCTATTTTAATGTTTAAACCCAACTAATTAAGGCTTTTTAATAAAGGTAATCCGTATGAATGTCTTTGAATGAATGAATGAATGAATGAAAACTTTATTAACAGATTGCAGAATGGGTACAGTACAGTACAGCTCAATACATACAATTGTTAAGGGGATGCAGACCAGAGAAAGACTTTCGTCTTGTTTACATCAGGGTCCCCCATTTTCAATTCATCGTAACATATATGACATACATGACATACAGATAGACAGTACTGCTCCATCTATACATTTATGACATACCAGATTTGCAATTACAGTACTGTTTGTGATACAAAAAGAGTCCAGAAAGAAAAGAGTATATACATTAGGCGTGGAAACTGTACATTGGATTGGGTAGGTGGGGGTGGGGGGGGACTGTACATTGGAGGTGGTTGGGTGGGTGGGGGGGGGGGGGGGTTGGTTAGGAGTGGGGGGGGGGGGGGTTGGGTAGGAGTGGGGGGGGGGGGGTTGGGTAGGAGGGGTGGGTGGGGTTGGGTAGCAAAGATATCTTGATGGAGGGATAAATGGAAACACACAAACAAGGGTTGACGACACCGGTATTACAAGTGACATGACACCAGACATTTTACAAAATGACGCTCAATATCTGTAGAGCGCTTACTTTAAGCGTTAACGTTATGCGGCTACATTGATCCACTGCACTGTATCTGGGTCTGTTTTGTTTTAGTATCAATTTGTTGGACAGACAAAGTTGACGTTATGTTCTAATTTAAAAATAAACCAACAGACAGTAATACCTTCCGTCAATGTTCTTTAATTGACGGATCAATGTAGCGGCAGCCTTATTTAGTACATCACAACAGCTGGTCTGGACTGATCCTCTGAGCTCCTCTCCAGTAGAGTCGCTGCAGGGTTTAATCATGAGTTTATTCATCATGGGAAATTTCACATCACCGTGGGGTGAAAACATTAGTTAAACCACTGGCTAGATTGTATTCATATCACTGTAAATAATAGTTACTGTACATCCATTTGCTTACCATTTACTCCGTAGCTTCATACATGTTATACTGTATACTGCAATGCACTTTACTGCTCCTTTGCAATTATGGTTAGATGCCAACTTCATTTAGTTGTACTCTGTACTTGTACGTGTGCAATAATGATAATAAATGTAATATAATCTAACAAAACATACCTACAGTCTAGTGGGCTTTCAAATGTAATGAGAGGATATAATTGCCACAATATGATCAAAAACTAAATCAGCAATGATTCCTCTCACACACAAAACGATGCTTACTGCAGTAGCTGCTGGCTCTATTGGCGAGTTTTATTATGTTAAGTAGCTACTAGGGATTGAAAATGTAATTGATTGATTGAAAATTGTATTAACAGATTGCAGAATGGGTACAGTACAGTATGGCTCAATACACACAATTGTTAAGGGGATGCAGACCAGAGAAAGACTTTAGTCTTGTTTACGTCATCAGGGTCCCCCATTTTCAATTCACCATAACATGATGATCATACAGAATAGACAGTACTGCTACATCTATACATGTATGACATATCAGATTTACAAATACAGTAGTTTGTGAGTACAAAAATAGTCTCAAAAAGAGAGTATATACATTTGACGAGGAAACTGTACTTTGGAGGAGGTTGGGTAAGTGGGGTGGGTGGGGTAGGTTAGGGTTAGTAGTTATGTTGCTATTTGAGGAGCTAACACATGGTGTAAACGAAAATAAGATATGACCGAGGTTGCTAGACACTTCATTTGTAACCCCAAGAAGAGATTATTTCGTTTGGAACTTTTTTCCACTGTAATAATGCGCAGCGCCTCACTGCGACCAGCGGCGGCCGGACAGACCCACGTGTATCAGAGCAGGAGGCCGAGTAGAACACTACTACTTACCAGAGGGACGGCTGAAAAAACGACTTTTAGCGGCCTGACGGAAGCGACTCGTTTCGGGGTTTGAATCGCTACTATGTCCTTTCTTCCACCGCTTGAGTTTCGACGCTGTCCCGGATTTTAATTTCCCTGATTTCCCCATGTTTGTGTGTTGTTGAAAGTAGTCACGCTCACACACACCACCTCCTCGGCATCTGCTCCAGATGCCCTGTCGCTCAGCATATGACGTCACGGTTAAATTCACACGTCTGCTTTTGCTTCTTATTTACTAACCAGCAGAGGGCGCTGTCCGCTAAACAATAAGTCCTTTTTAAATACATCCTGTTTACTCTATGGCCCTTGTCAACTTAACTAAAAACTAAATAATTGCATCAGTTTTTGCAAATCGCACATGATATGAAAGGTCTATATGATATATGATATATGCATTATGAAATTAGCAATACTTTCTGCAATGAACACCAAACAGAATAGCTGCCTCCATATTTTTGATAGGATTACTTAGTTTAGACTCTAAATCTAACCCTCCACAACCCATACATCCTGTTAAAGTCTGTAGATTGATGTCACAGTATTTGTCAAATCATCATACCTGGGATTTATAGAAAAGCAGGATTACTATAACTAAAGCCAGGAAATTATATATATGAATTGAAAATGGGGGACCCTGATGTAAACAACACGAAAGTCTTTCTCTGGTCTGCATCCCCTTAACAATTGTGTGTATTGAGCTGTACTGTACTGTACCCATTATGCAATCTGTTCATTAAAGTTTGCAATCAATCAATCATGAAATAAGCCTTGGTCATAAATAAAGATCATCAGTTGGTATGGTTCAATTGGAAGGCATCCATGAGAACCAGCATCAACTTTAATTTTGACAGGTCACTTAAAACATCAAAGACTTCTATGTAATGCTTTATTTTTCCTATCATCCAACTTCCTAAAATACCCTTTTGACTTTCAGTGGGCAGGCACCAATCTGGCTAATCCTTCCAGATGATGTCCATCAGAATAATGTTACATAATAATATTATATTATGTGCAGTGAGGATATCATTGTAGGATAATAAGAATACAATATAATATAAAGAATACAAAATATAGAATAGACAAATTAAAAATAATGATAAAGGTCTGATCTGCACTGGATCTCTGAACAGGTGAGACATATGCACAGTATACATATGTATATCAATCTTATCACTATATTCATACAGCCCACCCTGGTATAATATACATACTCTATATAGTCAACCCCAGGTACAAATATATATAGCTAACCTAAGTCTACTCTGTACAAATATACAATAATCCATAATAAGTCTTAAAGGGGAACTATCTTATAAATGGCCTTTTTCAGTGTTTAGCATTGTTTCATAGCTATGTGGACTTATATTAATATGATCTATGTCTCTAATTCTCATATTGGCGCATTCTTCCAATTCTCCTCTCACAATATTCACCCTCACTGAACTGAGTCATCTGAAAATGTGCTGATCTGTGATGTCAGAGATGTCTCAGCTGCATAATAATGTGCACGGTTGGCCCCTTGCAGCACCATTGTGGCCTCCCAGGCTCAAAACGGCTTAAGATCTTGAGGTAGAAAAATGCTGTTTTTGAGTAGTTGATTAGAAATACAAAACAATGAATTAAAAAAAAAAATTACAGAGGTGTTCCAGACTCACAGGAATTGTGTAAAAGTGCCCAAATAGTGAAAGAAATAGTAAAACAGATCAAGCAGATTATCAATAAAGATGCAGTGTACATGTATTATGTGATGGGAATAACGGCGTTATAAGTAACAGCGTTATTAACGGCGTTAGTTTTTTCAGTAACGAGTTACTCTTCCAATCTTAATAACGCTGTTACCGTTACTGCCAAAAAATGCGGCGCGTTACTATGATTGAACCTGTTTCTTTCATCAGACAGATCTCTGCGCTGAGAGGCATACTGTTCTTCCTGGTTAGTGGGCAGTGCGCGATTGGCTGAGGTTGAGTAAGATGTCATGGTAAGCCAATCAGAGGTAGAGGTGGGCGGGTGTCTAAAGCAATTGAAAATGGGGGACCCTGATGTAAACAAGACGAAAGTCTTTCTCTGGTCTTATTGAGCTGTACTGTACTGTACCCATTCTGCAATTCTGTTAATTAAAATGTTCAATCAATCAGTATATATTTGTTATTTATTTTTGGTATAGTGCTTGTTAAAGGAAAACTCCAACATTTTGGGAAATTAGCTTATTTAACATCTTCCCTGGAGTTAGACAAGAAGATACATACCTTTTTTGTCTCTGTGCATGCATTAGGCTTAGGGAACAGTCGCTCCGTTAGCATAGCTTAGCTTCATCACTGGAAGTGAGGCGGGGCCGGAGCCTGGCGTTCCCTTACAGTGTATAGTTTGATTGATTGATTGAAAAGTTTATTAACAGATTGCAGAATACACTCCAAGTACAACTCCAAAACGTTTATGTAAACATGTTGTGACCTGTGTATTCACCACGTGGAGAAATAAAAAATCTATCTTATCTCAACACCGATTCGAGATAAAACCCTGTGGCCGCTCGATATCCCCCAGCGAGGTGCTAAACTCACCAAGTTCTCGAGTCAATTACTAATCCTAATCACGCTTATTTCATAGTCACTGGTTAGTTTTATCTAGTGACTATGAAATATAAGCGTAGAAGAGTTGTTAACCTCTTCATCGTTTGTAATAAACTGAATGTCTGTGTGGGAAAACTCCTTTCATTGAATAGTCATATTCACAGCACTACTATGTAATAGTACTATTAATAATGGTGTAATATTAGCGTATAATATTAATAATCATTTCCATTAAGCCAGGTTGAAAACACACTCAATACAAAGGTATCCGCGTCAAAGCCATATTTTTTTACTCCAACCCGGGTACAGACGTACTGTAAGAATTACTGAATAGTCATTGATATAACTTTAGCTATAAGCAGTAACCAGCAATTGATTTAATCTGTATTTCAGGCTACCAGAACATAATTACCTCAGATGAAAGCAAGGCGTTTGCCAGCGCCCTGAAAGATTGTGATGGGGTGATAAAGGAACGCAGACCACGAGTTGGATAAAAGTATTTTAACAAAGTTGGTTTAATTAGAAAAAGTAGTTACAAAAATACTGTCTTGGAAAAATCCAATCCAGGAATATAAAACAACAACATCATTCTCAAAAAGAACAATAAAAACTCTCTGGTTTGAAAATCATCACTGAAGATTGAGCTAATAGCCTAGCACAGCTCTTCAAATCTAAAACAGTAAAAATAGTATAATCTAGAGTATAGAGTATTTCTCATAGGGAGAAATACTCTGCGCAACGGCCAGACCAGGTTCCAATACACCGCTCAACCAGGTCTGGTGCTAAAAAAATCTCTCTCTCGCAAGCCGAGCGAGCAGTACCTTATATACACAGTCCTGTAGCTCATATTGCAAGCAAAGATAAAACACTCCTTCTTTCGATAGTACAATACCAATCAGCGTGCATGGCTGGAATTACATGCCTACCCCAGTCTGCATCATAGCAAAACTTCTTACTTATTGGTTTTGAAAACATTGATGTCATTCTATCAGCCAAACACACGATCAGTAAGGATAACCACTCCTCCCTCTTCCAGTCATTACTGTAACTAGGAAAGTAACAGATTACTTTGTGTTGTGGAAAACCCCTACAACATACATCAATGTCATGACTGTGCATTTTGCACTGGTCTAAGTTTACAGATATAGATATAGATATATATATACATGTACAATACAGTAAACATATACTTAATTGTGGGAGCAGGGAGGTGCATGTCACTTTGTCACCAGTGGTGGTGGGTGTGTCTGTCTGGAGGTGTGGGAAGAAGGGTAATTAATATCACCTGTGTCTGGGAACCACTCAGTGTTTGTTTGTTACAGAGAGAGGGTGAGGCAGGGTGCCTATATTTCTGTTGACCGCATTACGTTACCCAGTTACCATCGAAATCCATATAACATCTGCAAGAGCATGTAACCGAAGGCTGAAATAAACACCCTTGAATTGCAGCTACTGACTCAGGCTCATTCATTGGACTCGCGTGTCGGACAGATCTCCCTGCCCAAGCCCTCTCAGCGGCTTTTTACTTGTCACTTTAAAATAGTCGCGTTACATTAATCATTGGTTTATATGTTTATACATTACACATGTAGTTTAAATGTAGTCAAAAAGTATGATAGTGTGATAGGAAAGGGTTAAAACCATGCAGAAGTGGTCCACTTTCTCCTCACAGACGTTCAAGGTCGGCACACTGTAGCCACATTCCAGCAGCCCACACTCTAACAAAAAACGGAACAATGGCTGTATACATGGTCCATAATACATCATACAAGTGCATCATAATTATAATCATAATAGTACATCATACAAGTGACATAAGACAGAGAGGTAACAGGATGTCAATATAAAAAGTGTCACTAGTTTGAAGTTTGTGGCACTTCAACAGTGCTTAACAAGCGTAATTTAATGTTGCCCTGTTGAGGGGCAATACATATCAAAAGTTCCAAAACATCTATTGTGTTTGTATTTGTATGGTCCAATATATAAACATAGTAATTATAATATCTACATACATGGCATTTGATTGGAGGCTAGTCTCACTTTGTCCCACAGCAACATTCAAATAGTTTAGATTTGTGTATGTTGTTTATGTAAAAAAAAATCTTGAGTAACGCAATAGTTACTTTCTGAAGTAACTAGTTACTTTTATAATTTGTAACTGAGTAAGTAATTTAGTAACTTTTTGGAAGTAGTAACTGTAACTAGTTACTTTTTAAAAGTAACTTACCCAACACTTGGAAGTTAAACCTTACTGCACTGTACATTCAAGCAAATTAGTGTTCGACTCCAAAGAGCTTAGTTGAAGGGGTTTGATCCAAAAGGAGATGTGTATCATTTGATAAGATACGACTCTAATAAAATCTTTACTGACTGAGACAGTGCTTGCTGTTTTACTCTACTGAAGTCACTTAGCCGTTATTACTTTCCTTTGCAAGACAGTATGTTTGTGGGTGTAGATGTCTGTATTTGAGTACAGAGTAATGAATGACAGGTAATGTTTTATTTTTCCTAAAATGGATACATAGGCTACTGTAGCATTTCTTTCATAAAAGTAATTAATAATTCAAATAGTGGGACATATTTGGCACCTTTTCCACTGGTAGTTTTTAAATTAAAGACCCTTACTCTGAAAATATTTGATTTACATGAACAATATTTATTCACAATTTGGTTAAGTACAGTGAGCATCATATTGCGCATACAAAACTACCAGCATTTCATCCACACTTGATTGGGAGGATGAAACAACACTACATTCTTGTAAAAAGGTATTATGTCCCTTGATCATCCAATTAAAATTCCCATACTATTGTGCATAATACAATTGTGATTCGAAAATACATTGTGCATTAATTAGATATATTATGTACATATTTACATGATCAGATGCACATTGAAACAAATATTTACACGTTTCCAATGTAGGTTTCTGACATCTGTCTTTTAAATCAGAGGGCAGAAATCTCAAAAGGAGAATGGCTTATTCCTTATCTGGATTCGTCTGGATTCCCAGGCAGAATGTATTCGTGGTTTACAATGGAGCACGAGCACGAATACAGAGGTGAAGAAGCGGCGGGTGAATTTAGTTACTGACCAAAAAGACAGACAGGAAGACAGACAGACAGAAAGACAGACAGGAAGAAAGACAGACAGAAAGACAGAAAGACAGGCGGACAGCATCCTAGGATTCTACTTTCTACCTACAGTGATTCAGTGTTTTGCAATGATTGTTCTTTCACTTCATTAAGAAAAAAGGAAAAATACAAAAAAAGGAGCGATACAAAAGCAAACAAAACTTTTTACAAAAAAGAAAAGATACAAGTTTCCACGCAGTGCAGTAGCTACCAATCTCTCTCTCTCTCTCTCTCTCTCTCTCTCTCTCTCTCTCTCTTCAGTTTATTATGACTGGAGGTTCGGGGTTGATGATGACCTGGATGACAAAGGCTTTCTGGATCTTGGTGTCTTGGAGCCGGGTCTTGTCAGTGAGGAGCTTCCCAGAGAAGAACCACCTCTGCTGGTTCACGGCGATGTCCTCCTGGATCTCCAGCTGCTTCTTCAGCTGGAAGATGGAGTCGGCCATGCTGGCGGTCAGACGCAGGTCCTTGCCTGCCCAAAACACAAGTCAAAAACATTTGTTGTGGATACATTCATTTTCGAACACGACTCGACTCGATAGTCGTGAATCCAAAATCATTCCCCTACTGGACGTAGCTGTGATGCATATCCTGATCTGCTAAAGACATAACATACAAATACATTTGTTGCAGATTTCTTCTGAACACAAACTCCCAAACTGATGCTATAAGAAAACAGCAGGATCACAGAAACCAATTTTGAGTGCCAACAACAAGATTTCTCGTTAGTTCATGCCAACCGTTCAGTGCCAATGACGAGAGATGTCGTTTTTTTTTATTTTTATTAGCGATAATAATAATTTCCATTCATATTTCATCAATCTAGCCTCACGTTACCACTGGAACTCTCTCTGAGCTCCATTGGGAAAATACCGCCCCCTATCGTCTCTCCGGATGGCACTGCACCCCTTTGGATTGGATTGAATGAAACGCATGGGGAAAAAAAATCCTGCTTCCACATTTTACTTGTCAGACAAGTAACCCGAGACGATCGAAGTCATTGCCGACCACCAGAACAGCGGATAATGTGTGTTTCCAGTACCCAGCGTTGGATCAATAAACGCGATCGATATTTGGAATGGCGATCAGGAATTGGAATAATCTTTTTGGAGAACATCTGGTCTGAGGTAAGGAATCTATTTTACCAGTCTTGGAATAATCAGAGCTTTTTTCACAGATACAGTATATCAACGTGGGCCCTATGTGTGTGTGCGTGTGTGTGTGTGCTGATCAGGAAATGGATAATCGATTTTCAGCCCGCTTCTATAGCGTGCATAAGTACACATATACTATCGATAATCTAGCGTTTATTTGAAAACGATTCATAAATAGGCCAAAAAATGACAACGTTTTTTGTGTATTCCAGTGTATTCCACTAAAGGGCGATTATCACAGAATCTTTATATTTTCCTGAAACTTTCAAAAAACAAGTTTTTCAAAATGGTATAAAACGGAAATGAACCGATTAAAAAAACAATCCGTTTCGACAATGTTGACTGCAAACAAGTGACAGCCATATTAGACACATAGCCATAATTTAAGATATAGTTTATGCATTCGCAAATATGAGAGCTCTATCATTGAAGTGGGTGGTGGCACGCAACAGGGTTCCGGGGCACCGCATGGCTGGCACGGAAAGTGTTAAAGGAGGGATTTCAGCCCAGGAAACATTTTCAGACCAGGAACAAACATTTGCTCTTGGACCCATTTGCTCTTTAATAAAGAATTTAAAAAAAGTTTGTTTGTGGCCAGAATGCATCATCATGATCCAAAGTTTTAGAAACACTCCTTTAGAGGTAGATGAGACGTTAATACCTTGTGGATTTCTTAAAAAAAAAAAATTTAACGTGTATTTAACCAGGCAGGGGGCAACCATTTTTAAAATAAAATATAAAAGAGACAGACGATACATACATCACAGAGATAAGGGAAATAATTAAAACACACATCAAACAAACAACCAGATAAAATTACAAGGTATGTAATACATGAAGCAGAATAGACAAATTAGTTAAAAGGCTGAGTGACAGTTGCAACTTGCAGATGTGTGTAAACAACTCTGTGATAGAGTCCTCAAAAGATAGGATCAATGGGTCTCATTCCCGAATGAAGTTACGACAAAATATTTCGTCTTAGCCAGATTTCGGCCCATTTAAGACATATTAGGTCTGGGAGTGGGAGTCCCCAAACTTTCCTGAGATCTTATTTGATCGTGGCTGAGAGCAGATTTAAGAGTGCTGAGGAGCACACTTAAATATGCTCTCAGCCCACGATCAAATCTCATGATTGATTGACTAATTTAAAATGTTATTATAACTTGACAGACTGTGTTCTCATAGTGATTCCTTCACGTCAACGCTACAGGCCTCCTTGGAATTAATTACTTAATCATAATTAAAATAAATATGACAATATTTGTACGATAAGAAATTACGCATTTGATGTCGGAAAAATAAATAATATGGATTCATCTGATCACAGGGCAGCTGCTTAACCATATCTGAACCAGCTATTTTGGACAAATGTATAATTACTTTAATTACTCAGATATTCAAACACAATTATGCAATTATTGTGAAATGATTGAAAATAATAATAATTTAATGCCTTCTGTGGAATTTGTATTTCTTATTTGTTACACATCTGTTTTAATGATTAATTATATACATTTGAAAGAATGCAGGTCAACATGCAATGTATCCCATTGATTGGTATACAATGGGACAGACCTTTGTTTGATTTATTGATTGAAAACTTTATTAACAGATTGCAGAATGGGTACAGTACAGTACAGCTCAATTACATAAGGGGATGCAGACCAGAGAAAGAATTTCGTCTTGTTTACATCAGGGTCCCCCATTTTCAATTCATCATAACATATATGACACACACGACACAGATAGACAGTACTGCTACATCTATACATTTATGACATACCAGATTTGCAAATACAGTACTGTTTGTGATACAAAAAGAGTCCAGAAAAGAGAGTACATTTGACGTAGAAACTGTTGGAGGAGGTTGGGTAGGAGGGGTGGGTGGGGGATAGACTTACACTGTACAAGCAAAACTGTACATTGGAATATTGACAAAACCATACTTGGTCATTTACTGTACATTGGAGGGGGTTGATATAACTATAAACCTGCATTCCTTCGAATATATCATTAATCAATTAAACTTATATTGAAATACACTATATAGCCTATACACCAACACTGAAATGACAGTGGATAAATAAATAATGCATTAATATTCCATAACAAGTCTTGTGTGCACCTACGAATGAACAGTAGCCTATGGGCTTAATTATGGAATAATAAGCTGCATACTGCGTTCATTCATTACGCCCGCCGTAGGCTATATATATTATATGTCATTCATTCATTCATATACAGTACTGCGCGTGCGCGCGTGTGTGTGTGTGTGTGTGCGCGCGCGCTGCGGCAGGTGTGTGCCGCGAGCTGTATATGATGCCAATACATTAATCTAATCTAGTTTTGATGGGCGCAAGCGTGATTACGAAACCTAGCCGCATTTCTCGGAGACGCTCTCTGATTGGCACTGACTGACGCTAGGTTTCGTAATCACGCGGCTCGCAAAGCACTTCCGCCATTCCATTTCACACAGCTGCGTCACCAGTTGCCTTATAAGGAGATATGGAGGCGTTGTTTTGTATGCAAATGAGCTGAACGGGAACGCGCTTTGGAGTTTAAGACAGAATGCCATTCTCCAAGCAGATATCAGATCATATAATTTCTGCGACCGTTTCAGCCACTTAAGACATATTACCAGCACGTTCAGGACTCAGAGTGTACTTGTCATAGATTATGTCTCAGTGGTTCCAAGATAAGTCTTCCAGAATATATCTTTGAAAAAATTTCGGGAATGAGACCCAATGTGTCCATTTTCAAACAATTTTGCATCTCGTTCCAACTGCAGGGAGCAGCAACTTCGAAGGAGAATTGAACAAAGGAAGTGTTGTGAAGGATCAGATTAAACCGAATATGTATATTTATTTACATATATATATTTAATTGTATTTGTATATCGTTTGATATCCCCTGTATATTCCTTGTACAATATGCATTGAATATCCCCGTTTCTACTAAACAGCCCATAATAGTTTCATTCTACCATTGGACGAGAACCTGGCGCCAGGTTGCCATACCCCTAGGTCCAAGTTCAATCGTGCCGCCTAACATGTCGAGGCAAACCCCCGGTTCCGCGCAGTAATATGTCGGGCGAAATACGTATGGTACTATTTGTTCATAGCGCATATATATATGGCGCCAGTAAAGTAGAACTTTCTTTTAGTCCAGTTCTTTACCCTCCAACAGAGTGACAGACGCAAAAGCCTCCCCACGACGCATGTGCGGTGTAGTAAGGCCTACTTGGCCCAGAATAGGCATTGAGATATCGTGTAGATTAATAGTTGAATGGTCATAGTTTGGCACCATACCGTCGAGTTGGACGTATTCTATTAAGCTAATAATAGTCTATTTATGTATGGTGCATCGTTCGGTTAGAGTTCTACAGTTATCAGTACCCCCATCGTTCCTGACGTTATCTGGACGCTTAACCAGGCTGGTCAGACCCCTAGTGGTGATTGCATCCGAGGAGCTCCGGGCCAAGAGCGACTGGACCTGTATATTGGATTACTCTACCCAGACGACGGCGAGCCTTCCACGGCTTGGATTATGCTTTGTGTGCTTTGATTATTCCATGGATAAAGGCCAACACTGCTGAGTGTTGGAATTACCCCCCGGAGAGGACTCCAGGTGAGACGGCGCTCTACACGTGAGGTCGCCTCACGTCTCTCCGTTGTGGACCGGCAGATACCGTTCCACAGAGGGTCCAGCTGTATTCGTCTGCGGTCCGAGGTTCTGTGGGCACCGTGTCCAAGACTTTGGATTCTCCCAAGACACCGTCGGCCAGATGGGATACCGCCAGCGGCTTCTCTAACCCCCCCCTCCTACTGTCTTACAACCAGCGGGACCCCCCCCCCCCCCCCCTTAGTGTATCCAGCTATAATCATCTAAGTACCATCGCTATCGTTTCCTAAATATTCCAGGTTGTATACTTACTCCCTGCGCAACCAGAGATTGGACATTCAATGTTGATTTACCTACGAATACTCATTTGCCATAAAAGTGCATATTCCATATTTCAAATCATAAATGTAATTAAGTGATCGTTGTATACACCCTTTGCTGTATTAAACCTTCGATTTGGTACATTTGTGTTGGTTCGTTTCATCAGGTGGGAAAGTGTTCATCATACTTATATCTTGTACTGGGTGGCCAGAAGTTAAAGTACATGAGGTAGTGGTATTAAATATCATATCTAACAATACAGTCAGGGAATTGTACCCCTCAGTTACAATTGGTCCTTCGAGCCGGAGGGTAACTAGTGTAATATTAATATAGTGTTATTAATATCGAAATGGCCTATGATGAACACTCCACGAAACGATCCTCCTAACCTAGAACGCCCGCGGCGCAGACGACAGACACCTCAGTACTTAGAGGCTTACACTGTCAGTCAACTACCTAGCCTTCGACAAACAGTAAACGCGGTAAAAGTAGAAAGTAAAATTATGTCTGACCTTAACGACCAGGTTTCCCCGACCACAGAGCCCCTAGTAGGTCCTAATGCAACTGACCAAGCTCACGGTGGGGACCAGGAGGGAATTGACATGCCTTTACCCCCCGCCACTACTCAAGAAGTAGTCCCCGAACAGCCCCGGGAGGAAGACAACCCTACAGAGAGAGAACTCTGCACGGAAGAAGAGGAGGAGAGCGCCGAGGAACTAGAGCTCCAGGACTCCCCAACGAGTACCCCCAGGAGCGGCTCACGCAGGAGCGGCTCACCTCCACTACCGCCTTCCCCCAGCGAAGCGGAGAGGACACTACAACAGGCGTTCCTCGTCAGCCTGACAGCCTCTACCGAACGCGATCGGCTCCAAGCACAGACGCTTAGCGAGCGCGAACGTCTCCAAGCGCAGGCGACCAGCGAGCGCGAACACCTCCAAGCACAGCAACGGAGCGAAGAACAGCGCACACGTCTGGAGATGAGACGCTTCCAGATGGAAGAGAATATGGCAAGAGACCGGGCCGACGCCCAGCGCGCCGCTGCCGGTGCCCAAAGAGACGCAGAGCGCGACAGACTACAAGCGCAACTAATAGAGCAGCTGATCAAAAGGACAACTCCCTCTCCCTCCGCCAGGGGCTCAAGGAACTCGTCGAGACAACAGTCAAGAGCAGCGTCACCGCAACGAGCAAGCGACCCTGAACTTGACCAACAGACCGAGTCTAGACCCCCCGCAGACCCCCTTCCCATACCGGTCCAAGCGAGACCCAGCTACAAGGAAGGAGCGGCATACACTGCGGAGAAGCAAGATAAACCACTACAGGATCTGGAAGATCTGATAGAGGAAGAAGAGGGAGAGGAGGAGAACCAAGCCCGACGACAGCACAGTACTCCACCGGACCAGGAGGTCCAGTGCAGCCCAGGCTATACCCCCGCGGCGCTGCGCTACAGCCCCCCGACTCTACTCACGGGTGAGCACGACGCACGACCAGCCCCGAGGAATAGCACCTGGACCAGCTGGCTATGGTGCCCTGCCGGTACCAGCCCACAGAGAGACGCAGAGGACCCAACAGCAGATGAAGAGGTCCAACACAGTGTGAAGAACAGTTTCTACGTGGACAACTGTTTACAAAGCGTCTCGACTCAAGAAGAAGCCGAGGCTCTCCTAATCAAGTTACGCGCCTCCCTAATCAAAGGCGGCTTTGATCTCAGGCAGTGGGCCAGCAGCGACCCGCAAGTATTGCGCAGCCTCTCCTCCGCGGACAAGGCTGCCAGCAGCGAGACCTGGATGGCGACAATCCCAGGAGAAGCCCAAGAAATGACACTAGGATTGGTCTGGCGCTTCGGAGCAGACTCGCTCCACTATAGACACAAACCCTTGGCTCCAGAGCAGGGAAGGTCGGCGGCGATACCGACCACCAGACGGAGTGTGTACAGAACACTCGCCAGACAATATGACCCGTTGGGATGTATTCTACCTTACACCACCAGGGCAAAGATGATTGTACGAGCACTATGGGACAAGGACCAGGGCTGGGACGACCCAATACCCGCACACCTTGCCTCAACATGGAGAGAGTGGGAGACGGAACTCCGCTCACTCCCAGGTGTCAATATACGCCGCAGCTACTTCCCATCCACAGTGAGGCCAGAGACATGCGAGATTGAGCTACACGTCTTCAGCGACGCCTCCGAAGTAGCCTACGGATCGGTGGCCTATTTGCGTGCCCAAGAGATGGGAGGAAAGATACACACTGCTTTCATCCTGGCCCGCTCAAGAATAGCCCCACGTAAGCAACAATCTATCCCACGTCTAGAGCTCTGCGCAGCCCTCGCAGGAGCACATCTAGCCACGTTAATCCAACGTGAACTCACCATTCCGGTGCATAGAACAATCTTGTGGTCAGATTCCACGACAGTACTCACATGGATCAAGTCTGATTCATGCAGATACAAGGTCTTCGTGGGAGTCAGAGTCACCGAGATTCAAGAATTAACAGAAGAAGCAAGCTGGCGGTATGTGGACACCAAACACAACCCAGCTGACGTCATCACCCGGGGAATGTCCCTAGATGACCTAACCAGTCGCAACATCTACAGTGACGGACCAGCATTCCTCAAGCTCCCGGAAGGAGATTGGCCTACGCCCACCCCGAGGGAAGCAAGTAACGAGGAGGCCGAGAACAAGAAACCTATGTTCTGTGGACTGAGCACTGTCGCCTCCACAGACCCCAACATAGATGACTGCATTACCCTAGAGAGTGCGCAACAAAGAACATTCCTGCGGCACCACCCAGGGATTCAGTCCCCCACTGACATGTCAGCAGCTGACTACGAAGAAGCAGAGCTTCTTCTACTACAACGAGCCCAGAGAGACTCGTTCCCCGATGAACTAGACTGTCTACAGGGAGGAAACCCCGTCCCATCAGACAGCAGACTGATTCACCTGGCACCAGAGAGTGACGCACATAATCTCATCAGAGTGGGTGGTCGCCTGCGGAGAGCCCCCGATCTACCATATGACATTAAGTACCCGATCGTCTTGAACAGCCGACACAAGGTCACAGAGCTGATCATAAAGAAATACGACGAGGATGTACACCACGCAGGAGCAGAGAGAGTCTTCGCGGAGATCAGACGTCGTTATTGGATATTGCAAGGGAGAGAAGCAGTACGGCGCTTCCAGCGAACCTGTCTAGACTGCCGTAAGTGGCGCGCGCAGCCCAGCATACCACGGATGGCTGACTTACCCCCCTGTCGCCTCCGAATCGGCGACAAGCCATTCCACTCCACAGGCATGGACTGCTTTGGCCCGTTGTATATAAAGAGAGGAAGAGGCACCGAGAAGCGGTGGGGTATTGTATTCAAATGCATGACCACCAGAGCGATACATATCGAGCTCCTTCCGACCATGAGCACAGACTCATTCCTTATGGCCTTCCGGAGATTCACCTCACGGAAAGGAAAACCGTCTACATTGTTGTCTGATCACGGGACCAACTTCAAAGGCGGAGAAAGAGAGCTGAGAGAGAGCTTCCAAGCTATGGGCCCAGAACTTAAGACCCACCTCGCTCCAGCCCAGATTGACTTCCAGTTTAATCCCCCGAACGCACCCCACTTCGGTGGAACCTGGGAACGAGAAGTACGTTCTATAAAGACAGCCCTGTACGCCGTACTCGGAGCCCAGACTGTGGCAGAGGAAGTCCTAATGACAGTCCTCACGGAGATCGAGGGAGTATTGAACTCAAATCCCCTCGGTTACGTCTCCAGTGATGTAGCAGATGTCGACCCAGTCACCCCCAACACACTCCTGATGGGGCGGCTGGATCCCGCGCTACCCCAGACAATGTACAGGCCTGAAGAAGCGAACGGCCGAAGAATGTGGAGGTACAGCCAAGTACTAGCTGACAAGTTTTGGAGCAGCTTCCTACTTCACTACCTACCGTCTCTACAGACCCGCCAGAAGTGGGTAAAAGAGAGAGACAATTTGACAGAAGGAACAGTCGTCATGATTATTGACCAGTCACTACCCAGAGCTATGTGGCCGGCTGGCCGCGTAAGCAAAGTGATCACCGGTGCCGATGGCAAGGTCCGAGCAGCTGAAGTACTCGTCCAAGGGCGCACTTACACACGTCCCGTGGCGAGGCTAATAGAACTGCCCCGACTCCCAGATACTATCGATGATGACCATGACCCTATGACTTTGTGAGTTGACTGACCCTTACAGCGGACCTTGAGTGGTAGACAGTGCGGTTAATCTGTCTCTGCTTAGCTAATTAGGTGGGACTAATTAGGGGGCGGCTGTTGTGAAGGATCAGATTAAACCGAATATGTATATTTATTTATATATATATATTTAATTGTATTTGTATATCGTTTGATATCCCCTGTATATTCCTTGTACAATATGCATTGAATATCCCCGTTTCTACTAAACAGCCCATAATAGTTTCATTCTACCATTGGACGAGAACCTGGCGCCAGGTTGCCATACCCCTAGGTCCAAGTTCAATCGTGCCGCCTAACATGTCGAGGCAAACCCCCGGTTCCGCGCAGTAATATGTCGGGCGAAATACGTATGGTACTATTTGTTCATAGCGCATATATATATGGCGCCAGTAAAGTAGAACTTTCTTTTAGTCCAGTTCTTTACCCTCCAACAGAGTGACAGACGCAAAAGCCTCCCCACGACGCACGTGCGGTGTAGTAAGGCCTACTTGGCCCAGAATAGGCATTGAGATATCGTGTAGATTAATAGTTGAATGGTCATAGTTTGGCACCATACCGTCGAGTTGGACGTATTCTATTAAAGGTGCTATGCATTATAAATGTCATTTTTCAGTCTCTAGCATTGTATTATAGTAATAGGAGTTCGTATCAATGTGTTTTTGGGCCTAAATACTATATTGGCGAATTCCTCAGCTACAGCCCATCCCCTCTTTGCCTCTAGTAAATCAGGTCATGTTGATTTGACGACCTGGTGCACGTCACAGGGCGCTGTTTATAGCGCACGGTGATGTGATTGGCTCTGTGGTTTTAGTAATGCCCGCCTCCATTCTTGCTACCTGCAGGGTGGAAGGTTTGTCCAGAAGATCACTAATCAGCTGAAGCCTGATGCGGTTCCCTCGGTCTTCGACAGACAGACCGGCGTTAGCTCTCGGGACTCGGGAGCGATCGCTAGCTACTTAGCACCAGCCGGGGCCGGCGTTAGCAACCGGGAGCGTCGTTGAGCATTCAGCCTGCTGGCTACCTATATCCACTTCAACCAGCGTCGCGGAGCATTCAGCCTGCTGGCTACACAGCTTGTCGGTGTGCTAATAGCCTCTGCAAGCTAACGGTAGCTGGCTCCAGGCTATTAGCACATCGACAAGCTGCTGGAGCTCCCGACGCTCGGCTGGTTGAAGTGGATCTAGGTAGCCAGCAGGCTGAATGCTCCGCGACGCTCCCGGTTGCTATCATGTGCAGGTCCTCTTCTCAGACCTGTGTGGCAAAGCACTGCACACGCATCATGCAAGCTACACATCGCTGCATGTTGATCAATGGTGGCCCACTCGGTGCATCACAGTGGGCTACTATTGTGCTAACAACAACCGCGGTGTCCGGCTTGTCGGCCGGCATGAGTGCTCGATTTGGGGTGGTTCTCTCCTCCTTGTGTGCCCCCGTTCTCGCGGGTGTCCTGCCGGGGAGCTTGTGGACGCGACAACAGCGGCGGCCGTAGCGTTAGTTAGCTCATAGCTATTGTGTACCACTAGCGTTACGGCGGGCTCGAGCACCCTACGGCTGCTGCCGTTGTCGCGTCCATGGGCTCCCCGGCAGGGTACCCGTGGGGACGGGGGTGTACAGAGAGGAGAGAACCATTTTGTGTCGGGCGTGCATGCCGGCCAGCGAGCCGGACGTCGGGATATGTTGTTAGCACAATAGCTACCAAGCTAAGCTATGTTAGCTTCTAACGGTGTATACACAATATGTACAACGACACAATGATTTACATTATTACAAATATGGTAACGTGGTTGTGGCTTTTACAAATAGTGGTAACATATATATAGATAGACAGTACTGCTACATCTCTATATTTATGACATACCATATTTGTATTGCTACAGTACTGCTCAGTACTGCTATGATGGAGACCAGAGAAAGACTTTCGTCTTGTTTACATCAGGGTCCCCCAATTTCAATTCATGGTAACATATTATATATATATAGATAGACAGTACTGCTACATCTCTATATTTATGACATACCATATTTGTATGTAACCTGAAACCTAATCTCTGACGGGGAGATGGGCGGAGCTATTTGGTGGGTGGCTGTCACTCAAAGCATTCTGCCAGAATGGGTGGAGCCAAGCCAATAATAGCCTGCTTTCATGAGGCTGAAAAATGCTGGTTTTGAGTACAAGATTAGAAATATAAAACAATGATTATTTTTGGAATAAAAATTACAGATGTGTTACATAGACTCACAGGAAGTGTGTAAAGTTGCCCAAATAGTGCTAGGAATAGCAGTGCATAACCCCTTTAAGCTAATAATAGTCTATTTATGTATGGTGCATCGTTCGGTTAGAGTTCTACAGTTATCTGTACCCCCATCGTTCCTGACGTTATCTGGACGCTTAACCAGGCTGGTCAGACCCCTAGTGGTGATTGCATCCGAGGAGCTCCGGGCCAAGAGCGACTGGACCTGTATATTGGATTACTCTACCCAGACGACGGCGAGCCTTCCACGGCTTGGATTATGCTTTGTGTGCTTTGATTATTCCATGGATAAAGGCCAACACTGCTGAGTGTTGGAATTACCCCCCGGAGAGGACTCCAGGTGAGACGGCGCTCTACACGTGAGGTCGCCTCACGTCTCTCCGTTGTGGACCGGCAGATACCGTTCCACAGAGGGTCCAGCTGTATTCGTCTGCGGTCCGAGGTTCTGTGGGCACCGTGTCCAAGACTTTGGATTCTCCCAAGACACCGTCGGCCAGATGGGATACCGCCAGCGGCTTCTCTAACCCCCCCCTCCTACTGTCTTACAACCAGCGGGACCCCCCCCCCCCCTTAGTGTATCCAGCTATAATCATCTAAGTACCATCGCTATCGTTTCCTAAATATTCCAGGTTGTATACTTACTCCCTGCGCAACCAGAGATTGGACATTCAATGTTGATTTACCTACGAATACTCATTTGCCATAAAAGTGCATATTCCATATTTCAAATCATAAATGTAATTAAGTGATCGTTGTATACACCCTTTGCTGTATTAAACCTTCGATTTGGTACATTTGTGTTGGTTCGTTTCATCAGGTGGGAAAGTGTTCATCATACTTATATCTTGTACTGGGTGGCCAGAAGTTAAAGTACATGAGGTAGTGGTATTAAATATCATATCTAACAATACAGTCAGGGAATTGTACCCCTCAGTTACAGGAAGTGTTAACACGCTCGACATCTAGGGAGATATGGTGTGGAGATATGGATTATCTGATATCTTGGGGTTTCAGAGGCCAGCTATCAGGGCCTTCTTACCTGACGACAAGCGCACTCGCAGCTGGAACTGCTGCTTGGGTGGAGGGGGCGGAGCTTGTTTCTCTGAATGTTCGGTGGCTTCGTTTTCATTGGTGGTCTCGGTGATGATGTTGAGGGGCGGGGACAGCGTGTAGGCTGGAAGCTGGTAGCGGTTGCCCAGCTCGTCGTAACACTCTGTCAGAGACCCTGGGGAGAGAGGAAGAGAGATTGCATAACGACAATCTGCCTCCGTCACTCTGAAGGGGAAATGCCACTGAGATTTCTGTTGTTATCCTGCACATTTCCTGAATTTCCCCAAGGGGATCAACAAAGGAATATCTTATCTTGTTTTTCCACGAGACATGTCCTGAAATGTCCCACACTTTTTGTTGTTGCTGTTATCTGTGTTGTTTTCTTTTGTCACGTATTTAGATCATTAATAAAGGGACAAGAAATTGACTCTCCATACAAATTCCTTCAATCAGGGCGGCTAGGTGGTGTAGTGGGCAAGGCACTCGCCACCAATGTGGAGACGCTGGGTTCGCGTGTTCGAATCCAGCTCTCCACATTGTTTTCAGTTTGGCTGGTCGTCCGTACTAATACAATTGGCAGTATTAGAGGGTGGGAAACTGATGGGTGGGGATCGGGCGTTGTGGACAGCGACTCCTACAGGTCGGTTGGTGCGCCTGCGCAGTAGAATCAGAAAGTGTCGGGGGCAGCGTGAGCCTCCCACGCGTTACTCCTCGCCACTGAGAGATCGAGCTTCGCAGGTGAAAATATGCGACTGCTGTTACCTCAAGTACCGGAGGGGACTTGTGCTATGTATGACTTAGTCCACATTGCAGCCGGCTTGTGGGAGGCAAGAAACAGCGTTCGTGACAGGGGAGGGTTGAATTGGATGATACGAAATTGGGATGGGAGAAAATATAGAAAATGGGAGAAAAAGTGGATAAAAAAAAATCCTTCAATCAACTTCTAATCATCTCAGGGCAGGCAATATCATTTTCATGACATCATGGGATTGCACTTTCTTCTCAATCTTGTGACATTTCACTTAAAAGGTCCCCTTACACACAAAGCACCTTAAAACCCTCTGAGGTCTGAGCTATTTTGTGATAATTGTAAACCCGCCTACGGGTTTGGCGACCTCAGTGATTTACACACCACACAAGCACTCGTATTACACGCACGCACACACACACACACACACACACACACACACACACACACACACACACACTGCAGAATAATAAAAAAAATATATATTTATCCGCTTTTACTTTGTAAAAAACACATACCTTCTATTGTATAGTTTGTATAGATTGTTGTGTATTGTGTTTACAATACTAAGGTCGAGGAGCCAGGAAAAACAAGAATCTTGCGTCTTTCTGGGTGTATGTACATTTAAAAAAAGCTGGGTCAATAAAATAATCAGAATCTGAATCTGAGTAAAATCTCACAGCCTTTCCCTTGAAAACCTCAATTCAAGGACTTCCGGTTTAGCTGCAATATGTAGCGCACGCAATTGGTTACAGCTCCGCTCCCGTTATCGTTAATTTCGTTTAAAAACCTTATTTGGACAGTACCAAAAGAGATTAGACCACATCGTATGTATTGATAAGACCTTCTACTAACTATATCAAAAGACAACATGGTTAGGGATAAGGAAAGGACGGGAAAGAAACAAGAAACGGCAAATCTAACGGCGCAGATTGAAACTCGGTCAAAGACAAGCGACGCGGTGGCAGAGCCGTTGGTGAGCCCCGGCGCGGGGAATATAGAGGAGAATACACAGGGAACAAAGACAACTGTCCCCGAGAGGGAGACAACAGATGACAACATAACAGGAACATCAGAAAAAAATACCGTGAAGGAAAAAGCAGGCGATTTTGAGAAGATAATAGCAAAATCATCCATCGGAGCCCTCACTGCTCCAACAACATCAACTGACACAAGCAGTTCAATTACACAACCCGACTTCAACTCTCTGACTATCCTGATAAAAGAACAGATGGTCGCTTTCAAAGCACACGTTGAACACATCGATACTAAATTCGAAGAGGTTATGAGAGCGGTCGCTTTACAGTCCATGCGAATCACGACAGTGGAGAATTCGGTGACAGAAATCACAAAGGCAGTCAAGGCGAACGAGGGTGGCATGACAGAGATGGGGAATGAGATGGAAAGAGTGAAAGAAGAATATCGGAGGGAAATACAAGGGCTTAAAAACGAAGCGGCGGAGAGGCAACTAGAAACCCAACGCTACCACAGGCGAAATAACATCCGCATTGTAGGGCTTGAAGAAGCAGTAAACTGCGAAGATCCCAACTTTCCAACAGTGTTATCAACGATTTTGAATAACATCGATCCAAACAAAGTGCCAGAAGTGGAACAAGTTTACAGAATCGGTTCTCGGGGGCAAAGAATCAACGGGCCAAGAGTCATCATTGTCACCCTGCGGAAGACTACAACAAGGGATGACATCATCAAATATGCTCGCAACCAACGTGGGAATCTGAGTTATGATGGTAAACCAATATTTATCTACGAAGATTTGAGCAAAGATGCCATCAACCGACGTCTACCATACAAAGTTGTGATGCAAAAGCTGTTCAAAGCCGGTTACAAGCCAAGGCTATCATACCCAGCGCTGTTATCATTCGTGGGCAGTGACGGTCGCAGGTCAGATATACACACACCTATGGAAGCTGAGGATTTTCTGAATCGAATTGGAGCAAATAACCCAAGGCAGGGCGAAAATGTCGGAAACATATAAGCCTCTTTCTCATTGTATACCAGTGTTAGAATGACTTTATTGTGTTCATCAAGGTAGCAGACGATATGCAAGCCGTCTATAACAATGTGTATTGTGTATAATACGATTCATAATACATTATAATTTCAGACTCTGGTCTCGGAGGAGACAAATACATATCTTTGCAAAAAGATCTATCTGGAATATTCTGGGTTTATCGCTCAAATGCCCTGGGTCTCTTAGATCATTCTGGAACATAAAATAGTCTAGGCACTAGCATACTCTACAACCTTCTAGAATATAAGGCACCATGACAACGAAGCCTACAACTCTAACAATAAACATCCGGTGTGTATACACATAGCAGATAACAAATTAAATGAAGTTCTATCAGTCTTTAATAATATTTTAAAAATTAACCACACTTAAACGTATGAACACTACAAGGTTATTCTAACAATTTAAGTAATCACTCCATTGAAGGCACATTGAAGCTCTAAAAGGCGCTGCTTTTCTATCTTATCTAATATGTTAATTCGAGACTAGTGGCTTCTCCACGTTGATAATTATTCTATCTCTCATTCCTTATCTATATCTTTCCATTGATTTTTATTTTATTTAATTTTTTCTTCTCATTACTCTATATTTTTTAAAATATATTTTAACTTACATTGTTCTTTTCCAATGTTCTTCACATTAAGGTGTCAATATTGCTCTACAATCTTTTCCTTTTTTCCTATTTTCCACACGTTAGTAGAGGGTTCAAATGAATATGTCGATAATAGTTTATTCTCTTTTTTTATTGTTTATTTTATTTTTTCTGTCATTTATCACAACACTTCATTACAGTAAGGGAAGGTGCAAGACCAAAAGCGACATTCTATTGCAATAGAATGGAAATGTTAGATCCTATGGCAATTAGCATAGGTAGATTAAGATTACAATGCTCAGTTTGGGCAATCCGGTGGACTAGGGGAGAAAGTCAATCGCGGAGGATGTGTTCTTGGAACACAGGCCTGTACGACTTTCTGGGTGAAGGGAAATTAGGGGATTTTTATTTGTATATATATATGTTTTTAAGCTCAGCTCTCAACGGGACCTCATTAATTGGATGTACATCTATTGTAGCTTCACACTCCAGAAACATTACCAAAAACTACACAAAAACATGCATAGATTATGGCTAGTTTGAATATAATGGTATGGAACACCGGAGGGATAAACAAACAACACAAACGCAAAAGCGTGCTCACACTGATGAAAAAAGAACATGTGGACGTGGCTTTATTAAGCGAAACGCACATTTTAGAGGAAGACATAAATACGTTAGCGGATAACATATACCATAATATTAGTCACTCTTCTTTTGTTACGAGAACTAGAGGGGTAGCCATAGTCGTCAGACGCAAATTAAATATCGAATTGAAAGGGGTATGGTCGGATGCTGAGGGGCGCATAACTATAGCTAGGATTATACACAATAACAGGAAAATTGCATTAGCAGCGGTATATGCCCCAAATTTGTACGAAGTGGGTTTCTTCACTTCACTAACCGGAGAAATGTTAAACCATCCCGAATACTCATATATAATAGGTGCGGATTTTAATGCCATTTGGAACCCAAGGATGGACAAAACTTACCTTACCTTTTCCAGCGAACAAAAAAATTCATCTAAAGCATTAAAAGATTGGTCGAAATCAACAGGGGTAACTGATTTATGGCGTTCACTTAACCCCATGACCCGCAAGTACTCCTGTCGTTCGTCGAGACACAACACACTATCCAGAATTGATTACGTCTTTGCATCCCCGAGAATATTTGATAAATATGAAGTGGAAATGACACCCAATGCGCTATCAGACCACTGCTACTTAATCCTGAAAGCAACATTTGGTACACTATCTTCCCGGGCCCCAAGATGGCGTTTTAATTCTATGCTGCTTAACAACAATGAATTCATTACACAAATTAAAGAAGCCCTCACAATATTCCTACGGGATAATGCTAACTCGGTGCAAGATCCCAGAATATTATGGATGTCGGTAAAGACTATGATTAAGGATTTCTCGGATAGATTTTCCTCCATATTGCGCAAAAATCAAAACACAAAACTATCTGAAATGGAAACGCTTTACTCAACGCTTTTTAATTCTTTAAAATACAACAACTCTACTAGACTAGAAAACCAAGTAAACATTCTAAAGACAGAGATCAAAGCAATATACAGACAAAAATCGGAATTGCAAATACGCAGCACAAGACAACAGCAGTACTTCCAAGGCTCTAAACCTAGTCACCTATTAGCCATGCGACTAAGAATTAATGCAAAATTTGCAGATATAACTGCCATTAGGAAACAACAAGCTCTAGTAACAGAACCCAAAATAATAAACGATACATTCAAAGAATTCTACTCCGATTTATATAATTCAGAAACGACCTTTGATCAAGACAAATTAGACACATATCTTAATCAAATTACTCTCCCTAAAATAACGGAGGAAGACGCTAAACAGTTAGAAGTACCGATCACATTAGAAGAACTCAAGGAGGCCATATCCGGAATGAAAAACGGCAAGGCTCCGGGAATTGACGGTATCCCATCAGAAATGTACATTTCTTGCTGGGACATATTTGGACCCTTATTACTAAATATGATCTTATACTCAGTCAAAGAGGGAAGTTTCCATAAACACCAAAATACCGCACTCATTTCAGTTCTTCACAAAAAAGACAAAGACCCCACTGAGTGCGGTAGTTACCGTCCTTTAAGCCTCCTTGGAACCGATGTCAAACTGTACTCTAAGATATTAGCCATCAGATTGCAAAAGCATATGACGTCTTTAGTCCATCCGGACCAAACAGGCTTCATAAAAGGTCGTCTGATCAATGATAACATAAGGCGAATACTGCACGTACTAGATGCTGACAAAGAGGACAACACACCTAAGGCGATACTATCCCTGGATGCTATGAAAGCATTTGACAGGTTAGAATGGTCGTTTCTATGGGCAGTATTAGAAAGGATGGGGTTAGGAAAAGGATTAATTGATATGATTAAAGTACTATACAAGGACCCATCGGCCAGGATTACAACAGGCACATTCATCTCCGATATCTTTCCGGTATCACGCTCAGCCAGACAGGGTTGCCCTCTTAGTCCCGGACTATTCGATCTATCATTAGAACCTTTAGCACAATTTATAAGACAATCCCAACACATAGAACCAATAGTAATCAAGGGCACACATCTTAAAATTAGTTTATATGCGGACGACGTAATATTGTTCATGCAAAACCCCAACAACACATTGCCGCATATACTCAAGTTGATAGAAAACTTTGGTGATTTATCGGGATTTAAAATAAATTGGCCTAAGTCGGCGTTTCTTCCTCTTAACACCAGTGCAAAAAAAGACACAACCCTCCCAGGTGCGATACCCATGGTCAAACATTTCAGATGCTTGGGTGTGGAAATATTTCCCACCATAAGACAAACGGTGAAGCACAATTACACAAAAATACAGAACAAAATCAAAGACGACCTGGACAGGTGGGCAAAACTTAAAAACTCAGTACAGGCAAGGGTATCAATAGTTAAGAAGATGGATGTATTACCAAGAATCAATTTCTTCAGCTCAATGCTTCCGTTACCTCCTCCAGAGGGCTACTGGAAAAGATTACAAACCTCCACATACAAATTTATTTGGAATAACAAACCACCTCGCATAAAAAGATCCACCGCACAGAGAAATAAAGCAGACGGTGGCATGGCAGTCCCAGATTTTTTACAATATTTTAAGGCCTTCACTTTAAGACCAGTGAAGATATGGTCTGATCCCCAGGCTTTGGTATCTTGGAGAGAATTAGAAGAAAACATGGTAGCCCCACAGAGACTGGAAGACATAGCACACACTAAACTTTCAATCAAGCATTGTGAGCGAGAATTTGGCCCAATAATTACCCATGCAATCAGAACATGGCGGGAAACACAAAAGAAATATCCTAACCCTCAAGAATGGCATAATCACACTCCCATATTCAATAACAATGCACTCTTAATGGGAAAACGACCTATAAGATTCCCTATATGGGAAGAGAAAGGCATACACACATTAGGGGATATTTTTAATAACAAGGGCCTCTGTAGTTATGTCGAAATATGTATAAAGTTTAACCTCACCGAGTCCACATGGCTTTTTTACATACAGTTACGACTTTGTATGAGATCTCACGGTGTTCCATTACTCGTACCAATTGAACACCACAGATACCACAAATTTTTCTATGAAAGAGATACATTGGGAGGTTTTGTATCAAGTTTTTATTATCAATTACTAACGTCCTCGTATGAAACCCTTCAAATAGACACTGTCTGGAGGAGGGATATACCAGACCTGGAATATGACTTTGATTGGCAAGGAGCCTGGGCAAATGTCCGACTTACATCAAGGAACCCGGATCATCAACAAATCAATCTGAACTATATTCACAGGACATACTTGACTCCTATAAGGCTGTGCAAAATGGGGCTTATACAAGACTCCAAATGCTCCCAATGTACAAATGGGGACGAAGGAACATTTATGCACATGTATTGGGACTGCCCACCAGTTAAGGCATTCTGGAAAGATGTATCCCAACAATTATCAACACTCGTATTTTGGAATATACCTGTACACCCCGCGGTATTACTATTGAATGATGTTTTTGAGTTTGCAGTGAATCCACAACTAAAAAGATTGGTTTTATCGGGTATCACAGTAGCTAAAAAACTGATCGCATCACGTTGGTTTCAACCGGAAAAAATTTGCCGAAAAGTGTGGTTTCTTACATATCTTGATGTGATATATCAAGAAATATCTACAGCAAGAATTCTGGGGCTCAATGAATCCAAAATGTCAATGTGGTTAGAAGTGGTGGAGAGAATAAAAGCTAGCTTATAATGGTGGTGTCTGGTTAGGAGTGAGGGATAATGGAGGTACTATCCAAGAGGGGGTCTGGGAGGGGGGGGGTTTGAGCTGGAGCATATGTGTGTAGGGTTTTAGAAAATAGGTATTAGGGGTATATTATATACTAACATTTATATAATTGTAATTTCGCTGGATATACACTGTATACGGCTAAAATGTTATTATAGACTATTTTTGTTTTATCCTGTTTCTGTACTTGCATATATTATAACCACCTTTACTGAAAGTTTCATTATGCATTGTGTGTTGAGTACTGACTTTTAATAATTTTTTGTTTTGCAATAATAAAAAAAAAAAAAAAAAAAAAAAAACTCAATTCAAACAGCGACTGCCTCTTTACAAAAAAAGGAACCAACCATCTCTTAACCATGGTTCATGACCCCATCCCATCACTAGTCAGGATCAAGCTAGCGTGAGAGTCCTCCTAGAGGTAGACTTTCCTCCGACACCAGAGATGTCAGACTCGGCCAATAGGGGATATCTGCAGAGCCGCAAGCCCAACGTCTGGGGGGGGCTTCGTGGCTTATACTCGGATTGAGGCGGGACTTCGGGGCTTGTACTCGGTTTGACTGTGCATTCGGGCTTGTACTCGGTTTGACTGTGCAGTAGTCAGTTTGTGCTGTTTATTTTTACAAGCAGTGAGGACTCGACAGCATTTGCATTTCTGTGTTCCGTGTTGCAGGTTAGGGTTAGGGTTAAGGTTAGGGTTAAGGTTAGGGTTAGGGTTAAGGTTAGGGTTAATATCGCCGTAGACTAAAGACGCACTTCTTCAACCATTATCTGAATTGAAAAAAAAAAGAAAAAATAACCTAACCCTAACTAACCTTACTGTCATGCACTTGTCCTAATAAAACTAACCTACACTGTAGCACTCAATATTTGATGAACATTGTTACTCAGCTGATAGAGTTGTGCCCTTCCTGATGACTTCGTACAGAACTTGTAAGTCGCTTTGGATAAAAGCGTCAGCTAAATGACTAAATGTAAATGTAATATAGGAGCCAAAGCACTCATGAGTTATACCTTATTTCTATTGGCTTAGTTGGCTACACTGTTTAGGTCTACATTTCAGAATACAATGGGACTTAGCTGTATTTAGGTTATTGTATTATATGAATGTTTATGTTCATTTTTATAACCTTACATTTATTTGTCATAATAGAACATTCTAGAACATTTGTGATGTCACAGTATGATGTCATAATCAAACATTCTAGAACATTTGTGATGTCACAGTATGCTCAAAAGACAGTGGAGATGGTAGTGGACTTCAGGAAGAAAGCAATCCAAAATGACAATGTGGTTAGAAGTGGTGGAGAGAATAAAAGCTAGCTTATAATGGTAGTGTCTGGTTAGGAGCGAGGGATAATGGAGGTACTATCCAAAGAGGGGTCCGGGAGGGGGGGGTTCGAGCTGGAGCATATGTGTGTAGGTTTTTAGATAACAGGTATTAGGGGTATATCCTGTATAAGACATTGGTATAAATGGTAATTTCATTGGATATACACTGTGTATTAATGCTTGTGTATCTTATCGTGTGTTGTCATGTTTGTTTATATGTGTGTTTAAAAAATAATAAAAAAATAAAATAAAAAAAAAAGGAAGAAAGCAGCCCTGCCCCCTCCCATCATACTGGGAGGCACTCAGGTGACCTCCGTGGAGTCATGCCGATTCCTCGGCATGACCATCTCCCGGGAATTGAAATGGGAGCTCAACATCACGGGCCTGCTCAAGAAGGCCCAGGGGAGGATGTTCTTCCTCCGGCAGTTGAAGAAATATAAACTGCTGAGGACCATGATGGCCCAATTCTACACGGCCATCATTGAGTCCATCCTCACCCACTCCATCATCTCCTGGTTCCCCGCTGCAGCAGCAAAATATCTTGCCAAGCTGCAGCGGGTGATTCGCTCCACGGAGAGGGTGATCGGCTGTCCCCTGCCCTCCCTCAGGTCCCTGCACGACTCCAGGGCGCTGAAGAGGGCGAGGAAGATCATGGCCGACCCATCCCACCCTGGTCACAGCCTCTTCACCCTGCTCCCCTCTGGCTGTGAAAGCTCGACACAGACTGAGCTTCTTCCCCTCAGCCGCCAGGCTGATCAATGCCTCAGTGCCTTGACAACCTAGGATGGCTTAGAGTAGACGACAGAGTACAGCAACTTGCAATGGGCCTGGTCTACAAGATACACTACATGACTAAGGTACCCATGTACATGTCAAAATACTTCCCAAAGGTCAGTGAATACCACGATCACAACACCAGAGGGAGCTCCACAAATCATGTTAAACCCAGATTCGGCTCAAACAAGGGACTAAACATGTTTTGCAATTATGCCACATCAATGTGGAACGCCCTACCCAAAGCTGTAAAGGAATGTGAATCACTACCCACTTTCAAAAACACTCTCAAAGAACACCTACGGGAGACTGCAATTCGAAACTGGCCCCTGCAAATGTCCCAACCCAACCCCCTCCCATGTACAGTAAATTACCAAGTATGGCTTTGTCAATATTCCAATGTACAGTGTACAGTGTCCCCCACTCACCCCCTACCCCCCCCCCCCCCATCCCATCTACCCAACCTCCTCCAATATACAGTCAAAATGTATATACTCTCTTTTCTGGTCTCTTTTTGTATCACAAACAGTACTGTATTTGCAAATCTGGTATGTCATAAATGTATAGATGTAGCAGTACTGTCTATCTGTATGTTGTGTGTGTCATATATGTTATGATGAATTGAAAATGGGGGACCCTGATGTAAACAAGACGAAAGTCTTTCTCTGGTCTGCATCCTCTTAACAATTGTATGTATTGAGCTGTACTGTACTGTACCCATTCTGCAATCTGTTAATAAAGTTTTCAATCAATCAATCAAGGTTAAAGGAAAACTCCAACATTTTGGGAAATTAGCTTATTTGCCATCTACCCTGGAGTTAGACAAGAAGATACATACCTTTTTCTTCTCTGTGCATGCAGTAGGAGTAGGAAGACGTTGGGATAGGCTAATGGAGGAACCTACTTCCAGTGGCTGACGCTAAGCTAGGCTAACGGTGCGTGTCTTCCTACTCCTACTGCATGCACAGAGAAAAAAAAGGTATGTATCTTAACACTCCAACATTTTGGGAACCCTGGAGTTAGACAAGAAGATGCATACCCTTTTCTTCTCTGTGCATGCAGTAGGAGTAGGAAGACGTTTGGAACTAGGCTAATGGAGGAACCTACTTCCAGTGACTGATGCTAAGCTAGGCTAACGGTGCGTGTCTTCCTACTCCTACTGCATGCACAGAGACGAAAAAGGGTATGTATCTTCTTGTCTAACTCCAGGAGTCCAGGGTAGATGGCAAATAAGCTACTTTCCCAAAATGTTGGAATTTTCCTTTAAGGTTAGGGTTAGGGTTAAGGTTAAGGTTAGGGTTAGGGTTAAAAATAAACAGCACAAACTGACTACTTCCGGGTTTTACAGGAAACAAGACAAGGTACAAGCCCTGACGCCCCGCCCAGTCAAACCGAGTACAAGCCCCGAAGACCCGCCTCAAACCGAGTACAAGCCACGAAGCCCCGCCCAGACGTTGGCCGTGCGGCTCTGCAGATATACCCTACTCGACTCGGTGTCGTTCACCATGCGAGCACATAGGCTGGAGAGGGGCTTTCCCCTCTGTCTCTCGTCGCTGCTTCATCTCAGCTGATCCGTCTGTCCTCTTGTCACGCTGCCCTGTGTGTGTGTGTGTGTGTGTGTGTGTGTGTGTGTGTGTGTGTGTGTGTGTGTGTGTGTGTGTGTGTGTGTGTGTGTGTGTGTGTGTGTGTGTGTGTGTGTGTGTGTGTGTGTGTGTGTGTGTGTGTGTGTGTGTTGTGCATGCAATGCAATGCACGTGGATGTGCATGTATACATGTATGTTTGTGCCAGGGTTGGGATCAATTCACTTTTATTTCAATAATTTCAAAACATAAACAGTTGATAGTTGAACAAACATCCACAGCCTGAATTTAACAATGCACTTCTTCGATCATTTGAAATGAGGACCATGTAGACTCAACCATGTACAATTAACGTGGAATAAGCAGGTAATTTGATTTAATTTAATCCAGGGTTAAGTCTACATGGTCCTCATGGTGATTGAACATCTTACTTATCTGCATCTTTGTGAAGTGAATGGAGGCCCTTCATCTACAGTATGTGACAGACCAGCCTACTTTTCCTCCACAAACTACACAAACAAACCACATGCGTATTTTATAGGGATGCACCGATATGAAAATTTGCCACCGATACCGATTGTTCAACTAACACAATCGGCCGATATCGATACCGATATTTGTGGCATTTTTTTTTTTTTTTTATATATTTTTTTTTGTAATATATATTTTTTAATGAAACTACTGTATATTTGTATGTGTATGTTTGTATTTGTAGGCCTCTTTACTTACTTAAAAAAAGGAAACATCAAGAAATATGTTTATGGTATTAATTCCACCATGCCATGTAGCACTATCCCTCTCCCAGTATGGTCTGGCGGCCTGCAGCTGGATACTATTGTCTCAACCAGAGCTCTCAACCAATGCAATAGAACAATTTTGATTGACAGTCGATTCGGCCAATTACGTTACACCGCTAGCACCCACCTCCTGCTGTTCTTACCACCAATCGGCAAGCATTTATTCATTTTCTACTTCCGGGCATGCCGCCATTGATCTGCTTGCGAGAACCACAACAAGCTTACCGTAGCTAATACGTTAGCTGCCCGCCGACCAGCGCTCTACAGGATGACCAAACGAGACATAATGATTTTACTGCAACGAATGTTATAATAAAACAAAGCCTTTCTATACATTTGTCTGATTGAAAACTTTATTAACAGATTGCAGAATGGATTGGGTACAACTCTCAGGGCTCTATGAGCAACGGAAGGAACTGAGCTAGTAGTTCGGGTAAATACTAGGGATGCCCCGATCGATCGGCCACCGATCGTTATCGGCCGATAATCAGTATAAATATGCGATCGGTGATCGGTGATAATGCTTTATTTTCGCCGATCGTCAAACCCGATCTCACTCGCTGTCGCTGAGTTCTGTCTCAGACATCGGGTGGTGCGGCGTCTGCTCATCCCTCCAGCCCCTCCCGCACGCATGTAAACACGGGTCTAGTCTAGTGAGACGGGACACGGGAGGACGGCATCTCCCTGAGCTAACGTTAGCTTAGCTACCGTTACAAAATGACCCAGTCAACTATTCACTTTTAGTTTAATACATGATGAGGCATTGTCTAACCGAACGGTATCTAGCCGGCCAGCTACCGATAGCTCCTGACATCAACAAACGCTCCAGCAAGTATAGTAGAGACGTGTATGATACCTGTTAGCTCGTGTTAGCGCAAGTTAGTTCACTGTTCAAAACGAAATGTCCCATTGAACTAAATAATTCACTGAGGCGTTGTATTAACGTTATATATCCGGCTAGCAGTAGCTACAGATAGCTCCTGATATCAATGTCTTATAACACTGATTCGATGCGTATTCGAGCTGAGGGCTTGCTGAGCACAGTTAAGTAACGTTATACCAATAGGGTCCAGGTGCAGCGCCGGAGAATCCTGGCCGTAGCTCGAGGCTACTCGAGTATAGGTCCAGCTGCAGCTCCGGAGAATCCTGGCCGGAGCTGGAGTACACACAGACAGTGGAGCTTGTTGCGTGGTGGCGATGTCTCGCAGATAATACAAGTACAAGTCTAATTATATAATATGTATATTTTATAAAATAAAAAAAATTATATAAAATAAAATTTAATTTCTTTTAATCAAAAACGATCGGTATCGGATCGGTATCGGCCGATATGGCTCACGACGATCGGTGATCGTATCGGTGGCAAAAAACGTGATCGGGGCATCCCTAGTAAATACTATGCTTATGTTATTGAACGTGTAACACTAACTATATAACGTTAATGCCACAAAACGAATGTTTGTGTCATTTTAACAGCAGATACTTTCTTAAATGCCATCTTCCCGAGAGAGGGGTGTTGACGGGGAGCTGTGATGGGTTCGCTTGGTTGTGTTATTAGCATTGAACAGCTAACCGAAAGCTAGCGTTAACTAACGTTAAAGGTTTAGCCATAATGTTACCTTGGCTAAAGTTGGGGCTATTCATAATAATCCAGCAATAATGGCTGCAGACCTGCAAGCAAAGTACAGCAAGTTGGCAAAGGAGTATTCCAACGTAAATCACATTTTCACCAGTAACTTTAGTCTTTTCATCTCCCGGTAGCTCATGCTAGCTAACCTAGCTCATGTTAGCATCGTCACTGAGCGACCACCTCGCGTACACAATTAATTGACATGTTGCGGACAGCCATATCGGTGACAATGTTTAGCTTTTAGTGCCAAATGATAAGAGTCTGAAGCGGAGTCTCAAAAGAGAATGTTGAATATTTAGTAGTAACTTTGATGCAGTAGCTTGTGTGTGTGGGGGACTGGGGGCGGCGTTGTGCAGGACGCGACTGAACTTATCGGCTACTGCCATCGGCACATTCGAGCTTATCGGCCGATAGGCCGATTGCAGTCAACAAGGCACTTATCGGCCGATACCGATACCCGACCGATACATCGGTGCACCCCTAGTATTTTACAACATATGACGCACACACAGGAACACGCCAACATTATGGGAAAAGAGCTCACGTCTTCTCAAGAAGATAGATGCAGATTTCCTCTCACATTGTGCATCACATTATCTTGTTATCACATTCTCACGTCATCACATTCTCACGTCATCACATTGTCACGTCCAGGTCCTTACTGGTAAGCTACCTCCTTATTCATTTAGGCCTTTTTATTCCTTTCGGAACATAGGCCATTGATGAAAATGTTCCACCCTACATCATTACTACATCATTATTGGAATGGAATGTTGTAACCTATGGAACTCGTTCTAGTGACTGGCTGGTCCTTTCCATTTCTCGTGTTTCGAATCCAAGCGTTGAGCGCCAAACCCGAGATTTTCTTTTTTCTTTTTTTCGATTTTCCCATTCTAAACACTCGCACAGACCTGCCTGTGTCTCTCTGGCACCGCTGCCTACATTATAATTACAATGACGATCGAATCCCGACAGGTGGCAGTATCGCCTACCTTTTGAACTGGGTCTCTTAGTTGTCTCTCAGTGCCTCATTACCTCCGGCTGCAGGAATCCCCTCCCCCTCAAAGTGAGGCAGCACACAGCCATCTGTCGCAGATTTGCTCGCCTGAAGCCTATTGTTTCCCGTATTATGGCCAGGCCCAATGCACACCAGTAATGGCGATTGCGATGGAACTACTGGGATTATTCATTTTGGAGTACCTTCTGACAATGGTAAGGTCTATTTTAGGTCTATTTTACCTAACCTAAAACATGCTTTTGTATTGATCACAGCGTCGTATTTGACTGAACCTAAAACATTCTTTTGGTTTGATTGATTGATTGATTGAAAAGTTTATTAACAGATTGCAGAATGGGTACAGTACAGTACAGCTCAATACATACAATTGTTAAGGGGATGCAGACCAGAGAAAGACTTTCGTCTTGCTTACATCAGGGTCCCCCATTTTCAATTCATCATAACATATATGACACACACGACATACAGATAGACAGTACTGCTACATCTATACATTTATGACATACCAGATTTGCAAATACAGTACTGTTTGTGATACAAAAAGTGTCCAGACATGTGTATATACATTTGACGTAGAAACTGTACATTGGAGGAGGTTGGGTAGGTGGGGTGGGGTTGGGTGGGTGGGGGGGGGGGGCTGTACATTGGAGGTGGGGGGGGGGGGGGTTGGTAGGGGGGGGGGACACTGTACACTGTACATTGGAATACTGACAAAGCCATACTTGGTCATTTACTGTACAACTGGGTTAGGACATTTGTAGGGGCCAGTTTCGAATTGCAGTCTCCCGTAGGTGTTCTTTGAGAGTGTTTTTGAAAGTGGGTAGTGATTCACATTCCTTTACAGCTTTGGGTAGGGCGTTCCACATTGATGTGGCATAATTGCGAAACGTGTTTGGTCCCTTGTTTGAGCCGAATCTGGGTTTAACATGATTTGTGGAGCTCCCTCTGGTGTTGTGATCGTGGTATTCACTGACCTTTGGGAAGTATTTTGACATGTACATGGGTACCTTAGTCATGTAGTGTATCTTGTAGACCAGGCCCATTGCAAGTTGCTGTACTCTGTCGTCTACTCTAAGCCATCCTAGGTTGTCAAAGTGGGCAGGGGTGAGGTGGGTTCTAGGAGTCAGGTTAAGCAGTAGTCTAACTAGTTTGTTTTGAGATGTTTGTAATTTGGTTTTTAGTGCCTTTGAGGTGCTTTGGTACCATGAGGTGCAAGCATAGTCGTAGTACCCTTGAATGAGTGCTCCTGCCAGAGTCTTCAGGGTATTCTTGTTTACCAGAGAGAAGATCCGGTACAAGAATCGAGTTTGTTGGTTGACTTTTTTCATTACATTGGATGCCATTTTGGTAACGATCGCAGCTTCGTAAAACGACCCCCCCCCCCCTTGATGACTTTGTGAAGAAACAATCTATATGGTATATACCTTTGATTTGGAAATAATATAGGTTTCAGGCGAGCAACCCGAACGATTTGCGCATATGCATATAACACGTCATATCTCACGATCTAGAAAACGAGACTGGATTATTTTGAAATGTGGCGATGTTTAGCGTGGAATAGCGCGCAAACGAAAGTATGTAGAAATGAACTGGTTTGTCCCTGTTGGACTATAAATAGTGCCTGTCAAATGAGCCATACTATTGTCTCCATAGCTATAATATAGAATATACGATGGGTCCGCAAACATTGTGAAAATGGTCAATAACGCTGGCGCCAGGGAGTAAAGATGGAAAAACTGTGTGGCAGTCAATGAGTTAAGGTTCCTCGAGTTGTCTCGGAACAGGGTAAATCTGCATTTTGCTATGATGCCGCTCTAGCTCATCGAATTAACTCCAACAGTCCTTAAAGGTAGAGATTCTCCCCGCTGTTGCAGAGTTTAAAACCTTGATCTCCAATCTTTGTCAATCAAGTTGTACGTGTTTTAACTGATGTGTTATCCTTGCTTTTTGCCTTGCCTTGTTGTCCCTTTGTTATGATTTAATTACATTTCTTTTCTTATTTCTGTATGTACATTTGACTGTAAATGACTGAAACCTCAGATGCCTTTCGAGTTTAAATAAAGGTTTGAAATTGGGCGGCTGGGTGGCGCAGCGGTCTAAGCGCTCGTCACCAACGCGAGAGACACCGTATCGAATCCGGCTGTCAGCATTGCCTCCGGCTTGGGCCGGCCATCATACTGACTCAATTGGCAGAGTCAGCGGGAGGGAAGTCGATGGGTGGTAATCTGGTCGTTGTAAAACAGCGACTGCTACAGGTCGGTCAGGGCGCCTGCACAGCAAGGACAGGAGATGGCGAAGGTAGTGTGAGCCTCCCACACGTTACACCTCGCCAATGAGTCCACGCTGGCAGGTGGAAAGATGTGGCTGGCTGACTCTGCATGTATCGGAGGGGACATGTGATAGTATCTATCAACCCTCCCTACGACCGGCCAGTGGGGGGCACATGCGAGCAACGGTCAAGACAGGGGAGGGGGGAATTGGCACGACTAAATTGGGATGGGAGAAAAACACAGAAAGAGGAGGATAAAAAGTGGATGCGTGTGTGCATGTGTGTGTGTCTTCATACCATGAGGCAGGGTGATGCAGGCTCCGTCCACTATGGCCCATGCCAGCTCCAGGTCGTTGCACTCTGCCGCCAGGGCCGCTGCTCTGAGTGCATCCCAGATCTCCTTCCTTCCGTCGAAGGCCGGGGCCGTGTCCCAAAACTCATCCCTCTTACTCCTCAGCTGCCCCTCCGTCATAGGATACTCGCTCTTCCATTTGGGACGCTCATTCTTAAGATGCTCATTCCGTCCTGAGAACATGAATTAAGACAGGGTTTAATTAGTCCCTGAACCGAGGGTGCAGTAACTGTGCCAGTTGGTAGGAACTCTATTGTTTTTTTTATCCACTTTTTATCCTTTTTTGTCTATTTCTTTCTCCCATCCCAATTTCGTATCACCAATTCTCCCCTTCAATTCTCCCCTCCCCTGTCTTGAACGTTGCTAGACTATGCCTCCCACTGGTCGGCTGTAGTGAGGATAGAAGCCTTGCATCACGTGTCCCCTCCGGTACACGAGGAGGCAGCCTGTCGCATCTTTTCACCAAACAGCGCGGTCTCTCAGTGGCGAGGAGTAACGCGTGGGAGGCTCACGCTGCCCCCGATACTTCCTGACTCTGCTGTACAGGCGTCACCCAACCGACCTGTAGCCTGTAGGAGTCGCTGTCCACAACGTCCAATCCCCACCAATCGACTTTCCCCCGCTACCTCTGCCAATTGAGTTAGTATGACGACTGGTCCAAGCTGCAGGCAATGCTGACTCCGGGAGTCGAGACCGCAGCCTCTTGCATTGGTGACGAGCGGAATCTCCGCTACGCCACCCAGCCGCCTGTAGGAACTCTATTGTAATTAGGGATGCCCCGATCACGTTTTTTGCCACCGATACCGATCACCGATCGTCTTGAGCCATATCGGCCGATACCGATCCGATACCGATCGTTTTTGATTAATAAAAAAAAATAAAAAATTATATAATTTTTTATTTATTTTTTTATAAAATATATATATTATATAATTAGACTTGTACTTGTAGTTGTATTATCTGCGAGACAACGCCACCACGCAACAAGTCAAAATGCTCGCTATCTCCACTGTCTGTGTGTACATACTCTGCTTTGATCAAATCACATTCGGCTCTGCAGATTTACCCTAGGCTCTGCAGATATACCCTACTCCCTCAGCTATCCCCGTTAGTGACTGCGACGCAAGCCGGGCTTCGAATATGCATCGAATGAGTGTTTTTTTTTTTTTATCCAATTTTTTATTATTATTCACACGAAACAAGACAACACATTAACCACAATCACAATACATAGAACTTCACAAGAAAATAACAAAAACAATAATAACTAGACAATTCCGCGCGGGGGAAATTGTGAAAGTGTGGGTGACGCCTGTGCACCGCCGGCCAACGGGGGAGAGGGTCTCTCGCGAGTCTCTATGACAAACGGTTCAAAGGATACAAAAAGGGGGCGCAGCCTAAGGATCGGGGGAGTGGTCAACATAGACCAATCAAAGAGGATATCCCTACTGAGTGCAATGACACAACCCGCAACACTATTACACTATTACACTATTACACAATATTACACTATTACACACTATTACACACTATTACACACTATTACACTATTACACTATTACACACTATTACACTATTACACTATTACACACTATTACACTATTACACTATTACACACTATTACACTATTACACACTATTACACTATTACACACTATTACACACTATTACACTATTACACACTATTACACACTATTACAAACTATTACACTATTACACACTATTACACACTATTACACTATTACACACTATTACACACTATTACACTATTACACACTATTACACTATTACACTATTACACACTATTAAACTATTACACTATTACACACTATTACACTATTACACACTATTACACTATTACACTATTACACACTATTACACTATTACACACTATTACACTATTACACTATTACACACTATTACACACTATTACACTATTACACTATTACACACTATTACACTATTACACACTATTACACTATTACACACTATTACACTATTACACACTATTACACTATTACACTATTACACACTATTACACTATTACACTATGGTAAATGGTAAATGGCTGCTTTTTTTATATAGCGCTTTTATCCAAAGCGCTTTACAATTTGTTACTCACATTTTACCCATTCACTCACACATTCACTCACACATTCACACACCGACGGCGGAGGCAACCATGCAAGGTGCCAACCTGCTCATCGGGAGCAATTAGGGGTTAAGTGTCTTGCTCAAGGACACATCGACACGCTGCCCGGGTGGAGCGGGAATCGAACCGGGAACCTCCGGATTGCCAGACGACTGCTCTACCTCCCGAGCCACTGTCGCCCCATAACACATTACACACTATTACACTATTACACACTATTACACTATTACACACTATTACACTATTACACTATTACACACTATTACACTATTACACTATTACACACTATTACACTATTACACACTATTACACTATTACACTATTACACACTATTACACTATTACACACTATTACACTATTACACACTATTACACACTATTACACTATTACACACTATTACACTATTACACTATTACACACTATTACACTATTACACACTATTACACTATTACACTATTACACACTATTACACTATTACACACTATTACACTATTACACACTATTACACTATTACACTATTACACACTATTACACTATTACACACTATTACACTATTACACTATTACACACTATTACACTATTACACTATTACACACTATTACACTATTACACTATTACACACTATTACACTATTACACTATTACACACTATTACACTATTACACTATTACACACTATTACACTATTACACACTATTACACACTATTACACTATTACACTATTACACACTATTACACTATTACACACTATTGCACTATTACACACTATTACACTATTACACACTATTACACTATTACACACTATTACACTATTACACTATTACACACTATTACACTATTACACACTATTACACTATTACACTATTACACACTATTACACTATTACACTATTACACACTATTACACTATTAGACACTATTACACTATTACACACTATTACACTATTACACTATTACACACTATTACACACTATTACATTATTACACACTATTACACTATTACACACTATTACACTATTACACACTATTACACTATTACACTATTACACAATATTACACTATTACACACTATTACACTATTACACACTATTACACTATTACACACTATTACACTATTACACTATTACACACTATTACACTATTACACTATTACACTACTACACGCTATTACACTATTACACTATTACATTATTACACACTATTACACTATTACACACTATTACACTATTACACACTATTACACACTATTACACTATTACACACTATTACACTATTACACTATTACACTATTACACACTATTACACACTATTACACTATTACACACTATTACACTATTACACTATTACACTAGTACACACTATTACACTATTACACACTATTACAATATTACACACTATTACACTATTACACTATTACACACTATTACACTATTACACACTATTACACTATTACACACTATTACACACTATTATACTATTACACACTATTACACTATTACACACTATTACACTATTACACTATTACACTATTACACACTATTACACTATTACACACTATTACACTATTACACACTATTACACACTATTACACTATTACACACTATTACACACTATTACACTATTACACACTATTACACTATTACACACTATTACACTATTACACACTATTACACACTATTACACTATTACACTATTACACACTATTACACTATTACACTATTACACACTATTACACTATTACACACTATTACACACTATTACACTATTACACACTATTACACTATTACACACTATTACACACTATTACACTATTACACTATTACACACTATTACACTATTACACTATTACACACTATTACACTATTACACTATTACACACTATTACACTATTACACACTATTACACTATTACACACTATTACACTATTACACTATTACACACTATTACACTATTACACACTATTACACACTATTACACTATTACACTATTACACACTATTACACTATTACACTATTACACACTATTACACACTATTACACTATTACACTATTACACACTATTACACTATTACACACTATTACACTATTACACACTATTACACACTATTACACTATTACACACTATTACACACTATTACACTATTACACACTATTACACTATTACACTATTACACACTATTACACTATTACACTATTACACACTATTACACTATTACACTATTACACACTATTACACTATTACACACTATTACACTATTACACTATTACACACTATTACACTATTACACTATTACACACTATTACACTATTACACTATTACACACTATTACACTATTACACACTATTACACTATTACACACTATTACACTATTACACACTATTACACTATTACACACTATTACACACTATTACACTATTACACACTATTACACTATTACACTATTACACACTATTACACTATTACACACTATTACACTATTACACTATTACACACTATTACACACTATTACACTATTACACTATTACACACTATTACACTATTACACACTATTACACTATTACACTATTACACTATTACACACTATTACACTATTACACACTATTACACTATTACACTATTACACACTATTACACTATTACACTATTACACACTATTACACTATTACACACTATTACACTATTACACTATTACACTATTACACACTATTACACACTATTACACTATTACACTATTACACACTATTACACTATTACACACTATTACACTATTACACTATTACACACTATTACACTATTACACACTATTACACTATTACACTATTACACACTATTACACTATTACGCTATTACACTATTACACACTATTACACTATTACACACTATTACACTATTACACACTATTACACTATTACACTATTACACTATTACACACTATTACACTATTACACACTATTACACTATTACACTATTACACACTATTACACTATTACACTATTACACACTATTACACTATTACACACTATTACACTATTACACACTATTACACTATTACACACTATTACACTATTACACTATTACACACTATTACACTATTACACACTATTACACTATTACACACTATTACACTATTACACTATTACACACTATTACACTATTACACACTATTACACTATTACACTATTACACACTATTACACTATTACACTATTACACACTATTACACTATTACACACTATTACACTATTACACACTATTACACACTATTACACTATTACACACTATTACACTATTACACTATTACACACTATTACACTATTACACACTATTACACACTATTACACTATTACACACTATTACACTATTACACACTATTACACTATTACACTATTACACAATATTACACTATTACACACTATTACACTATTACACTATTACACACTATTACACACTATTACACTATTACACACTATTACACTATTACACACTATTACACTATTACACTATTACACACTATTACACTATTACACACTATTACACTATTACACCGAGTACAATGGCACAATCCGCAAGTCTCTACGACAAACGGTTCAAGATATACACTGAGGGGGTGTGGTCTAAGGGGGCGTGGTCTAAGGATCGGGGGAGTGGTCAACATCGACCAATGAAAGGTGGTCAACATCGACCAATGGCACAATCCCCAAGTCTCTACGACAAACGGTTCAAGAGTTACACTGAGGGGGTGTGGCCTAAGGGGGCGTGGTCTAAGGATCGGGGGAGTGGTCAACATCGACCAATGAAAGGTGGTCAACAGGGGGAGTGGTCAACATCGACCAATGAAAGGTGGTCAACATCGACCAATGGCACAATCCGCAAGTCTCTACGACAAACGGTTCAAGAGATACACTGAGGGGGTGTGGCCTAAGGGGGCGTGGTCTAAGGATCGGGGGAGTGGTCAACATCGACCAATGAAAGGTGGTCAACATGGACCAATGAAAAATGAAAGAGGATATCCCTACTGAGTACAATGACACAACCCACAAGACAGAGGGCGCTGTCAGCAATTCAGTAGTGCAACACAGTGATGGCCAATGATGGGTTAAGTGGATGATGTCATTGGCAGCTCAGCCACGAGCCACACAGCTGAACCAATCATGAGTGAGCCATGAGCCACACAGGTGAAGCAATCACTATGACTTGCATATTTTCTATCTAATGCATTTCTATGGAGGCAGATGCATGACTGCATTGTCACATTGATTAAAAGAAAACTATAAGAGATGAAGCGTTGTGACGCGCACATGAGCACTACAACGAGTAGGCGAAGGGTTGTGCGCGATATTGTGACATTCGTGCGATATTGTGGCACTCCTTCGGCGATCGGAACAGAAGGCTAAAAAATAGTGTGAAAAATGTGATTTCTAGAGTGCGATTGCATGGCGGTCAATGGGGAGGAGAACCTTCAAACAAATGGTCGTCAGTTGAGATAGAAATGTCCAATTCCATTTATTTTTCTTTTGTGAGCGGGTTGACAGCCGTGTCATCGTTTTGATGTGTTTGTTTTATTTCTACGTCCAAAATTGAGATCACACTCGCAATTCACCCAAGGTAGGGGGAAAAAGATTATTTCAGCTGCTACACTCTAAAATGCAATGCATTCCCAATGGGACCGATATTTTACCGTTTAAAGTCGATTCGTAGCCAGACGGTGCGGTGAAACTTTACGAGTTCGGAGACCGGTGTTGCCATAGGCAAGCCGCTCGTTTTGATACCTTTCACGTGTATGGGGCGCGAACGCTTACGTGTTGCAAAGTGTTTGCAAAATCGGTGGAATAAAGAATAATAAATAAATAAAAAGAGTATGGATATGTATAGTGTGGGTGGCAACCTGGCTTCGCCAGGTCACCCACACTAATAATACAGACTAACAATTGTACAGACAAGAGAAAAGAAAACAGAGTTCAACCTTCTAAATTTTAATTCCAAGGGGTACTATCTAATAAATGGTCTTTCCCAGTGTTCAGCCCCGATTCCCGGCCGTGTGACCCTATATTAATAAAACGTACATCTCCAATCCACCACAAGGACCATTTTTTGAGAACACGACCCGAAAACAGAGCAATGAACCTTCATGAAAAAACAAAAACCTGTAGAGGTGTTCCATAGACTCACAGAGACCGTGTAAAAGTGGCCAAACAGTGAAGAAATAGTTAAATAGCTGCCCCCCCATAATATCCCCAGCTAAACTCAAGATGACAAGACAAAAGACAAGACAGACAAAAACATTTCCTCCTCCCCCTCCCAAGAGACCGCCGGACTCACCCGAACACGCACCCCAACCCCGCTCAGCCGCACACTGCGGTCTTTACCTTCTCAGCTGCTGCGAACCACAGGTCAATTCCAGCCTGCCCCACCCCAATCACCCGGGCTGTGGATATCTCAAGATAAATCACATCCAATAGAGTTAGGGACCAGTTAATCATTGTAAGCTTCTCAGGCTCCTTCCATCTCATTGCTATTAGCTTCTTCGCTGCTGTGACGCCCGCTAGGACAACCCTTTTCAGTTGTACGGACACGGGTAGTGTCGTTATATCGTTCAGGAGTAGCGTAACAGCTGTGAATGGGATAGTTAAGCCACACAGATCTGAAAGTTTGTCCGTTATTGACCTCCAGAAGCGGGCCACTGGTGGGCAATCCCAATACATATGCATATAAGTGCCAGTGGCCTTTTGAGAGCACAAAGTGCACCGAGAGTCGGTTATCAGTCCCATAGCATATAGCTTCCTAGGTGTAAGATAGGTCCTATGAATATAATTAAAATTAATTTGCTGGTGATTGGGGTTGCGGGAAGATAATGCCACATTTGCCCAAACATCATCCCAGTCAAACTCGGGGTCCAACTCCGGGATATCCACACGCTAGATTGTATCCAATGATACATTTTTATACGTGGATTGAATTAAGAGCGTATAAAAGTCAGAGACAAACCCTCTGGATGTCGTCCTGTCCACTATGAGCCTGAGGAAGGGGTGTGGGTGCAAGGCTTGAGCCCACGGTACGCCATGCGCCCTCAGTGCTGACCTTAGTTGAAGGTAAAGAAAGAAGGACTCGCCGGGAAGATCATAAAATTCTCTTAAGTCCTGAAACGCACGGAGGCCGTTCTTATCATAAATATCCTCCAGAGTATGCACTCCCCTCCTTTGCCATTGAGGAATATTAACCGGCTTGTGTCCAACAAGTAATTGCTGGTTATTAAAAATTGGAGAGTCCAGGTGCCAAGGGCATTTAACCCCACACGACCTCTGTACATTACGCCACGTTTGGATCACGTGAGTTATGATCGGTCCATACCTCAGCCGGCATTTCGAAATAGAGACAGTGGAGTACACTACATCCTGCAATCTTAGCGGAGATACCGCCGCCGCTTCTAAGGAGCGCCACGATACAGCCTCTACAGGGTCTAGCCAGCACATCAGAGGTCTCAGTGAAAAGGACCAGAAATAAAGTTTAAAATCAGGGATTGCAAGGCCCCCATCTTGTTTTCTACGTTGAGTAGTAGCCCTTTTGATTCTCGGGCGTTTGTTATTCCAGACAAACTTAGATACCATCGATTGTACCTTGCGCCAGTGGTCTATTGGAGGGGGCAGGGGGAGCATTGAGCTAATAAAATTTATCCTAGGCAGGATGTTCATTTTGATTATGGAAGCCCGGGCTTGTAAGGAGTTAGGAAGGGACGACCACCTGTCTAGATCCTGGCGTATTTTATCATAAGTACCCGTGAAGTTGTACTTAGTAGTTTGGTTCAGCGTGGGGAATATCTCTATGCCCAAGTATTTAAAATGTTCTACTATGGGGATATCAGCTGGTAGTCGTACCGCCTTGGCCAGTTCATTAAGAGGTAGGCAGGCTGATTTGTTCCAGTTAATCTTAAAACCTGACAATTTACCAAAGTCGTCGATTATCCTCAATAATTTTGTGGCCGACCGGGAGGGGTCGTCCATGAAAATCAGCAGGTCATCCGCATAGAGAGCAATTTTGTGTGGAGTATTGTTGACCATTATGGGGACGATGTCCTCCGATTGCCTAATAAATTGGGCCAAAGGTTCGAGGGAAAGCGCGAACAGTCCCGGGCTCAGAGGGCAACCCTGTCTAGAAGATCTGGAGACTGGAAAGAGTGTGGAACAGTTTTTGCCTGTCAGTATCATCGCAGACGGCGAGGCATACAGGACTTTAATCATATGAATAAAACTCTTTCCAAGACCCATGACCTCAAGTACCTTCCACAGGTATGACCACTCAAGTCTGTCAAACGCCTTCATGGCATCCAAAGACAGAACTGTGGATGGAGTTGTATTGTCTTTACTGTTATCGATTACATGCAACAGCCTCCTAAGATTATCTGCAGCCAGACGCCCCGGGATAAAACCAGTTTGATCGCAGTGTACCAATACAGACATAAATCTCTGCAGGCGACGGGCCAGCACCTTGGCAAACACCTTTAAATCGGCCCCGAGAAGACTCAAGGGTCTATAGCTACCACAATCATTGGGATCTTTGTCCTTCTTGAGAAGTAAAGAAATCAACGCCATATTGACATCTCTTGAGAACTCCCCTTGTTCGATAGCGTAATTGATCATATCGAGCATCAATGGACCCAGTTGGTCCCAGAAAGCTAAATACACTTCGGGTGGAATACCATCCCAGCCTGGTGCCTTACCCCTCTGCATTTCAACAATCGTCTCCCTCAATTCTACGAGAGTAATCGGTCTCCCTAGTTCCTTGGCCTCTTCCTCAGAAATGTGGGGTATCTCAAGCCCGCCAATGAACGATTCAAATTTAGAGTCATCCAGATTACCCTCTGAGCTATATAACTGTGAGTAAAACTCTTTAAAAGTGTCATTGATCTTTTTCGAATCAGTAGTGACTGCACCCTGGCTCGTCCTAATCGAGGGGATATCCGAGAAATGATCATTTGAGCGTATTTTCATTGCCAATAGATGGCTAGGTCTGGAGCCGTGAAAATAGTAATTTTGTCTTGTCCTATGTATCAAGAACTCAGACTGTTGTTTAAGTATGGAGTTTATTTCTTTTTTGACTATCTTACGTTGTGTGTTTAGTCGTTCATTATAGTCAGTTTGCAAGGATGCGTATAGGTCCGCATATAATGATTCCAGTCCTTCTAGCTTTTTTGACCGGGATTTTCGCAAATTGGAGGCAAATAGTGTGACATGACCCCTGATGAATCCTTTCAATGCGTTCCACAGGACCCTAGGGTCTTCTACTGTGCCAACGTTGATCTGCAAAAATTCAGCTAGTTTACTCCTGAACTCAGAACAGAAGTCATCGTTCTTTAGCAAGGTCGAATTAAAACGCCATCTGGGAGCTCTTGCGGAGAGCCTGCCAAAGGTTGCCGTAAGGAAAATCCCCTTGTGGTCTGAGAGAGCCAAGGGAACCAATGAGACATCGAAACTATCAAACATATTAGGGGACGCGAATGCATAGTCAATTCGAGAGAAGCTTTTGTGTCTGGCTGACAGGTGAGAGTAATCTTTGAGGGTGGGGTTGCATAAGCGCCAAAGGTCTGTGAGCCCTGTGTCTTTGGCCCACATCCTAAGGGCCTTAGAGGCCCGTTTTTGGTCGCTCGTTTCAGAGGGCCCGGACCTATCCATCTCCGCATCCCAGCACGCATTAAAATCGCCACCCACAATGAGAGCGTATCCATTAAGTTCCAACATATTCTTCGTGATTGTATTATAGAACGCTGAATCAAATGTGTTAGGAGCATACAATGCTATTATAGCCATCTTCCTATGCAAGAATTCAACTTTTGCTATAGTAATCCTTCCCTCCGTGTCCGACCATACATCCAAGATTTTGATATCAAGGTTACGTCTTGTAACTATGACTACTCCTTTCGTCTTATCATCGGCTGAGGATGAGGAGATAACGTGATATTGCCGATTTGCCAGTCTTGACACGTCACCTACCAATAAATGCGTTTCACTAAGGAGAGCAAGGTCAATATTTCTCCTCTTCAATAGCCAAAGGACACTGGCACGCTTGTGTGGGGCGTTAAGCCCTCCTGCGTTCCAAATTAAAATATTCAATTTAGCCATGGTCGAGCTTGTATAAATGCGTAGAGAACATACCAGTGCAGCCAGGCTGAGTACAGTGGTGCTGATCCCGGCGGGCCCGGACGGTCAATCCCAGGAGTTGAGGAGGAACGATTACACACATATAAGACAACAGTACATAAAACACATAAAAATACCACCCCAGCTACAACCCCCCCTCCTTCTACTCTAAACTAGGGCTGGGCGATATGGCCTAAATATGATATCACGATATTTTCTGACCTTTCGGCGATACACGATACGCATCACGATGTTTTTCTATTTTTCCCCAAACAATTCATTATGAGGCTTACCAAGACAGTATTTATTTCTTTATTTCTTTATTTCAGATCCCCATGAGTATCTGAGTATTTGAGTTTGCAAGCTAACATTAAAGACAAAATAAAATACCCATGCATTTAGCATTTTTATATTATATATTAGATTTAGATTATTGGATTATTAGATTATATATTGCATATATTTAGCAATGAGATATTATATGATTTAGATATGAAATATGATGAATTGAAAATGGGGGACCCTGATGTAAACAAGCCGAAAGTCTTTCTCTGGTCTGCATCCTCCAGTCCACTGTTGTTGTATTGAGCTGTACTGTATTGTACCCATGCTGCAATCTGTTAATAACGTTTTCATTCATTCAGACGGCAAACAGAATCATTTTGATTGACAGTCGAGTCTGCCAATTACGTCACACCGCTTGCACCCGCCCTGCTGTTCTTAGCACCAATCGGCAAGCGCGTATTAATTTTTTACTTCCGCCATTGGAGAGCTCAATGACAACAACAATAGCTCCCCGCGGCCGACGTTTAGCTTTTAGCTCCGCAGGAAGACTAAACGACTGGAGGCATAATGATTTTACTGCAACGGATGTTATAATAAAAGCCTTTCCTTACATCTGTCTGATTGAAAACTTTATTAACAGACCGCAGAATGGGCACAACTGAGTCAGCACGGGCTGAGATATGAACGACTAATGCTTGCTATATCTAGGTCGACCTCGGACGTTGCTATGTAAATACGCTGATGTTATTGAACATGTAACTATATAACATTAATGCCACAAAACGAATGCCTTTGTTATCATAAGTAGTAACTTTGATGCATTAGTGTGTGTGTGGGGCGGCGCTGTTCAAAAGTGTCAACGTGTGGACCAGATTGACGCGACACAATCCTCTTGGGCAAAACATCACGATATCCACGATACGTTTAAAAAGTGTATCGTTAATTAACTGTACCCGATATTTATATAATATCGTCATATCGCCCAGCCCTACTCTAAACCCTATCCCACCCGTCCTATTATAAGGCCCCCTATACCCACTCTCCAATCCCCACCCTATGCCCCATCCCCTGAGGATGGTCATCTTCTTATCACTTCCCACTAGAGACATGGATCAATAAGACGCTCCCCACTCCAACCCCCCTCTAGATAAACCCCTGAGTAAACCCCCACTAGTCCAATAAACACAAATAATAATACAAATAAAATTCAATAAAGATATCGGTCGAAAACCACCTGAGCCCTGGCCCCAACATGAGATAACCATAATGGTAAAAATAGCCATTATTAAATAATAACTCCACATCAACCTGCGGCCATCTATTTCCGAATCTGCGCTTCAACGTCGCATTGTTATGGCCCAAAAGGGTATAGGAAAATTCAAAACGAAATTAAATTAAAGCATCCCAGCCGATAGTCTAAGGCAGTATCGGGTCACAGGTTAAATGTGCAAAATTGTGTGAACAGTGTCAATTAAACCATGACAAAAAAAAGGAAGGGAAAAAAAGGGTTATGATCAAAGTGCACCCCTTTAGCTGTCCCTCTGATCAGGCACAACGGCTGAAATGACATAACCTATGTAAGAATAGAATTAAACACATTCATTAATTAATCCGGGGATGGTAATAGGCAACACCTGACACCACCTGTTATCATACATTGTTTCAATAAAGATATCGGTCGGAGCAGTTAGTCCAAGGTAGGATCGAATCACAGTTAAATTGCTCATTCAAATGCCATTAAAACAGCGACAATAATTATTATATAATTACTCAGCATCAACCCTGTAACCATCTACCTTGTAGTCTGCATATTAATGTCGCAACGTTATAGCATAAGTGGCTCACGGAAAATTCAAAACAAAATTAAGGCGAATCAGCAGTTAGTCCAAGGTAGAATCGGATCACATTTAAATCACGCATACAGATGACATAAAAACAGCGACAATAGGAAAGAAAAAAGAAAGGAAAAGAGGGTAATGGCTAGAGTGCAAGCCATATAACCATATAGCCATGAAGTGCAAGCCATACCCGACCCAACCTGTTATCATATATTGTATATGCATATTCAACCGACCTTGGCATCTACTTTGGATCCCAAAGCTCAAAACAACCTGGATATAAAAATAAAAGCATACCAGAAGTTAGTTAGGGATTCGGTCACTCTTGAATTGTGCAAACCAATGTCCCTTTGAACAGCAACAGCAACCAAAATACGTAACCATTAACGGGTCTCGAATGTCTCAGCGCAGACTATAGACGAAGCCCGCTGGCCAGCCCGAGGCTAGCGCGTAAGCTAGTGATGAATCCGGATAGCACGTTAGCCTATTATGTACATTGTTCAGCTAGCTCGTTAGCTTCCAAAGAGGCGATACACAAGTACGACCATGAGGTCAGCTTTAGCAAGTAACAGAAGTCATTGGGAAGCCCCGCTAGTTGGATGGGCAGAGGACAGTTAGCATGTCTGGGCATGACAGCAAGTGTTTGTGAATAGTCTACCTAATCAATGTATATAGGCCCAAACCGCCAAGTCACTCACCCTCCATAGATATCAAGCAACAGACTCGGGTGTCTCCGCGAGATATTCCTTCGCTTTAGCCAACGACCAAAACAAACGCTGACCACCGACCTTCTCCAACACAGATAATTTCACGGGAGCGAATAACGTGGGCCTCAGGCCTAGTTTCCATAGCTTAGTCAGGACCACCTTGTATTCGGCTCTCTGTGCTTGAACCTCCGGTGTAAAGTCCTCGAAAATGGCCACTTTGTGATCGCCAAGCCTCAGATTACCCCTTCTGGTACGAGCCGACCGCATGATGAGTTCTCTCTGCTGGAGTCTGTTCAGCTTGACTATGATGGGCCTCGGCTCTTTGTTCACGCCGGGAGAAAACCTGCCCGCTCTGTAGGCCAATTCACAGATAGGAGGCATAGGGAGGACGTCTGTCCCTAGTATCTTCTGCAGCAGTTCGGGCACGGTCTCAGAGAGACGGCCTTCACCGCTGGTCTCCGGTACTCCAACAATCCTGACGTTGTGGCGTCTATCCCGGGACTGCATCTCCTCCATTGCCGACTGTAGTTTGTTGACTTCAGCCTGCCTAGCCAGCAGGGCGGATTCAAGACCCGCCATCTTCTCACACTGTGATGATACCTCCGTTGTTAGCATGGCTAGTTCGTTAGCATTAGCCGATGAGGCAGCGTGAATCGTCTCCATCTTGTCTGTCAGCGGGACTACCGCCAGCCGTATTTCTTCTGATATCTCACGACGGAGGCTGATACAGAAATCCGCCAACACTTTCTTCTGTGCTTCAGCGATGCGTGTCTCAGAGTCTGCGTGTAGCTTGGTCATGACCAAGAGCACAGCTTCGCTTAACTCCCCGACAGCGGGAGACGGTGCGGCCAGGCTCGGCGGTGCCGGCTTGCTGGTTGTGGCGCCTGGTTTCATGGCTCTGGTTTCCACCCCCGCCATCGTAGAAAGTCGAAAAAAGTCGATGAATGTATACTAAACACGACGACCTAGCAAACAGATAAAAAACAAATAAAAATAAAATAAAGACTAATGGGGAGATATTCAGCACGGTAGAAGGGAGCTCATGTGAAACACGTCTACTCCATGATCGCTCAGCTCCGCCCCCCTCCGCATCGAATGAGTGTTATAAGACATTGATATCAGGAGCTGTCTGTAGCTACTGCTAGCCGGAAATATAACGTTAAGACAACGCCTCAGTGAACTATTTAGTTGAATGGGACATTTCGTTTTGAACAGTGAGCTAAGCTAACGTGAGCTAACAGAGGTATCATACACTAGTACTAGATAACTAGACTATTGCTGGAGCATTTGTTGATATCAGGAGCTATCAGTAGCTAGCCGGCTAGATACCGTTCAGTTAGACAATGCCTCATCATGTATTAAACTAAAAGTGAATAGTTGACTGGGTCATTTTGTAACGGTAGCTAACGTTAGCTCATGGAGGTCCCGTCCCACTAGACTAGACTAGACCCGTGTTTACATGCGTGCGGGAGGAGCTGGAGGAGGAGCAGACGCGCAGCACTGTGTGCAGCTCCCGGTGTCTGAGACAGAACTCAGCGAGTGAGATCTGTTTTGACGATCGGCGAAAAGAAAGCATTATCACCGATCACCGATCGCATATTTATACTGATTATCGGCCGATAACGATCGGTGGCCGATCGTTCGGGGCATCCCTAATTGTAATCCAAAATGCCTTACACTATTGTGCATGTTTTCTTTTGTACGAGTGGCCCCAATGGGAATCCACCGCCTAAGTTGGTGCCATGCTCTAACCGTTGACGTATGCAGGACCGTTTTGAGCTGAACGATGACAAAACCGGGAAAAATAAAAACCTATGCAATACTGCACTGGCTTTTTGCGGTTGTCATTTGCAGCTTGTGCTATAGTCAATCTCTCTCTACCAGACCCCTGTCCCCAGGCTGTCACATGATGTCACACACCAGTCTCTCTCTACCAGACCCCTGTCCCCAGGCTGTCACATGATGTCACACACCAGTCTCTCTCTACCAGACCCCTGTCCCCAGGCTGTCACATGATGTCACACACCAGTCTCTCTCTACCAGACCCCTGTCCCCAGGCTGTCACATGATGTCACACACCAGTCTCTCTCTACCAGACCCCTGTCCCCAGGCTGTCACATGATGTCACACACCAGTCTCTCTCTACCAGACCCCTGTCCCCAGGCTGTCACATGATGTCACACACCAGTCTCTCTCTACCAGACCCCTGTCCCCAGGCTGTCACATGATGTCACACACCAGTCTCTCTCTACCAGACCCCTGTCCCCAGGCTGTCACATGATGTCACACACCAGTCTCTGTCCCCAGGCTGTCACATGATGTCACACACCAGTCTCTCTCTACCAGACCCCTGTCCCCAGGCTGTCACATGATGTCACACACCAGTCTCTCTCTACCAGACCCCTGTCCCTCCCCAGGCTATCACATGATGTCACACATCAGTCGCTCTCGTTTAATTTCCTGCTCCTGTTAAAACGAGGACATTTCAAACAATGTGTGATTTGGCAAGTCTGGAAACTATAGTTCATCTTATATAATGAAGTAACAAGAAGTCACTGGCTTCTGTTTGCTTGCTCATAAAAAGTCTAGGAGCAGACTTCCGGTATGAGAGCAGACGGGTAACACACGTGCGGTGGAGCTCCTGGTCAAAAGAGCGAAAAACAGATAAATAAAGACCCGAAAAGAGTTTAAAAATAAAGATGCAAACGAGAAGTAAGGAAGAAATAACAATTGTGAAAGAAAGAGAAATGGAGGACTCACGAGAAGAGGAGAGTTTGATGGAACAGAATCCCCGAAACGAGGCCGAAGAAAAGCAGGCGGAAGAGGGGGGAAGACCGGCCGAGACAGACACGGAAATGCCAGGATGGGCCGTAGCCATGCAGGCCGGAATATTGGCGACCATACAATCGAACACGGACACGATAAGGAGAGATATTGAGAAACTACGGGAGGAATTGAGGAAGGAACAGGAAGATTTCAGAGGCGAAATAAATAAATAACTCAAAATGGTGGATGATAAGATGGCGGAACAGGGTAGAGGAGTAGCCGAGCTACAGACAAGAGTGGCGCAAACTGAAGAATGGAGCACAGAGATACACGAGGTATTAACAAGAGCGATTCAACAACAAGAAAAGATGGAGACAAAGATGTCGGACATGGAGGGGAGGTCACGGAGAAATAACATCAGACTATGGGGATTGAAAGAAGGGGTCGAAGGGGAATCGATGACCCTATGTGGAAAAGCTTATCAAAGAAGAATTGAAGGAGACGAGACTGGAAAAAATGGAGATACAGAGGGCCCACAGGGCGCTGGCTCCGAGACCACAACCGGACAGACCCCCGAGGGCGGTGATTATTAACTTTCTGAGATTCGAGGTTATGGAATTGATACTTAGAACCGCGTGGACCAAGAAGATAGAAATCGAGGGGAAAAGGCTGTCGTTTGACCACGATTACTCGACAGCGGTGGCAATAACACGCAGGTCTTACGCGGGACTGAAGAGAATTCTGAAGGAAAACGGAATGAAATTCCAATCACCCATGACCTCGCTACGGATCCACTGGAAGGAAGGGACTGTGACATACGCGACGGCGCGGGAGGCGGCGAAGGAGATGAGGCGGCAGGGGATGCAGACGGCGGAGGACGGAGACGGAAGGAGACAGGAGAAACAGACGCTGAGCCTGCAGCAGAGACTTGATAAAGCACGCGGGTGGACCAGAGTAGGAGACCGGAGCCCTGGAGAGGAGAGAGGAGAGAGAAGAGGGCAGAGGTGAGACGTGACGGACCGAAGGCGGAGACAGACGAGGAGGCCAGAGACGGAGACGGAGAGGAGGCGAGAGGAGACGAACGGGATGAGTACACGCACAAGGGATAGAATAAACGGCCCAAATAGTGACAAAATATAGGAACTGACGTAACATATACATGAACACACACTCCCAGGTTAGAGACAAGGTATAGGAACAGACGTAACATATGCATGAACACACATTACAAACGCTGATGGAGGAAATAAATGGGAATATAATTAGACGAGGACATGTGAAATGAAGATAAACAGACATTGGCCAGTGGAGGGAGCCGTCGTTCCAGCGAAGGCCTGGGGGGGATACCACAGCAGAATCACACACTCACAGTGGGAAACAACAGGGTCGAACAGACATGTCCAGAATAATAGACAAAACACAAAGCATATTGAAACAAATACATAGGCACACACTGCGAGTAACACAGATGGAAGTAATTAAGGGGATAAATAAGCACCACATAGAAAATAGAAGGGGGGGGAAAGAAAGAAAAAGATAGGCAGAGGGGTACACAGAGGACACCACACGCTTGTTTGGGAGGAAGGAGGGGCAATGGAACATGTGTACCACATTAAGAGAGACCTAGGAAATGGGGATCTTTGGACAGAAAGAAGGACACACAGAGCGCTTTTGACCAGGAGCTCGACAGCACTAAAAACAGCAAGAATTCTGGACGATTATGACGAGCGGTTGGGGGTAAAGGTTTCAGACCCCCATGCCGTCAGGAGGAGGCATCTCACTAGGAGAGCAATTACTCCTCACCCACCAGCAGGGGACAGGGGGGGACACAGGGACCCCCCGAACGCCTTGGGAGCACTTTATGTAGAGTTTATGTTTTTTATTTATGTTAATCATTATATGTATTCGGTAAAGAGAGCGGAGGCTACGACCGGAGGTAAAAATATGTGTGACATGGGGGGGACTGACAGACGAACAAAGAAGAAAGATGACAAAGGTTAAAGGTATAAAAATGATGTCGTTAAACGTTAATGGAATGAATAATCCGATAAAGAGGGGCAAAGTGATGTTGGAATGTAGAAAAAGTGAGATGCAAGTGATTTCTTTGCAGGAGACACATTTGATAGCACAGGAACATGAGAAACTGAAAAGATTTGGATATGAGAATGCATACTATAGTTCCTTTAAACGGACCCTGAGGAGAGGAGTAGCCACGTTAATCAAGAACACAGTAAAATTTGAATTGATCAAAGAAGTAAGAGACAAGGAGGGGAGATTTGTTCTGGTGAAGGGGAAAATGGAGGGTCAAATGGTTACGTTAGTGAATGTTTATGCACCCCCAGAGAGTGAGAGGTATTTATATGAGACCATTTTTGATATGATAGCGATGGAACTAGAAGGGATATTGATATAATGTGGTATTGAATCACGACTTGGACACCACGAGTACTAGAAAAGGAAGGCCGCAAATCAGCAGGTATATGAATATACAAATGACGGAAATGGGAATTACAGATGTTTGGAGGGGGATGCACGCCCTGGACAGGGAATACACACATTACTCACACCCACACGTGACATATGCGAGAATAGACATTTTTTGATGACGACGGGGGACAGTTACAGGGTGCGGGAGAGCAGAATAGGAGTAGCGGACATATCGGATCACAGTGCCATATATCTGACAGTAGATCTGGAGGGGAGACGGAGGAACACGATCTGGAGACTGAATGTGGGAATATTAAATAACAAGGGGGTGGTGAGTCAGATTAAGGAAGAGATAGCCAGGTATAAGGAGGAAAATGACAACGGGGAGGTCAACCCGAACATTCTATGGGACACACTGAAGGTGGTGATAAGGGGGAAATTGATGGAGAAAACAGCACTGCTGAAGAAGGCCAGAACGGAGACATATCACAATCTGATAGGGAAGCTGAAGGATCTAGAGGGCAGGGCTCCAGACTAACTTTTTTCACCACCGTCCCAGAACCGTCCCGAAATACAATCTTAACCGTCCCAAAGTGAATGTAACCGTCCCAAAAATCAAATGTCGTTTCTTTACTTTGGTTTTGTCGTCTATAGTTGTTATTGCCATAAGAAACACCATTCAGAGAAGGGGAGAATAAATTGATTTAGTCAAAAGGCTCCCAGGTGGAAAGATTTCACAAGAATAATTATGATTAAAAATAAATAAATATATATATATAAAAAAAAAAGTGTTTAACAAGGTGCTAGTATAGGGATATTTGGTCACGGTGCTGTTATAGTCAACCAATTGGAGCCATGTTGATTATTCCTTCCATAGGAAAATATATTTAAATGTATTTGTATTTTATTTCGTTTTAGTTTTTTTTGTTATTACAAATGTGTGTGTTTATGGTTGAAAATGTTAGAGATAAATAAAGATCAAATCAAATCTAACTGAATAAGTTATCCCTCTCCTAACAAGAAAGAAAAACATAGTTTAGCTTTAAACTATATAATGTCATTGCGTCCAGAGATTCCACCTTTGATAACTAAAGTAATGACACTTGACTAGTAATGAAACATGTCCCTTAGATCGCGCTGTCCTCCTGGTCGATATTGATGATAACTGCTGCTAAAATAAAATAAAATAAGTCCCGAGTCGAGACTCCGTGCTGCTGTTCCCAACGAATCCCAATAGTATGCAACTGCAGAGCCGCAGAGCCAGGGGCGCTTTCAGGTCCGGTCACAGGCTCGCTCAACAGCGCCCCCCACCCAACGGCTGAATTGCCAATGGCTGATACTCCAATTCAGCCATTGGCAATTCAGCCGTTGTGTGGGGGGCGCTGTTGAGCGGGCCTGTGACCGGACCTGAAAGCGCCCCTGGCTCTGCGGCTCTGCAGCTGCATGCTATTCGCAAATCCAGCATGAGCCAGCTCCCGCTGCAGCTGTCGTTATCAGAACACTACACACATATCATAATGTTTACAGCAAACTGTAGTTGATCACCAGGTATGTTTTTTTTTTTTTTTTTTTTTACTTTATTTTTTAGCGTTTATCGCTTTCCTGGTCAAGCATGACCGACAGTTGCAGGGTGAAACGGGAGAGAGAGCAGGGGGAGACATTCGGCAAATGACGGCGAGTCCGGGAATCGAACTCGGAGTCAACCAGATCTGTGACGCAGCACGGAGTCCCGCGCGAGCGCGGTAACATGGTGTGCTACTGGAGCACCCGATCACCAGGTATGTTTTATTAACGTAGAATAATTCATATATATATATGCGCGCACTGACAGTCGGCTAATTGACATTTCCTGTGAAAAAAATTTAATCCTCTCGTCCCGTTTGCGTCCCAAAAAAGATTTCTGTTTGTCCCAAATCAATATTTGATCGTCCCCGGGACGACGGGACATCGTTAGTCTCGAGCCCTGCTAGAGGGGGGACACCAGATATCGAAAGAACAGGAAACGCTCAGAGAAATCAAAGAAGTAAGGGCCAGGATAAATAGGGAAATATTGACGGAAATAGAAGAGAAAGCGAGGTTTATGAAACAGACATACTATGAAGGGGGACCAAAGGCGACCAGACTGTTGGCTAGGAGAATCAGGATGCAACAGAAGTTAAACACGATACACACAATAAGGGATACAAAGACTAATGAAATATTGAGGGACCCAGCTGAAATAGAGAGGACATTTAGAGAATACTATGAGACACTATACACACAGCCAAAGGCAGCGGGAGAAGAGGAAATAGAAACCTTTCTGGAGAAGCTGGAGTTACCATCGATAGGGAGAGAACAGAATGAAGAATTAAATAAAATAATTACGGAACGGGAACTGGAAGAGGCAATTAGTAGAGCTAAAAACAACAAATCTCCGGGGAGCGACGGATTCCCATCGGAATTCTACAAGACATTTAGAACAGAATTAGCGCCCATGTTAGGGGCGGCATTCAGGCACACGATGGAAGAGGGCAAAATGCCTCCCTCATGGAAGGAAGCCGTAATCACCACGATACCGAAGGAAGGGAAGGATAGAGAATTATGTAGTAGTTTCAGACCTGTGTCCATACTCAACGTGGATTATAAGATGTATACATCAATAATATCAAAGAGATTCGAGACGTTTATGCCAGACATTATAGATGAAGATCAAACTGGATTCAATAAAGGGAGACAGACACAGGACAACGTGAGAAAGACATTACACATAGTGGAGGAGATACAAAAACAAGGTGGTAGTGCGGTACTGATTAGCCTAGATGCAGAAAAGGCATTCGACAGTGTGAGTTGGGCATTTTTATATAAGGCATTGGTGAAATTCGGGCTAAACGGGGAGGGCAATGAAGATGATCAAGGCACTATATCAGGAACCGACAGCGAGAATTAAGGTGAATGGCAGCCTGACGGATAGAATCAGATTAGAGAGGGCTACCAGACAGGGATGTTGTCTCTCACCAACGCTCTTCGCCGTTTTCATAGAACCACTGGCACAACTGATCAGACAGGCCGAGGACATCAAGGGAGTAAGGATAAAGGGAACGGAATATAAACTAGGCCTATTTGCGGACGACGTGATAGTATACATGAGGCAACCAGACAAGAGCTTCCCGGCACTGATGGATCTACTGAAGGAATACGGCCACTACTCAGGATACAAACTAAACGTGACAAAGACACAGACATTAGCATGGAACTTTACCCCAATGACGGAAATTAGGGAGAAGTACGGGATAAGGTGGGACATGGACAAGATTAAATACCTAGGGGTGAACATCACGAGAGGGGTGGAGAAACTGTTTGAGGCGAACTATACACAGATAAATCAGAACATCAAGAGAGACTTAGAGAGATGGACAGTAATGCCCTTGGACTTCAATTCAAGAATAGAGGTCATTAAGATGAACATACTATCAAGGTTACTATACCTGTTTCAGTCACTACCGATACAAATACCACAGAATCAATTCAGGGAGTGGGACAGACTGATACAGGGCTGTACGCTAAGCTTTTTCACTAGGGGCACACTTGCCCCTAAATTAGAAATTTAGGGGCAAAAAATATGTTTTAGGGGCACATTTTTAAATAACAATTTTACCATTATAGTGCAAAAAAATATGTTCCTCCTGCCTCATTACTGTGGTCCTTTTATTTAACATTTACGTGCTTTTGTTGTCAGGTTTGTATCTTTTATAATGAACCAACTAGGGCTGGGCGATATGGCCTAAATATGATATCACGATATTTTCGGACCTTTCGGCGATACACGATACACATCACAATGTTTTTCTTTTTTACCCCAAACAATTCATTATGAGGCTTACCAAGACAGTATGAGTTTGCAAGCCAACATTAAAGACAAAATAAAATACCCATGCATTTAGCATTTTTATATTATATATTAGATTTAGATTATTGGATTATTAGATTATATATTGCATATATTTAGCAATGAGATATTATATGATTTAGATATGAAATATGATGAATTGAAAATGGGGGACCCTGATGTAAACAAGACTAAAGTCTTTCTCTGGTCTGCATCCCCTTAACAATTGTGTGTATTGAGCTGTACTGTACCCATTCTGCAATATGTTAATAAAGTTTTAAATCAATCAATCAATAGCATTTTAGCATTTTTATGAAACTACTGTATATTTGTATGTCTCTAAATGTTTTGATGAATTGAAAATGGAGGACCCTTATGTAAAAAAGCCGAAAGTCTTTCTCTGGTCTTCATCCTCCTGTACTGTATTGTACCCATTATGCAATCTGTTAATAAAGTTCTCATTCATTCATTCTGACGGAAAACAGAATAATTTTGATTGACAGTAGAGTCTGCCAATTACGGCACAACGCTTGCACCCGCCCTGCTGTTCTTAGCACCAATCGGCAAGCGCATTCGTTTTTGACTTCCTGAATGCCCCGTGTGCTGAACATCAACAAAGCTACTAACGTTAGCTCCCCGCGGCCGTCGAGTAGGAGACCAGTGCTCTGCAGGATGACTAAATGAGGCATAATGATTTTACCTCAACGAATGTTATAATAAAAGCCTTTCCATACATCGGTCTGATTGAAAACTTTATTAACAGACCGCGGAATGGGCATATCTCAGCACAGGCTGAGATATGAACGAGTAACGTGTGGACCAGATTGACGCGACACAAGGTTTACACAACAGCCCCCACCCCTTGTTTTATTGTATTTGTACCTGTACTACCTGCTGTCAGCTGTTTATCTCTCTCTGTGAGCTTGATTAGCTCACGTTAGCTAGCGTTAGCTCCGCGGCTAACCCTGAACTAAATCAATGACATCATTTCGAGTAGTTTTCACTGCACATAGAAGCAGCCAAACAGCAGGAGAATTTCGGGAGCATATGGCCAAAACCCAGTTAGGAACCATCGATTCCCATCCCTACTACTAACTTTACTTTTCTTCATAGCTAAATCAGCCAGTCTATCAGAGTGAGTGCTCAGTTGATTTTCCCCGCTGATCATACCTGAGTGCTCAGCGTCCTCACACGCCTTGGATCATTTAGGAGTGAAATGCGAATGCAAGGCTTGAAATCCCTACTCGCAAGCCCGCCCCCAAATATTATTTACCAATCGCAACGGCCAATTAAAGGGGCAATTTGCGATGAGATCATCGCAGCGTACAGCCCTGTGATATCGAGGTTCATATGGGCAGGGAGAAGACCACGGGTCAGATATAAAACTCTACAACTACCAAAGGAAAGGGGAGGGATGGCAGTACCCAGCCTACAAGACTATTATTATGCAGCACAACTGAGAGCAGTGACACAAATTGGAGAAGCAGTCAGGGGTTCTGAGATGGGTAGCACATGACAAGAGATTCAAGCCAGGGAGGTTGGACCATGGATTCAGAAGATATGCAAAATTATAGAGAAGGGGGAAATGCAAACCCTACCAAAATTAAAGGAGAAATTTGGACTAGAAAACAGGGACCACTTCAGATATCTACAGGTTAGAGATTACTACAATAAAGAAATAAGAGGAGACAAGGACGAAGAACAGAGTGGAATAATCGAGATGATAGTGTGGGCATACGAAGGGGGGAAAGGAAGGGTAATTTCGGCACTGTACCAGGCTATAATGAACAGCAAGGGACACACGACCGATTATATAAGGGAGAAATGGGAGAATTAGAGATAGAAATAACAGAGAAGGAATGGGGTAGCATATGCGAGGTACAGCATTCAACAACAGGATCAAGGGTATGGAAAGAATTTGGATGGAAAAACATAATCAGATTCTTTATAACCCCAGAGTTGAAAGGAAAGTATGCACCAACACAAAGGACATGCTGGAGGATGTGTGGGAAGGAGGGGGCAAATCACACACACATATTCTGGGGATGTCAGAAGCTGAAGGGGTATTGGGAGGAGATGGGGGAGGCAATGATCAGAATATTAGGATACGGTTACCACAAACGGGACTGGTGCTTTACTTAGGGGACCTGACGCACGAGGGAATACAAGGGGGGACAAGTATTTAATAAAGATAATGTTGATATCGGCCAGAAAAGCAACGAGACTGTGGTACAAAGAAGATCCACCGACAATAGCACAATGGGTAGGGATAGTAGAGATACAGGATATGGAGAGGATAACACACATGCTGAGGCTACAGGAAGAGAAATTTGGGGAAAGATGGGGAAAGTGGGAGGATTATAAGGGGAACGAAAACGACATCACAGAGGAAGAAACAAATGCAACACAAGAGGGCGAAGGGTAAAGGAGGAAAGAGGTTCAAGGAGGGTCTCTGAACCCATGTCGCACACTTTTGCTTTAGTTAGTATTTTCTATTTCTATTATTTGGGTACGACAGTTATCTTGACCGCTTGTATCGCGGTGTTAGCCAGGCGGGCAGGGTCGTGAGGACAGTTATCTTGACCGCTTGTATCGCGGTGTTAGCCAGGCGGGCAGGGTCGTGAGGACAGTTATCTTGACCGCTTGTATCGCGGTGTTAGCCAGGCGGGCAGGGTCGTGAGGACAGTTATCTTGACCGATTGTATCGCGGTGTTAGCCAGGCGGGCAGGGTCGTGAGGACAGTTATCTTGACCGCTTGTATCGCGGTGTTAGCCAGGCGGGCAGGGTCATGACGAGTTACCTTGACCGCTTGTATCGCGGTGTTAGCCAGGCGGGCAGGGTTGTGAGGACAGTTACCTTGACCGCTTGTATCCCGGTGTTAGCCAGGCGGGCAGGGTCGTGAGGACAGTTACCTTGACCGCTTGTATCGCGGTGTTAGCCAGGTGGGCAGGGTCGTGAGGACAGTTATCTTGACCGCTTGTATCGCGGTGTTAGCCAGGCGGCCAGGGTCGTGAGGAGTTATCTTGACCGCTTGTATCGCGGTGTTAGCCAGGCGGGCAGGGTCGTGACAAGAGTTATCTTGACCGCTTGTATCGCGGTGTTAGCCAGGCGGGCAGGGTCGTGACGAAAGTTACCTTGACCGCTTGTATCGCGGTGTTAGCCAGGCGGGCAGGGTCGTGACGAGAGTTACCTTGACCGCTTGTATCGCGGTGTTAGCCAGGCGGGCAGGGTCGTGACGAGAGTTACCTTGACCGCTTGTATCGCGGTGTTAGCCAGGCGGGCAGGGTCGTGAGGACAGTTACCTTGACCGCTTGTATCGCGGTGTTAGCCAGGTGGGCAGGGTCGTGAGGACAGTTACCTTGACCGCTTGTATCGCGGTGTTAGCCAGGCAGGCAGGGTCGTGAGGACAGTTACCTTGACCACTTGCTACAGATCTTCAACTCAAACGTAAAGACCACTCTACTATATGGAAAACCACCACCACTATACTCTCTCTCTCTCTCTCAGGCAGATCAGACCTAGTATACAGTATATACCAAGAATAACTTCTGCATATTGTTAAAAGAGCCAAGGCTGGCTTGCGTAAATTAGACTTACCAAGAGTTGAAGGGGGCGAGATATTCAGCTGTCCACAAGCCTTAATCCACCAAAAAAATGTTATGAAGTGTTTCATGTCCATTAGTCTAGTAACAGTCCATGGGCATGTTGTATCTGTCCCCGTCGTTTTAAAAAGCAGGAATGCAAAGCAAAATACGGCATTTACATGACTGCATCCAGCTAGCCATATAGCTTCTTGTTAGCCAACACTTCTTCCGAACCAGCTAGAAAACGACAGAGTATTATTGTCTTCCTCTGTCTGTTTCTGAATTGAGATATCAGGCTGATAAGGTCGAAACTCTTTCACTCTTGAGTTTTTCTTGCAGTGTTCAACACACACAAGTCTGACAGAGAAAGTAACGTCAGCTAGCAGTAGCTGGCAGTCTCCATCCCCCCTGGGGCCCTGGCTGAGCTAAACACCAACTGGCAAAGTTGACGACGTCGACGCATTTTCCTACCGTGGAGATGAAAAAGTTCACCAGTCCCATCATGATATTGTCCGTCCCCCCGTTGGGATGAACTTGGTAGTCTGTTCCTAGTTTATCTGCCACACGTTAGCACTCGATAACGTAGCTAACGCTAGCTAGCTTGGAAACAGATTTGAAAAAAAAATTACATAGGCTTACAGTCCAGATAATGGAAATTTACCCGGGAAGCGCGCAGAAGTGCATATATCTGCAGAGCCGCAGAGCCCGGAACAAGTCAGACACATTCACATATCTACACTATTCTACAAACGTGTCTAATGTGAAATATATAAGCATGTAATCAAAACTAGATTTTAGGTCTGTGATGGAAAGTGATTGTTAAATAACATTATATTTATTTATATTTTTATAAAAAATAAAAATTAAATAATCTTCTCGCGAGGCCCCGTGCAGTTGCACTGCTTGCACGCCCCTAGCGGAGGCCCTGTGCACAAGCATGTGTGCACACACACACACACCCCTGTATACATACAAGCTAAAGGGCATTGGATTACAAACAAGCATCTGTGTGCAGTCACACACAGTGCACACACGCGCACCCACGCACGCGCCGCGCACACACACACACACACACACACACACACACACACACACACACACACACACACACACACACGCACACACACACACCAGTGGATTACAGGCAGTAATCAGGTTCCACATAACAGGATTTATCTCCTTCTGTCCCATGAGGCCTTTCTTGTTCTCTGGGCAGTGAGAGAGAGAGAGTCCAAGGATTCATACCTATGTTACAAATATTGAATAAACAGAAATCTGTCCAAAATTAAATAATCACACAGCCTAGGTTGATCACATTGCCAAAGCTTGGCTTCACCCTTATCAGCTAGGTTTAGTAATTGCCCTATGTATAACGTTAACATGCGATATATCTGAGAAAGGAAAAGGGTCAGTAGCAGCCACAGTGACTCTTGCCAGACGAGGTAATGCCCTAACCGTCAGTGGATAGACTATGTTGGGCAGGATATGGTGTAACGTTTTCCGTGTTGTAGGGTTGGGCGATTAATCAAGTTCCAATTTCAATTACGATTTTGGCTTCCAACAACCATGAAAACAAGATAATCGAGATACAATGATTGATTGATTGATTGAATTGATTGAAAACTTTATTAACAGATTGCAGAATGGGTACAATACAGTACGGCTCAATACACACAATTGTTAAGGGGATGCAGACCAGAGAAAGACTTTCGCCTTGTTTACATCAGGGTCCCCCATTTTCAATTCATCAAGACATTTATGACATACAGATATACAGTAGCTTATACTGTTTCATCAAGACATTTATGACATACAGATATAGCCTACAGTAGCCTATACTGTTTCATCAAGACATTTATGACATGCAAGACATACAAATATACAGTACTGTTTAAGAGAAAGAGATCATAAAAAATATATACATTCGAAGGGGAAGAAACTACATTGGAGGGGGTTGGCGGGTGGGTGGGGGGGGGGGGGGGGGGGGTTGGACATTTACCTTTAACCTGATTGATTGATTGATTGATTGATTGAAAAGTTTATTAACAGATTGCAGAATGGGTACAGTACAGTACAATACATACAATTGTTAAGGGGATGCAGACCAGAGAAAGACTTTCGTCTTGTTTACATCAGGGTCCCCCATATTCAATTCATCATAACATATATGACATACATGACATACAGATAGACAGTACTGCTACATCATCTATACATTTATGACATATCAGATTTGCAAATACAGTACTGTTTGTGATACAAAAAGTGTCCAGAAAAAGAGTGTATATACATTTGACGTAGAAACTGTACATTGGAGGAGGTTGGGTGGGTGGGGTGGGGTTGGTGGGGTTAGTGGGTGGGGGCTGTACATTGGAGGGGGGGGACGGACACTGTACTCTGTACATTGGAATACTGACAAAGCCATACTTGGTCATTTACTGTACAACTGGGTTAAGACATTTGTAGGGGCCAGTTTCGAATTGCAGTCTCCCGTATTTGTTCTTTGAGAGTGTTTTTGAAAGTGGGTAGTGATTCACATTCCTTTACAGCTTTGGGTAGGGCGTTCCACATTGATGTGGCATAATTGCGAAACGTGTTTAGTCCCTTGTTTGAGCCGAATCTGGGTTTAACATGATTTGTGGAGCTCCCTCTGGTGTTGTGATCGTGGTATTCACTGACCTTTGGGAAGTATTTTGACATGTACATGGGTACCTTGGTCGTGTAGTGTATCTTGTAGACCAGGCCCATTGCAAGTTGCTGTACTCTGTCGTCTACTCTAAGCCATCCTAGGTTGTCAAAGTGGGCCGGGGTGAGGTGGGTTCTAGGAGTCAGGTCAAGCAGTAGTCTGACTAGCTTGTTTTGAGATGTTTGTAATTAGTTTTTTAGTGCCTTTGAGGTGCTTTGGTACCATGAGGTGCAAGCATAGTCGTAGTACCCTTGAATGAGTGCTCCTGCCAGAGTCTTCAGGGTATTCTTGTTTACCAGAGAGGAGATCCGGTACAAGAATCGAGTTCGTTGTTGACTTTTTTTATTACATTGGATGCCATTTTGTCACAGGAAAGATTAGCCTCTAGGATGGAACCTAGGTAGTTAATTTCATCTTTCCTTGTGACAATATTGTCACCCACTGTAACCGAGAAGCCGTCGGTATTGATATAATTGTGCCGCATGCCGTGTTGCTCTCATTTCGTCTTCTGTTGTAAATTCTGACTCAGGGCGCATGCTCACTTCGTGCAAGGACTTTTTCTGGAAGCTACCTGCCCTGCAAACCTTAGCAAAGTGGTTCCATTTTCCGCATTTCGTGCATTGTTTTCCTCTTGCCGAACAGTTCTCTCCTTCCTTGTGTGCTCTGTTCCCACAGTATCCACAGTTCCTACGTGTGTCTGTGTCGCTCGCTTTGTGAGCTCTCTCTGTCCACTCTGTTTTGGGGCGATACCGCTGAGCGGCATTCTTCTGTTCATGTGTGTGCACTCCGTGTACAAGCTGCTCATGCGCGCTGCTTGTGGCAGCTCGTGAGCTCTAGCTACATCTATTGCTTTATCTAATGACAACTCTGAGCCGACATTTAAAAGTTTCTCTCGTACTTTTGCTGAGTGTATGCCAACACTATACGGTCCCTAACCATCTCATCAATGTTCACATATGCACAGTCCTTCACGAGCAGTTTCAATGCAGTGACAAATTGGTCAAACGACTCGCTAGGTTGCTGGGTTTTTTCATGGAATTTGTACCTAGAGAAAATCGTGTTCCTTTTTGGAATTACGTACGCTTCGAAATTGTCATAGTCGCTTTTCAATACCTTTGCTTCCTCTGTACTCAGAATCCATGTGTTGAAGATGTCTCTCCCTTTTTCTCCACTCCACAGTAACAGGTAGCTGCATTTTTCATCCTCTCCTTTCTTTTTTAACGGGCCCGAAAACATTAGCTCCGCGTGTTGTCTGAACTTCTTCCATTCTCCCGGCAAGTCCAGAGAGTCCCAATTCATCCGTGGGTGGCCATGTCGTATTTATGTCGTATTTATGCTTGAGATAAATAATCATTCAGGACAAGGAGAGTACGTTAGCATCTTTATTGCGACGTCAGCAATACGAGTGTGACTCTAACGTAGGCTAGTAGCCAACTGAGTAGTAGGACCCTGTGTGTGGGTACTTGAAACAGAAAGGTGCGCCTAGCGCGCCTGTCATAAACGACATATTCAAGGCATGAATATTACAATTTCTCTTTCATGCGGCACCAGTGAGTTGTCCTCGTAGTTGTTGCTAATAGGCGGCTGGAGAATTGCATGTGTGTGTGAGCACTTGGCTATTAGCTCACAGGATTCATATGTGAGTCAGACTCAGGCGTCTGATACGGTTCAGCCCGGTCCTAGCTGTTCCTAATGTTCCAGATAGATGCAGGCCGTCAACATTTCTTATCAGCCAACATGTTTATTTCAATTCAGATTTTTTTCCATGATAGGATGGAAAGGCATCTAAAATGAAGCATTAAAGCGGTAATAATTTTTTATACAGTATATATATAATTTGTGACATAATTCGGTGACAAGCGGTCATTGCCGTTGTGTTTTTTTTGCACTGCACTTGAGACTTTGAAAAGTCACGCTAACTGTTGGGTTTTTGTCTTCTAATTATTCCATTGTTGAAATCACCATTTGATACATTTCCCAGGAATGTCCTACCAGACATGGACAGACAGGACAGATCATGTACAGATCACATTGCCACCCTCCGCATTATCATAGAACAGACCCTGGAATGGAACACATCTCTCCACCTCACATTCATCGACTTCCACAAAGCATTCGACAGTCTAGACAGAGACACTATATGAAAACTCATGGCACATTACGGTATCCCAACGAAGTTCATAACCATCATCCAACACCTGTACCTACAATCATCCTGCAGAGTAATACACAACGGCCAGCTCACAGACAGCTTTACAGTAGAGACAGGAGTCAGACAGGGCTGCCTACTGTCCCCTTTCCTCTTTCTTCTGGCAGTCGACTGGATCATGAAACAAACCACAGCCGAACAAAATCTGGGCATTCAGTGGACAATGTGGTCTCAATTAGAGGATTTAGACTTTGCCGACGACATAGTCCTCCTCTCACACACACAAACACAAATGCAGACCAAACTCACAAAACTTGCCACAATTGCAGCTACCACAGGACTACACATCAATAAAGCAAAAACAAAGGAGATGAAGATGAACCACAATTTAGAAGAGGCCGTACAACTGGACGGAGAAGCACTGGACGAGGTGGACACCTTCACATACCTGGGAAGCATCGTGGGGAAGGACGGAGGTAGCGACAAAGAAGGCAAGAACAGCATTTTTAATACTGAAGCAAACATGGAATTCAAACCACATCTCCACAAAGACCAAACTCTGCATCTTCAACACCAATGTCAAATCAGTTCTATTATACGGAGCAGAAACATGGAGAACAACAAAAGCAACCTCAAACAAACTGCAAACCTTCATAAACAGATGTTTACGACAGATCCTGGGAATCTACTGGCCAAACACCATCACAAACGAACAGCTCTGGCAAACCACTCAACAAGAACCACTTGAAACCCTAATCAAACGCAGGAAATGGGGCTGGATTGGACACACTCTGAGAAAACCATCCTCCAACACAACCAGGCAGGCCTTAACCTGGAACCCACAGGGGAAGAGAAAGCCAGGAAGACCCAGAAACAGCTGGAGAAGGTCTGTCGAGGCGGATCTCAAGGAAGAAAGAACATCATGGAAGGAAGCAGAGAAAATCGCCCAACACCGAACCAGCTGGAGAGATTTCATGAATGACCTATGCTCCCAAAAGAGCAAAAGGGTTTAAGTCAAGTAAGTCAAGTCCTACCAGACACCAATGTTGAGAAGAGCAAATGTAGCCAATGTAAAAGCACTGATGAAATATATATATAAATATATATTTTTTTATCCACTTTTTCTCCCATTTTCTATATTTTCTCCCATCCCAATTTCGTATCATCCAATTCAACCCTCCCCTGTCACGAACGCTGTTTCTTGCCTCCCACAAGCCGGCTGCAATGTGGACTAAGTCATACATAGCACAAGTCCCCTCCGGTACTTGAGGTAACAGCAGTCGCATCTTTTCACCTGCGCAGCTCGATCTCTCAGTGGTGAGGAGTAACGCGTGGGAGGCTCACGCTGCCCCCAACACTCCTGATTCTACTGCGCAGGCGCACCAACCGACCTGTAGGAGTCGCTGTCCACAACGCCCGATCCCCACCCATCAGTTTCCCACCCCCTAATACGGCCAATGTGTATTAGTACGGACGACCAGCTAAACTGAAAGCAAATGTGGAGCGCTGGGCTCGAACAGGCGAGCCCAGCGTCTCCAGATTTTGTGGCGAGCGCCTTGCCCACTACGCCACGTAGCCGCCCTATATATATATAAATATATATGTGAAAAATATGTAAATAATATATCAATCAGTGATAGGGATTAGCAAAACAGACATCTGTTGATATGAAAATCTTTACCTTAAGACCATGTGACACCACAACTCTCAGCTGAAACCAATAGAAGGGTGAGCTGATGACCAGCCTTCATATTAAATAGGAGGCAAAACACTGCTTACACATGCAGCATGGATCTGCTGTAATGACAAACTAAGCAACTAATGCAAAGCATGCAATTGGTCCACTGATGGATACATCTTGATATTTGTCTAGTGCAGCGGTTCTCAAACTTTTTTATACCATGACCCCATTTTATTTAGGATTTTTTTTTGCGACCCCACACTTAACACATTGACTGCCACGCTGTTTTTCCATCTTTAATATCTGGTGCCAGTGTTTCAGACCATTTTAACGATGTTTGTAGACCCATCGTATATTCCATATTATAGCTATGGAGACATACTATGGCTAATTTGAAATGCTTATATTTATACTCCCAACAGGGAACAAACCGTTTGTTTCTACAAACTTCTGTTCCTGCGCAACCCCAGCCTAAATAGTGGCCATTTCCCCAAAATGCATGCACATTTTTCTAGAAAGCGAGCTATCGTGTCTTTTGTGAATCATGCGCCTGTCTTGGCCTGGCGGTGAGATTTTGAGTTTGACAAGACCCCGCCATGTATTTGTAATCCATGAACGTACCTTGTCCATTTTGTGCAGCAGCGAAGAAGGAGGCTGGGAAGGAGCCAGAGCTAACCTCAGTCGCTCGCCAGCTCTGCGGCCCCGCCTCTGCATTCGATCCCTCGCCGCGTACGAGGCCTCTTTGTCTGGGCAGACATTGTAAACAGACCCGGTGTGCCCGGAGGTCTGACGGTGTCGCTCGGTCCATCGAAAAATATGGAAATATCCAGTAATCCGACATGTGAAACAATGTGCAGTAGCTCTTGTCTTGTGTACAAAGGGTCAGCGCGAATAGACTGGACATGAGTAATGCAAATACTAGTTGATCTGCCGTTCCTGCTGGTGAGACAAAGAGCTGCTGCCGTGAGTGCCGTCCCCCCTCTCAAAAACGTACTCAAAAGGTAGGCGAGACTGCCACCTATCGGGATTTGATCGGCATCACAGTTTTACAAAATCCATACAGGGGAGTTTCCGGTTCCGCTCGGATCAGATGGCTGCTTGATCTTTTCGAGCTCCGTGACCACTTCACATTAATATTGATAACGACGTTAATTTCACGCCATATGCTCACAGTATACATCGTAAATACCGAACCAGATTGGAGCGTTAAATGAGGTGGACAGAGATTTTATTAGGGCTCTGTTCCGTGTTGAACTTGAAGCTAGCACGCTGAAGCTAACTAATAGACTGGACTCGCTCCAAGAAGAAATAGCTAGCGCGACCACGCGGCTCTCGGGAGTCTAAGAGATGGCCATGGCTAAGGCTAACACTGACACCAACTCCACCGAAATCTCAGCTATAGAAGATAAGTTGCTTGTTTATGACCATAAGATGACTGACCTAGAGGACCGGAATAGAAGGTGCAACATCAGAATATACAGCTTGCCCGAAAACATCGAGGATGATGCGCCAATTCATTACCTAGAACGGATGATCCCCCAGTGGTTTCCGACCGTCATCCTACCGGAGATCGAGCGGGCGCATAGAATCTTCAGGAACGGTCCCCCGGAGAAGGGCGATCGTCCATGCGCCTTTATATTCTGCTGCCTGCGGTTCACTACACGCCAGGCTATTCTCCAAGAGGCCAGGAAACACCCTCCAACCGTGGGTAATCATACCCTTAGATTCGCCATGGATTTCAGCGATTACACCGCCAGGCGTCGCATGGCCTTCTCTAAGGCTATGGGATTCGCTCGTGAGAAGGGCATCGAGGTTTACCTACTATACCCTGCAACTTTGAAAGTCAAGATGGGCCGCGGAGTTGTTTCCTGCAACCGCCTGTTCACGTCACCGACCGAGGCGGAGAGTTTCCTTCGATGCGGCATGATGGCCCCCTCGGCCGAGGGAGGCGAGCCGGCCCCGGTGGAGCAGGCTACAGGCATCAGGGAATAACAGGCCCCCGGAGCCTTGGTGTGCTAAGTACGAGGCGTGCTTATTTTCCGGCTCTCCAAGCTAACACTAAGGTTACCACTCGCCTACCGCAGCTTTTTCGGACCAACAGAATGGTAACACTCAAGGTTTATCTACGCTGTATTATCTCAGCAACGGGTATGCATACTGACTATTTTCAAGTGTAAATCAGACGACATGTGTTTTTTAACGTATCTGCTTTTTTATCGTCTGAACATTGAACTTCGCATAGATTGTTATGCATATTGTCTTTTTTCAAGTTTCACTCAGACGAACTGTGTTTCACAAGTTTCACTCAAACGAACTGGGTTTTAACGTATCTGCTGGCCGAGGGGGATGGTCCCTTCTCGGCGGAGCTGTCTACGTGAATCAGGGTATAACAGGCCCTGAGCCTGATTAAGCTAAGTTCAAGGCGTGCTGGTTATCCAACTCACCTAACTAACAATACCGTTACCACGCGCCTACCATGACTTTTTGCTCCAGCTGAACGATAACGCTCAAGGTTTGTCTCCGCTGTATTATCTCGACGACGGGTACACATGTTGCCTTTTTTCAAGTTTAACTCAGATGAGCTGTGTTTTAATGCACCTGCTTTTTATCGTCTGCACTTTCAACTTCGCATTGAACTCTGCATAGATTTCTTCTCTCTGTTGAGCGAAGTGGGTTCCTTTTTCTAAATTGTTACAATATACCTTACAAGTTTTTGGTATGGTTAAGTTACATAATGTTGTTGTGGTTGCTATGCTCGTCATAGTGACCAACTGATGTTTTTTTTTTTTTTTTTAACTTTGACCAGTCAGCTGGTTCTTTTTAGCGTTTATCGCTTTTTCGTCGCATTCATACTTGGTCAAGTTCGACCGACAGAAGCAGGCTGAAAGGGTTCAGATGGGGGGAAAGACACTCTGGGAAAGGCACGGCTGCCGTCCGGGATGCGTGTACCTGTTCCGCAACAGTAAGTGACTTCCGGGGTAGGCCTGATTGGCCCCGACAGGCACGTGACGCGGCAAACTCAGGACGCGCAACGAGGCTGCTGAGAGCTGTCGCGCGGAAATAGGCTGTCTATTGCCATTCTCTAACACAAACTCTAACCTTAACCAGCTCCTTAACAGCGCCTAAACTTAACCGTTCTAACCTTAACCAACTCCGAAACAATGCCTAACCTTAACCTTAACCATGCCTAACCTTAACCATAGAAAGAATATTGCCATTCTCTAAGACAAACTCTAACCTTAACCAGCTCCTTAACAGCGCCTAAACTTAACCGTTCTAACCTTAACCAACTCCGAAACAATGCCTAACCTTAACCTTAACCTTAACCTTAACCATGCCTAACCTTAACCGGCGAAAGAATACACGTTAAAAAAAAAATCACGTTAAAAAAAAAAGATTTGATGGGATTCGAACTCACCAACAACGGACCGCAGGATCGCAGGACCGCTGCTCTGCCAGGTGAGCTATAGCGCCGAATGAGAGTCATGGCGTATTTGGACGGTTACGTAATTCCGTAAGCTCTGCCGCTCGGCTCCGCGGAGCGTGCCGCGCGGCAGAGAAAGTTGCGCGTCACGTGCCTGTCTGGGCCAATCAGGCCTACCCCGGAAGTCACTTACTGTTGCGGAACAGTTACACGCGTCCGGGATTCGAACGCGCTCAGCCCCAGATCCGCGCGAGCGCGGTTGTCCACGGCGCTGGAATAGCACTCGCGGTACGTGGTGAGCTACTGGAGCTCCCGACCAACTGATGTTTGATCGATATCGGACAGGTATTCTGATGAGGGGGGGGGGAGGGAATGGGTGGTTGCGTTGTTTTTAGTTTTTCTTTCCAGTCGACTCGCTCTATTTTATTTTTGTTTTCACGCTCACGCTCGGAACTCAATAGGACCTTAACAAGTGGATATGTGGGCGGCTAGGTGGTGTAGTGGGCAAGGCGCTCGCCATCAACGCTGGAGACGCTGGGTTCGAATCCAGCTCTCTGCGTTGCTATCAGCTTGGCTGGTCGTTCATACTAACACAATTGGCAGTGTTAGGGGTGGGAAAGCTGATGGGTGGGTCCTGGGCGTTGTGGACAGCGACCCCTACAGTTCGGTCGGGGCGCCTGCACAGCGAGGGTAGGATCTGGAGGGAGGTAGTGTGACCTTCCACACGTTACACTCTCCCGATGAGAATCTGCGCTGCCAAGCTGGCTGCCGGCTGGCTGCACATGCGTCGGAGGAAAGCATGTGACAGTCTCCGGCCTCCCGGACCAACAGTAGGGAGGAGTGCGCAACAACCAGGAAGGGGGTTGGGAATTGGCATAACGACTAACAGTGGGATGGGAGAAAAATCGGAAAGAGGAGGGGGGGAAAAGATAATAAAAAAACAAGTGGATATGTATCTGTTCTAATGCTTTACTCCAAACGAATTACATTCAACCATACGGCAGCCCTTTTAGACTATGACTAATTTAAATATCTTGATCTGGAATACAGGGGGTCTTAATCTACCGCATAAACGCACAAGTGTACTAACGTGGCTAAAAAGGAAGGAAGTGGACCTTGCTTTACTGAGTGAAACGCACCTTTTATTGGCTGATAACGCAAGACTGGCAAATAGATTTTACCGTAACAGAAGTTCTTCTTCTTTTAGCACCAAGTCCCGAGGGGTAGCCATAATAGCGAAGCGAAATTTGAATATTAAACTGTTAGATGTGTGGTCTGATGCAGATGGTCGAATTACTATTGCTAAAATAGAATACTCTAACCGGAAAATTGCGCTAATCTCTGCATATGCCCCTAATTTGTATGACGCTAACTTGTATGCTGTACTCACTGCAGCTATGTTGAATCTACCTGATTACTCGTTTATAGTAGGAGCTGATTTTAATGCAGTATGGGATCAATTGATTGATAGATCCAAACACGCTGAAACCTTTGATCAGAAACAAGCTACCACAGCCCTACAGGCCTGGGCCCTCATTTATCAACAATTCTTAGAAAGTGTTCTATTTCCATTCTTAAGCACAGAATTTAGAATGTGTGTACGCACAGAAAAATCGGGATTTATCACACGTGCGTACACGGGTTGTACGCACACTCCGTGTTGATAAATACCATTAAGTTCTATGCTCCACGCTCGTGCACGATTGTAAGTATTTGCATATAGCACCGCCCGTAATTAACCAAATACGGTAATGGAACACCCCCATGAAATGTGGAAAAATGGACTAAGCCGAGCGAAGCGTGTTATGGAAGAAATACGTGACAGGCTGACAGAGACGTGTACACGTACGGTGATGTCGGATATGATATCTATTCACTTAAAGACCATATTAACTAATAAAGACCGTGCTGGAAAATGACTGCCTTTTTCTATTTCGTTCGATTAATACCCAGGGATTAAAGTTCTCCTCAATTTTATTCCAAATCGCGACGGATTTTCCGTAAATGTTCTACCTGCATATGATTTGTAGAGGCATACAATCTATTTTGATGTCGGTATTGGGTAGCCTATATAAACAATAATACGAGAGCATACAAGAACAATGAATCTCAGTGCCATGTATGATGTAGCCTATACGCCATGTGTAGCCTGCCTATTATGTGATCAATACAAACTTGAACTTGAATTCCATCATGTCTGTGTGCGGGTCACTGCGGGAGCTCACAAGGCTGTTGTCACAATGTAAATAAGAACGTGCACTGAAAAGTTACAGTATGTAGTTGGTTGATTATTTGTATGACAGTCAGTAAACCCTTGCAAAAAGTATCCGTTTTATTTAATGAATTGAAAACATGCAGCATGCCTTTCCTCCCGGCATGCAGCAACGACATGTATCAGGCAAATGCGCATCGCAACATTGACTGAGTGGAATCCCTTTCTATTCACATAACTGCATTTGTGATGGAGCTTTGACAGCTACAGTAAGTCTATTGCTCGATCCATCTCCAATATCATGATGGACCGTGCCGGTGGCAAAGACCCGAGGGTGGAGAGGACTTGAATGAATTCCATCATCATATTTATATGTTGTGTCTGTCCACTATGTTTGTTACTTTGTTATTTCCCCCCCTATCTATGTAAAGCGACCTTGGGTCTCTTGAAAGGCGCTATATAAAATGAAGCTATTATTATTGTTATTATTATTATTATCACGTCTGTGCGGGAGCTCACAAATAGACTGTTAGTCTCAGTGAAGTTTCAACGGAGGTCATCTATTCTAACCAACAAATTGAAGTAGAAAGCATTTCGTTGTGACCAATCTTATTTGGAAACATGACACAAAATAATAGTATTTCGCTTTTTATTTGAAACAATATTTAATCACGTTTGGAGGTGGGTGTTCTGCGTCTGCCCCCCGTGCCAAACAAGCAGGCCAACCTCTTGTTCGCGCGTGAGCACGTTATAATTACACTACTGTCGCTATTTTACAATGAACTATAATGAATTACGGGTCATACAGAAGTTGAACACGCCAGTGTTGAAACTAATGCACGGAAGCTTATTTCCGCGTTGCAGACTGCAGTCTTCATATTCTACCACCGGGCCAGGTACGCACGGCCGGCGCTGTGCGTAAATATACGCACAAAGTCAAGCACACGTTCAAATTGATAAGTCCCACACTTTGCTTAGAACCGATCGTACGCACGGGTTACGCACATATCTGTGCGTACGCAACGTTGATAAATGAGGGCCCTGGTCTAAGGACATGGGGTAATTGATATGTGGCGTTCGCTCAACCCATCCGCGAGAGATTACTCTTTTTTCTCCTCGAGACATAAGACCTTTTCCAGAATTGATTATGTTTTCTCTTCCCCGCGTCTCTTTGATAGCTTTGATGTTGACTTATTGCCCATTGCACTTTCAGACCACAAAGGTATCCTTCTCAAAGGTTCTCTCAGTAAAATAACATCCCGCGCCCCTAGATGGCGCTTTAATTCAACGCTGTTGAAAAATGAAGAGTTTAACCTACAATTTAAAGAGAAGCTCACTGAATTCCTGCAGTTTAATGCTGGCTCGGTACAGGATCCCAGAATTCTATGGGATTCAGTTAAAGGTTTTATTAGAAGTAACACTACTGTTGTGAAGGGCCAGATTAACACTGAGAATCTACGTTTTATTATTTTATATAACTTGTATATTATTTATATATATAAGCTATATCCCTTTAAGCCTCCGTTTGAATCATAGCATTATTCGCTTTCCTCATTGGACAACGCCCTTGACACTGGCGGCGCCAACAATCACGCCCCCCAGACAAGTTCAAAGACGAGTTCGGACAAGTTGAGACATGCCCTTGGCCAGCGCATTGATTCCGGACAAGAGATTCGGTTGCGCCCCTAGAAAGCATATTGTGGAAGGCGCAAACAGCAGCAGTTCAACCTAAAGCAGTTAACCCAGTTCGGTGTGCAGCAGTAACGTGCAGTTCGTTCGACCTAATCTAATGCAGCAGTAAGTTCGTCTAGTAGCAGAGTGAAGTGTGAACCTTAGCAAGTGTGTGTGGACTTAACGTAATTAGTATCAGAACACGAGGTGAACCTAGCAGCAGAACTATTGGACATGTGAGCAGTGGAACCTACCCGCGGTGTATCGTTACGGATAACTAGTAGCTCCTTAGATACGACCTTGATATTGTAGAACCATTGTTGGTGGATTATAGTGAGTTGTGGAAACGTAGTACCGTGGAGAAGAGCATCGTTAATACCATTGTCGTTTGGATTTAACTACCCTGAAGATCTGCATCGGGCTAGCTTCGAGGACGAAGCTGGCTAGCTATCATCACTGCCGTCGGGCTTTGGATTAAGAGCTATTACCCTGCTAACGAGCACTTGGATTACAAGGACCGGATCCGTATGAGACCCCCTTTCTCCAGTGACCAGCCGGAGTATCCGCCTATTCTTCAATCCTCTGGAGCTTACCACTCCGTGGGGGAAATCACCAGTCTCCAGCTATACCCTCGTTTGCCCCCCCTATATCGCCATCTCACGCCATGCAGCGTTCCGGTCTAGTATCCTTAGCCTAGGAATTATTCATTCCCACTGACTTTGATACTCTGACATTCTAATATCATTCGCCATAAAAGAGCGACCAAGTAATTCTCAGTTGTATATTTGCTATTGATAATAAAATACTGTAAACGTTATCTCTTTGTCACCGTGCCGTCTATTGAGTGTCTGCCATATTTAACTGTACTGTCTGGCAAGTAATAATAATATGTAGTAGTGGTTTAATCTATCACAATCTTTAATACAGTCAGGGTTTTGTAACCCCTCAGTTACAACTACTCTCTTTGCATCTAATCTTCGCAAGGGACGTCTCTCCAAGCTGGTGGAATTGGAAAAGCTTCATGCCACGTTGATCTCTTCTTTGCAGCACAACTACTCTAGTCGACTGGAGCTTCAAATTAAGGTGGTGAAAAAAGAGATTAACTCCATTTTAAGACAACAATCTGAATTTCAAATGCACAGAACAAGACAGCACTACTACTTTCATGGCTCCAGGCCGAGTCACCTACTAGCTATGAAGATACGTGCCAGTGAGCAATTTGCGGATATCCCTTCGGCCATGATCTTAACAGGAAAGTTCTGCTCGCCACTCTTCTCTGTCTTGCGCTCTCCTAGACAGGGTTGTCCTCTTAGTCCCGGACTTTTCGCCTTATCCCTCGAACCTCTAGCTCAATACATAAGACAATCCCAAATTATATCTCCTGTTTCAATTCAGGGCACACATCACCATATCAGCTTATACGCAGATGATGTAGGGCTGAGCGATATGGCCTTTAAATGATATCGCGATATTTTTTGGCCATATCGCGATACACAATATATATCGCGATATTTTGACATTTCCTCTAAAGCACTTAAAAATGCTTGATTTAACCCGTTAGTCCGCTTTGACCACTTTTCCGCCGTCCCTGCTACAGTCGGGACCACTACACTAACGTTAGCCTATAGCTCCGCCGTCCCTGCTATAGTCGGGACCAGTACACTAACGTTAGCCTATTAGCTCCGCCGTCCCTGCTACAGTCGGGACCAGTACACTAACGTTAGCCTATTAGCTCCGCCGTCCCTGCTACAGTCGGGACCAGTACACTAACGTTAGCCTATTAGCTCCGCCGTCCCTGCTACAGTCGGGACCAGTACACTAACGTTAGCCTATTAGCTCCGCCGTCCTTGCTACAGTCGGGACCAGTACACTAACATTAGCCTATAGCTCCGCCGTCCCTTCTACAGTCGGGACCAGTACACTAACGTTAGCCTATTAGCTCTGCCGTCCCTGCTACAGTCAGGACCAGTACACTAACGTTAGCCTATTAGCTCCACCGTCCCTGCTACAGTCGGGACCAGTACACTAACGTTAGCCTATTAGCTCCGCCGTCCCTGCTACAGTCGGGACCAGTACACTAACGTTAGCCTATTAGCTCCGCCGTCCCTGCTACAGTCGGGACCACTACACTAACGTTAGCTTATTAGCTCCGCCGTCCCTGCTAGAGTCGGGACCACTACACTAACGTTAGCCTATTAGCTCCGCCGTCCCTGCTACAGTCGGGACCACTACACTAACGTTAGCCTATTAGCTCTGCCGTCCCTGCTACAGTCGGGACCACTACACTAACGTTAGCCTATTAGCTCTGCCGTCCCTGCTACAGTCGGGACCAGTACACTAACGTTAGCCTATTAGCTCCGCCGTCCCTGCTACAGTCGGGACCACTACACTAACGTTAGCTTATTAGCTCCGCCGTCCCTGCTACAGTCGGGACCACTACACTAACGTTAGCCTATTAGCTCCGCCGTCCCTGCTACAGTCGGGACCACTACACTAACGTTAGCCTATTAGCTCTGCCGTCCCTGCTACAGTCGGGACCAGTACACTAACGTTAGCCTGTTAGCTCCGCCGTCCCTGCTACAGTCGGGACCACTACACTAACGTTAGCCTATTAGCTCCGCCGTCCCTGCTACAGTCGGGACCAGTACACTAACGTTAGCCTATAGGTCCGCCGTCCATTCTACAGTCGGGACCAGTACACTAACGTTAGCCTATTAGCTCCGCCGTCCCTGCTACAGTCGAGACCAGTACACTGCCGTTAGCCTATTAGCTCCGCCGTCCCTGCTACAGTCGGGACCACTACACTAACGTTAGCCTATTAGCTCTGCCGTCCCTGCTACAGTCGGGACCAGTACACTAACGTTAGCCTATTAGCTCCGCCGTCCCTGCTACAGTCGGGACCACTACACTAACGTTAGCTTATTAGCTCCGCCGTCCCTGCTACAGTCGGGACCACTACACTAACGTTAGCCTATTAGCTCCGCCGTCCCTGCTACAGTCGGGACCACTACACTAACATTAGCCTATTAGCTCTGCCGTCCCTGCTACAGTCGGGACCAGTACACTAACGTTAGCCTGTTAGCTCCGCCGTCCCTGCTACAGTCGGGACCACTACACTAACGTTAGCCTATTAGCTCCGCCGTCCCTGCTACAGTCGGGACCAGTACACTAACGTTAGCCTATAGGTCCGCCGTCCATTCTACAGTCGGGACCAGTACACTAACGTTAGCCTATTATCTCCGCCGTCCCTGCTACAGTCGAGACCAGTACACTAACGTTAGCCTATTAGCTCCGCCGTCCCTGCTACAGTCGGGACCAGTACACTAACGTTAGCCTATTAGCTCCGCCGTCCCTGCTACAGTCGGGACCAGTACACTAACGTTAGCCTATTAGCTCCGCCGTCCCTGCTACAGTCGGGACCACTACACTAACGTTAGCTTATTAGCTCCGCCGTCCCTGCTAGAGTCGGGACCACTACACTAACGTTAGCCTATTAGCTCCGCCGTCCCTGCTACAGTCGGGACCACTACACTAACGTTAGCCTATTAGCTCTGCCGTCCCTGCTACAGTCGGGACCACTACACTAACGTTAGCCTATTAGCTCTGCCGTCCCTGCTACAGTCGGGACCAGTACACTAACGTTAGCCTATTAGCTCCGCCGTCCCTGCTACAGTCGGGACCACTACACTAACGTTAGCTTATTAGCTCCGCCGTCCCTGCTACAGTCGGGACCACTACACTAACGTTAGCCTATTAGCTCCGCCGTCCCTGCTACAGTCGGGACCACTACACTAACGTTAGCCTATTAGCTCTGCCGTCCCTGCTACAGTCGGGACCAGTACACTAACGTTAGCCTGTTAGCTCCGCCGTCCCTGCTACAGTCGGGACCACTACACTAACGTTAGCCTATTAGCTCCGCCGTCCCTGCTACAGTCGGGACCAGTACACTAACGTTAGCCTATAGGTCCGCCGTCCATTCTACAGTCGGGACCAGTACACTAACGTTAGCCTATTAGCTCCGCCGTCCCTGCTACAGTCGAGACCAGTACACTGACGTTAGCCTATTAGCTCCGCCGTCCCTGCTACAGTCGGGACCACTACACTAACGTTAGCCTATTAGCTCTGCCGTCCCTGCTACAGTCGGGACCAGTACACTAACGTTAGCCTATTAGCTCCGCCGTCCCTGCTACAGTCGGGACCACTACACTAACGTTAGCTTATTAGCTCCGCCGTCCCTGCTACAGTCGGGACCACTACACTAACGTTAGCCTATTAGCTCCGCCGTCCCTGCTACAGTCGGGACCACTACACTAACATTAGCCTATTAGCTCTGCCGTCCCTGCTACAGTCGGGACCAGTACACTAACGTTAGCCTGTTAGCTCCGCCGTCCCTGCTACAGTCGGGACCACTACACTAACGTTAGCCTATTAGCTCCGCCGTCCCTGCTACAGTCGGGACCAGTACACTAACGTTAGCCTATAGGTCCGCCGTCCATTCTACAGTCGGGACCAGTACACTAACGTTAGCCTATTATCTCCGCCGTCCCTGCTACAGTCGAGACCAGTACACTAACGTTAGCCTATTAGCTCCGCCGTCCCTGCTACAGTCGGGACCAGTACACTAACGTTAGCCTATTAGCTCCGCCGTCCCTGCTACAGTCGAGACCAGTACACTAACGTTAGCCTATTAGCTCCGCCGTCCCTGCTACAGTCGGGACCACTACACTAACGTTAGCCTATTAGCTCCGCCGTCCCTGCTAGAGTCGGGACCACTACACTAACGTTAGCCTATTAGCTATGCCGTCCTTGCTACAGTCGGGACCAGTACACTAACGTTAGCCTATTAGCTCCGCCGTCCCTGCTACAGTCGGGACCACTACACTAACGTTAGCCTATTAGCTCCGCCGTCCCTGCTACAGTCGGGACCAGTACACTAACGTTAGCCTATAGCTCCGCCGTCCCTTCTACAGTCGGGACCAGTACACTAACGTTAGCCTATTAGCTCCGCCGTCCCTGCTAGTCGGGACCAATACACTAACGTTAGCCTATTAGCTCCGCCGTCCCTGCTACAGTCGGGACCAGTACACTAACGTTAGCCTATTAGCTCCGCCGTCCCTGCTACAGTCGGGACCAGTACACTAACGTTAGCCTATAGCTCCGCCGTCCCTTCTCGAGGAAAGCACTGCGAGTGTCTCTCGGCCGCGGGCGGCGCCATATAAACTAATACTCGATGTTCGCGATATAGTATAGTACTACATCTCGGGTAGAACAATCCGCGATACATCGAGTATACTCGATATATCGCCCACCCCTAAGATGATGTACTCCTATTTATGCAGAATCCCGCCGTCTCTCTACCTCATCTTCTCAGCGTGATAGATGAGTTTGGCAGCCTATCCGGCTTTAAGATGAACTGGCCAAAATCTGCTTTTCTTCCACTTAATGAGCCTGCGAAGGCTACCATCCTACCTGCAAACATACTTATGGTGGAGCACTTTAAATGTCTCGGGATTGAAATATTCCCCACTATTAGCCAGACGGTAAGATATAATTACTCCAGCTTGGGTGACATGATTACGAATGACTTCAACAGATGGTCCAAATAAAAAAATTCATTACAGGCCCGTGCGTCAATAATTAAAATGAATATTTTACCCAGAATTAACTTGATCAGTTCCATGCTCCCGTTACCTCCTCCTATTGGTTACTGGCAGAAATTGCACTCTGCCTCATATAAATTTGTCTGGAACAACAAACGCCCGCGCTTAAAGAGATCCACTGCCCAGAGGAGTAAACTCGATGGGGGCTTAGCATTTCCAGACTTCAAATATTATTTTCAAGCTTTCTCTTTGAGACCTCTGATCATTGGTTTGACGCTCAAGCAGCCGTGTCCTGGCGACCATTGGAGAAGATGGTGTCCCCATATAGACTTCAGGATATTGTGTATACCAACATTTCAATTAAGCAATGCAAATTACGATTTGGCCCTCTTATCACACATGTGATCCAGACTTGGCGTGACACCCAGAAAGTGTGTACTAACCGCCATCAATGGCACACGCGTTCCCCTCTATTTAATAACAATTTACTCCTTATTGGACAACAACCTATTAGGTACCCTAGATGGGAAAAGAAAGGCATCCACACGTTGGGGGATATCTTCGATAACTCTGGTCTCCGTTCTTTCAACGGATATGATCTCCCCGGAACCTCCTTTTTATTTTATTTACAAACAAGAGCAGCTCTGAAGGCTGGGGTGGGATACTTTTGGGGGGCGGGCAGCGGGGGGTTTGTAAATGTCTTTTGTAGTATAATTTTATTTAAATTTTATTTTTATTACTTTTATTTCTAATCTATGTTCAATTGGGGAGGGCTGTTTGGGCCCCTTGAGGTGTTTTTTGTGGTTGCGGCCCAGACCGGTGGGGTCTCGGTGAGTCGGAGGGTCAGAGGCATGATGCTCTGGGTCGCTGGGGCTCCGGGTTCGGGGTCCTCACGGGTTGGGGACCTTGGTGGTCGGTGCTGGAGATGATGGGTGCTCAGGTGGTCTAATATGATTGAAGGTCTTGTCATTGTCGTTATTGTTGTTATTATTTATTGCTATTGTGTCCCTTGATGTCTTGTTTGCTGGTGTTGTTACTGTATTGTGTTGTCTTGATTCATGTTGTTGAAAAAAGGAAAATAAAAAGGATTTGATAAAAAAAAAAATCCATACAGAAGGTCAACGGGACTGTCTAGTATCATAATTAAAAATAAAAACATAAAACGAGTATACTCGTTTTTGGCGTTCAACGCATGGGTTTTTTGGCAGTCAATGTGTTAATGTATCACGTAATTTCAACGTGGAATTAAGGAATATCAAAATAAAAGCACACATTGTTAAACTTGATCATGTATATTTATTAGAACATTTTATTACAGCACTATGTTATCAATACAAATTTATAAAACAAGGCATATTTAGCCAAAATGTTGCCAGAACATAAAATATAGATTTATTTTTTTACTTGCCAATGCCCCACTGTCACCTATCCACGACCCCACTTTGGGTCACGACTCGTAGTTTGAGAACCACTGGTCTAGTCTAGTGTGTTCATTATACAGGTGAAATCCTCTTTCAGTGCCTCTGTGCCTGTTTTCTTAGGCAGTTAGCCACGCTTCTGGGCCTCTTTGCTTTTGGAAAGAATGATAACGGGACGGGAGATATTACTGCCATGGGAGGAGTGGAAGCAATTAGGTAGCTGATTAGTACTGATAGAACACACCTGTGCATCATTAGATCGCCCACATCCCACATGCACACCCCAGACACACACTACAAATACACTAGGATAGAGAGAGTTGAGTGGAGAGGAGGTGAGGTAGGAGCGAGGTATAGAGAGAGAGATTGTTGTTGACGGAGTTGTGCGAGGTGAGAGGTAATGAGAGAGGTGAAGGCGAGAAGGTGTTCATTGTGTACTGGACCCTAGACTGGCTAAAAAAAAAACTTGTGTACTGACCCTGGACCGGAAGACAACCCTCAGTATGAACAATCCTTTCTTTTGTACGAGAGCCTGATACGTGTTTTGACCCTGGACTGTTTTTGGATGACCCTATTGCCCATTGGACTTGTGCTGATAAACAATAAATATCATTTATTTATAGAAATAGTTTGTTTTGGTCCGTGTCGAGCTTGAACAACACCAGGCTTGTCACAATATATATTATACTTTTTTTAAATCTTTGCATTCGACTAAGAGGTTGGCAGTCGACTACGGCTCCTTTCGATCAATTAGTTGACCATTCGATAGAGTTGTTCCGATACCGATACCAGTATCGGAAATGTCTCCGATACTGCCAAAAATGATGGTATCGGTATCGGCGAGTACCCTCTAAAGGCCTCTACATGCTACAGCAACTTCAAAGCAACTTCAACACAACATCAGCGCGATTTCAACGCGGTTGTTGCAGAGGGTCTTGTAGACTGTGTTGCGAGGATGTTGCGTACCTGTCTCCAAAATGGGGGCGGGGCTGTCATAGAATAATATTGGTCCCGCAGAGAATACCATCCTCCATTGTTGTAGCCAGCCAGCGTTGATGCTAAATAATTAGCGTCACATAGCTGGCCTTTTTCTGAAAACCCAAGCACATATTGTTCCATAGCATACGCCTTCAGTTGATCATGACAAATCCTCTCTTACTTTGACGATTAAAAAGCCTCCATAATTTAGTAAATAAAGCTGTAGCCAGCCAGCTAGCATTGGTGATATTCAAATTGCTATCCACATTAGCTACATAGCTAACCAACTAAATACAATGGTATCCTGAGGTAACGTTAAATACAACGTTTGCTAGTCGAAATGACTGGACACACACAGGGACAAGTTAAACATCAATCAATTAATTTATTCCAACAGGTAGTTTGAGCTGCATGTGAGCCGAGGTCTTTCTCTCCTCTCCATTGGAAACTAATGAGGTTACGTTAGCTAAAAGCACAGAAACGGGCGACAGAAGTTAAGCTGCTAGCAACAGACACTATAACACTTCCGGTCGGGGGATTTCAAAATAAAAGAGCGACGTCTAAAAGCACCGGAAATACGTTTATTTTGTACATTATCTAACGTTAACACGAACCTAAACTAACTTTAATTAAACTAACTTTGCGCGTCGATGTTGCAGAAGCATAAAGGCAGAGTGTCTGCAACACTGTTGCTTTGTCGATGTTGTGTTGCAGTTGCTTTGAAGTTTCTGTAGCATGCAGAGGCCTTAATTCTGCGCTCCGATACCATATGACGTAATTTATCAACAACACGTGCGATCTGCTGAGTGAGCATTATAAAACAAACATGTTTTTAATCAACCGTGAATTAAAGTGTCAATGCTGTTTGTCATTTTAACAGCAGACACTTTCTTAAATGCCATCGACCCGAGAGAGGGGTGTTGACGGGGAGCTCTGATGGGTTCGCTTGCTGGTGTTCATTAGCTGAAGAGCTAACCGAAAAGCTAGTTTTAGCTTTAACGTATACCTTGGCTAAAGTTGGGGCTATTCATAATCCAGCAATAATGGTTGCAGACCTGCAAGCAAAGTACAGCAAGTTGGCACAGGAGTATTCCAAGGTAAATCACTTTTTCACCAGTAACGTTATATTGTCTTGTTTCCATCTAACGTTAGCTCATGCCAACCTAGCTCACGCTAACGTGGTCACTGATCTACCTCTCGCACACAATTAATGACATGTTGTGGACAGCCATATCGGTGACAATGTTTAGCTTTTAGTGCCAAATGATAAGAGTCTGAGGCGGAGTCTCAAAAGAGAATGTTGAATATTTATTGTGCAAAAATCTACTACTAACTGAAGTTACCGGAGCCTTCTGGAGTGCAACAACATATAACGTCCGTGCGGAATCAATGTCCCAACAACCATTCAGTGGGTGAACTCATTGAGATAGTTGTAATTTAATGATACTAATACTAATACTGTTGTTGAATAAATACCATTACTTTATAGTTATTACTAAAAAACAGTATATATAAAACAGTAGCTGTAAAATAAAAAAATAAAAAAGGTTTAATAATTAATATAATTTTTTTTTAATGTATGCACCCAAAAAGGCAAAAACGTTCATTGTCAACTCCAAAAAATTACTTGATGATATCATAAATTCAAGTGTTGTTGCTCTGATTTCCACCTTAGAGAGATAGTTAGTGCATGTTTATCAATATTGATTTAACTGTCCAAGATCATTGGATATAAATTCTGTTTCAAAGTGGATTTTCCCTTTAATGCAATGGATCAAAGTGTTAAAACATACTTGTGAATTATGGTAAATCTGACTAAAACTACAGCAAGTTATCAATCAGGATGGGAAAACAATTATTTTAAGCCGTTATTAGCCGCTGTTATTCAAACAAAGCTTATAACATACTGTATGAATGAATGCCATTTAAATTGGACACTCTCCAACTTGGTTACAACGCACGCTCTAATCTATTTGAACTCTTGACTGTAGACTAATGATTATCTCCATGGGTATTCATGATCTTAAAGGTGCTGTCACTGGTTCTCAAACGTTTACGTCAAGGACCCCCAAATTGATACTATTGTAACTGGCCTAGGATCCCCATTAGATAACATTTTGTTATCCCCCCCATCTGAGAGGATATTTGTTGTTAACTTGTTACAGAACTCTGTAACTGTCTATACTGTAGAGATGGAGAGGTATAGGTTAACAGAGGAGAGAGCAGTATATCACTCTTATACATTCTCTCGATGTACTAAAAATAATTTGTGGAAAATATTTAAATATGTATATACTGTGTATTATTCTTTTTAGTACATCGAGAATGTATAAGAGTGACTATACTGCTCTCTCCTCTGTTAACCTACTACCTCTTATATATACAGTATATAAAAGAATAAAATATTATAATATAATATATTCAACTGTTCCCAACTTTGCTGGGGACCCCCTGGAACCTCATCAAGGACCCCTGGCGGTCCCCGGACCCCACTGAAGTGACATCAGCATTTTGACTAACTTCCTGTCAAACTAGGTGTTGCAGATCAAAGGTCCAGCAACTGCATATCCTATTTCTCGCCAAAAGTGTTTTTTTGGGCGATTTTTTTTAACCATTTTGGTGGAAAAAGAGTTTAAAAAAATGTCCTTCTCCCCATGCCCCACTTTGCGGAGTTCTCTCTCCTGATTGGATAAAGTGGGAACAGGATACCAGAAGATGTATTTGCTGTTTACTGCCGAGTGGAGGGACTGGGAGACCCATGATACTCAGTGATGGCTGAATGCAGAGCTACTTATTTTAACAAAAGAAATAGCACTCACAGCTCCTTTAATTGTATGTTAGCATTATTAAAGGCCCCATGCCAAAAGAAAATAATACCAAAATAATAAAACCAAGTATAAAGAAAACATTCTGGGAGACAAAAACAGAAGCACTCCCCTTTCTATCTCAATCCATACTCACTTTTAAAGAACACCTTGATATGAGGCGAGTCTGGGGCATGATAACAGCTGCAGTCTCTTGAAGTCGTTACTCCCATAGCTTTTCGCTTTCTTAAGATTTGATGTGAGTCAGAGTTACAAAGTCAGCATCAGAAAAAAAAGAAGAATAAAAAAGGATTTGTTACTTGTACATTAGTACAAGTACAAGTACACAAGTCCGGTAGTTATTCGACAGCGCAGTCCCTGCTGTGTCAAAACAACCCTCTGCTTCTCTCTCTCTCTCTCTACACAACAAGCCTAATCCTTTCAGCTCTATTTAAAGACTGAACCCTCTCCACGCGCAGTAGTACCACGGGCGCCATTGTCATGTCACCCTGTTGGCAGAACCACATTCAGAGGAAAGAAATATCTGATGTATGTATATATATATAAATAATAGGGATGTCCCGATCGCATTTCTTTGCTCCCGATCCGATCCCGATCATGTGATTTTGAGTATCTGCCGATACCGATCTTTCCCGATCTGATCTTTCACATTAGTAACCAATTTGACGAATTTTTGTCAGAAACTGGCGAAGCGAGACAAGCCCCTCTGTTGGCTCAATAGCCCCAGTCGAGCGCTGCGGCTCACATTCACCCTGAGCCCCTGTTTGCACATTAGTATACATTCAGTGTTCGGCTTACGTAATGATTTGCACGCCAACGATAATCCTCACAAAGCGAATAACGACATAGCTCCGCGGTTAACAACAGCTGAACAGCAACAATTAAATGCCCCCACACTGCCGACACAGACTAAAACATGAATGTCATCATGACACAAAAGCATACCGAAAACACTCATAAACCAGCAGCCAATTAATTTGAGTAAATCAGGACACACCACTTCGCTGTTGATAAACGTCACGTCAGCAACAAAAACCTCTTGCGTTGAACAACGTTAACAAAACTTCGCCAACCGGCTAAATCCAAGAACAAACAAAAACTTTCGCCAACCGGCTAAATCAAAGAACAAACAACAAATTAACCACTCCGGTCCGGTGTTCATTTGCGGGCGCTGTGGATGAAAATAATTGCATCCACCATTGGTGGCTTCAGCGCTGTTCCCCTCTCCTCGAGCGTTCTCCCTGCGGTCAAAATGCTTAAAGAAATGCAGCTTTCCCAGACACATTGGGAACTTTTCAAAAGCTCTCCCTTTACTATTTTATCTGTCTGTTAGCTTATCCATCTTGACTCAGACACGAGGCTCTCACTCTCTGATCTGATGACAGCACTACGTTACGTTACAGCGCTAAAAATAAAGTGAAAGCAGCCGTTTGTTTTGGCAAATTCTTCTGCTCTGTGCGACAATAAATAAATGAATGATGATATGTAATTTAAAACCAAAACTAAGGCCTCAGTATGAGTTTAAGACGTGAACATGGTCATGTTTGTTGAATAAATATATATATAATGTATATAATAATAATATGATTTCTTGTCAATATCATGCAGCCATAGATGACATGAGGCATGTTACAGATAAGTCATCATTATAGCAATAATATAAGTAAGACGAGCCCAATTAAGAAGATTATAGAGGATTGACATCTATGACATACTTGGAGGACACTGACACAACATATATATCTTTTTTAATCTTAATGTTTTTTGAGATTAAGATTAACCCTGACACTTGACTGAAAACGTGATGAAAGCAGCATGTTTTAATTCCACCAGAGTTTTGCAAGGGAGACTGTGCTGCTTCAGGGGAGACTGTGCTGCTTCAGGGGAGACTGCTCTGGTTCAGGGGAGACTGTGCTGCTTCAGGTGAGACTGTGCTGCTTCAGGGGAGACTGCTCTAGTTCAGGGGAGACTGCTCTGGTTCAGGGGAGACTGCTCTGGTTCAGGGGAGACTGCTCTGCTTCAGGGGAGACTGTGCTGCTTCAGGGGAGACTGTGCTGGTTCAGGGGAGACTGCTCTGGTTCAGGGGAGACTGTGCTGCTTCAGGGGAGACTGCTCTGGTTCAGGGGAGACTGTGCTGCTTCAGGGGAGACTGCTCTGGTTCAGGGGAGACTGCTCTGGTTCAGGGGAGACTGTGCTGCTTCAGGGGAGACTGCACTGGTTCAGGGAGACTGCTCTGGTTCAGGGGAGACTGCTCTGGTTCAGGGGAGACTGCTCTGCTTCAGGGGAGACTGTGCTGCTTCAGGGGAGACTGCACTGGTTCAGGGAGACTGCTCTGGTTCAGGGGAGACTGCACTGCTTCAGGGGAGACTGCTCTGGTTCAGGGGAGACTGCACTGCTTCAGGGGAGACTGCGCTGGTTCAGGGGACTGCTCTGCTTCAGGGGAGACTGCGCTGGTTCAGGGGAGACTGCGCTGGTTCAGGGGAGACTGCTCTGCTTCAGGGGAGACTGCTCTGGTTCAGGGGAGACTGCTCTGGTTCAGGGGAGACTGCTCTGGTTCAGGGGAGACTGCTCTGGTTCAGGGGAGACTGCTCTGCTTCAGGGGAGACTGCACTGGTTCAGGGGAGACTGCACTGGTTCAGGGGAGACTGCTCTGGTTCAGGGGAGACTGCTCTGCTTCAGGGGAGACTGCTCTGCTTCAGGGGAGACTGCACTGGTTCAGGGGAGACTGCTCTGGTTCAGGGGAGACTGCTCTGGTTCAGGGGAGACTGCTCTGGTTCAGGGGAGACTGCGCTGGTTCAGGGGAGACTGCGCTGGTTCAGGGGAGACTGCTCTGCTTCAGGGGAGACTGCACTGGTTCAGGGGAGACTGCTCTGGTTCAGGGGAGACTGCTCTGGTTCAGGGGAGACTGCTCTGGTTCAGGGCAGACTGCTCTGGTTCAGGGGAGACTGCGCTGCTTCAGGGGAGACTGCTCTGGTTCAGGGGAGACTGCTCTGGTTCAGGGGAGACTGCTCTGGTTCAGGGGAGACTGCGCTGGTTCAGGGGAGACTGCGCTGGTTCAGGGGAGACTGCTCTGCTTCAGGGGAGACTGCACTGGTTCAGGGGAGACTGCTCTGGTTCAGGGGAGACTTCTCTGGTTCAGGGGAGACTGCTCTGGTTCAGGGGAGACTGCGCTGGTTCAGGGGAGACTGCGCTGGTTCAGGGGAGACTGCTCTGGTTCAGGGGAGACTGCGCTGGTTCTGTCGAGCGCTCGCATTTTGAACAGAGCTCCCAGCTGTCATCTATACTAGGGCTGCTCGAATACAGCGAAAATCATAATCACGATTATTTTGATTGATATTGAAATCATGATTATTAAACACGATTACTCATTGACCAAAGGATTTCTGTCATCTTCTATAAGTTACCAAAGACATTTCAAAATAACTGGAGAAATGTGCCGTGGCTCCCTCTCAACAAGAGCTGAAACTGTTTGGGCTTGGTGGGGGGGTGGGGGGGGGGGGGTGGAGTGAAGCGTACTGCAGTGAAGGAAGGGTGCGCTGCATTAACACAAGACTAAATGAAAGCAACACGGCATGCAGCATAATAATCGGTTTATCTCGATTACCTTGTTTTCATGAGCGTGGGAAGCCTAAATCGTAAAGTTGAAACTCGATGAATCGCCCAGCCTTAATCTATGCCCTCTGGTTTGCGAGGCAAGGCTTGCGCTGCAAAGGTCAGAGCGTGCTGCAAAGGTCAGCGCGTGCTCCGGCCTGCAGTGCTGCTTCTGGGACACTTCGACTCAACATCTCAGTGGCAGCTGTTGCTCACTTCCATGACGGAGCCAGTGTAGATAGTTAGGCTGACCTCGACTAGTCGAATAGTCGACTAATCGATTGAAAGGAGCCGTAGTCGACTGCCAACCTTTTAGTCAAATGCAATTTTTTTTTTTTTTATATATTTTTTTAATTATATATAAAAGAAAATCCCCATTCTTTCCAAAAGCAAAGAGGCCTAGAAGCGTGGCTAACGCTAATGGCGCGCATACCAGCGAGGCTAACTCCCTAAGAAAATGGGCACAGAGCCACTGAAAGAGGATTTCACCCGTCTAATGAACACACTAGACCAGGGGTTCTCAAACTTTTTCATACCCCGTGACCCCATTTTATTTAGGAATTTTTTTGGGAACCCCACACTTAATGTATTGCGTAACTCAGTGGTTCTCAACCTGTGGTACGCGTACCACTAGTGGTACTTGGTGGTACTGCTGGTGGTACTTGAAAAGATTTATAAAAAAAAATTATAATAATTTTTATTTATTTTTTGTGCAGTCAGGCCACTGAACTTAGAAGCAGGCCAGGCCAGTGTTTCTAGTTGCGGTGGCGCGATAATTAGATAACCTACCGGTAAGTGGGGAACAACCAGGAGATCACTGTGACAGAGAGTAATGCAGTCTAAACAGTCAATCTTTTATTCAACTTCAGCCCTGATCATAACCATTTTTATTTTTAGATTTTTTTGTAATGTCAGATAAAAAACGAAATACTCTGAAATATTCTGAAAAGAGTTGTTGTTAAATCTGACATTACAAAAAACTAAAAATCCATCAAAATCTGTGTTGTTGCTAATCATTGACACATAGCCTGTAATAATCCCCCCGAGAATGTACTTTTTGTGTGTTTTTTTAACAATAATTTGTGATGCCATCACACAAACTGGCATTTAAAGGGTTACAATTCAAAAATGTATTGAATATGTGTTTTTCTTTTTTTTTTTTTACAATAATTTGTGATGCCCATCACAAACACTGGCATTTAAAAGGTACATTTAAAAAAATTCCTGCACCAGAATGCAGGAAATTAAGTCTAAATTAAGTCTAATTCCTGGTGGGGGACCCCCACTTAGAAAGTGGCCTGACTGGGGCTATAATTCACTGAAAACATTGCAGGATCAAGCTGGAATTGACGTCAGATAGTCCTTACCTGAGGTCGGGGGTCATCCAAAAAGAATATTCCAATTGTTTGATTGCCATCTGGTCCATCTGATGTCCATCTGGTCCACGACATAATACGGCACAACACATGCATCGAGGGGCCCGGACCCGTTTCAATGCGACTGAGTGAATCTCTAGGCTTCCCTGTACTAAAAGACTGCACCCGGAGCGGTTTAAACGTAACACTCGGTCTGAAACAGGGTTTACTGCACTCTCGATACTGCTCTTTGTTGGTGGTGTGAAAATATGCAGAGAAACATTAATATCTTTAGAAACGTTTGTGTTAACCTCTTAACACTTTGAGAGCCAGTCCGTGTTTTCCTTTTTACCCCCTTGAATGCCCAAACGAGTCTGATTATCCTAAGACTGATAACATAGATTCCTTACCTGAGGTCAGATGGTATCCAAATGGTTTATTCCAATTTCCGATCGCCATTAAAAAAAATCGCGCATTTGATTGATCAATCGTGTATACAGTAAAACACATATTCGCCGCGGCACCAAGGCTCCAGAATGAACTCTGGTAGACCCCGGTTACATCAGTGAGAAGTAAAATGTGGAGTCAGAAATCCTTTCTCCCATTCACTTTCATTGAGTCCAATCCAAAAGGGTGATTTACCATCTGGGAGACGATAGGGGGCGCTTTTTTCACATCTGAGCGCCTGGGGTGAGTGGATCTCCAACGGTAGGCTCGCTTGATTTCAGATCGCTAATAAAAAATTTTAAAAAAAACAGAGTATTCTCGTGATGGGCATTCAACCCGCGGGGGGTAAACCCGAGAAAAGCCGTGAGTGGCATTCAACGTGTTAACAGGCACCCAGAAAAGTGTAAATTTTTTTACTTGAATTTGAGGACTGCATACTTTTTTTGCAAAGCTTAGCTTTATTCTTTATACTTATAGCACATGCATGAGCCTGGTCTCTTTTGAAAGATAACATTCTGAAGTTACTAATGCAAAAAAGGAAAATCACTTTTAGTGCTAATGAAATAGAGTAACAGAGGTCTGAACTTGAGTTGAACTTGAACTTGTGTACTCACATTTTTCTGTAGTGGTTGCAAGATTCCATATTCCAATATTCCAGCATAGAGGTATAAGCTGGCAAACACTGCGGTTCCATAGCCTGAAGTCTTATGTAGTACAGGTCAAGATTTTATAAAAATCCGTTCAGAAATGGGTCTTTGAGAGACGTCCGAGTATAACCGGCGACAAAAAGAAAAGCTCTCCAAAATCCATTTCCTCATCCACGGCCGTTCATTCTGAAGTGTGATTCACTTCTGGTTTTCGCTCGTCAACTTGGTTGTTGGTGAACAACACACAGTGACTATATTATACGTACACGCACGCCCATTCGAGCCGCGCGCGGATAATAGCCTTGTTCATTTCCTCTTGGATTTTTACAGTGAAACCGATAGAGGACATTTCACAAAACAGCTTATATCTTCATCAAAATGAGTCTGATTATCCTAACACTGATAACATAGATTCCTTACCTGACATCAGATGGTATCCAACTGGTATATTCCAATTCCTGATCACCATTCTAAAAAATCGATAAGTGTATAGATCCAACGTGTGTACAGTCTATAGAACACATGATTCCGCTGGGCTCAGAGGCTCCAGAATGAACTGTGGTAACCCCGGCTGCATCAGTGGACTGGAAAATGTGGAGTACAGGATTTTTTCCCCCATCCATTTTCATTGAGTCCATTCCAAAATCCCTTATGTCATCTGGGAGACGATAGGGGGCGCTTTTTTCCACATCTGATCGCCGGCGGCTCTCGGGTAGACTAGGGTAGGCTCGCGTGATGCAATATGATTTCAGATCGCTAAAAAAGAAAAAAAATCCGAGAAATCTCGTGAGTGGCTTTCAACGTGATATTAATAATTCCGAGAAAACTCGTGAGTGGCATAGAAAGTGTTAACCATAACTGTTAAACGTTCAAACAAACCATTAACATAGTATTGCTGAATTTGTTTCAGGGTGGCTTAGTCTAGTGGTGAGAGCACTCATTGGACTTTTGCTGATACAAAATGTAAATATATGTATTACTTATGGCTATAACACAACATACATACTATGTACCTTTTTTCCTGTGGTGGATTAGTACTTTTTACTGTAAGTTTTCTGACAATGCCGTGTTGCCACTGAGGTCAGGGTTAGAGTCCAGCGTTGCAGCTTGGGTCCATGTGACGCCAAGCAGGATATGAAAACAAAAGACACCACGCGACAATGCCGTAACCTTGTTGACATGAAACTCTGTACAGGGCAGAATCCTCTCGTCCCTGTGAGGCGGGGATTAGAGGCAAGGCTAAGCTGAGCCGTCTGAAACATCCAACACCTCGGGCGACAGGCTTTCAGATGGAAACTGACATGTAACAGTTAGGGGTGGGAATCACCAGAGGCCTCACGATACGATATTATCACGATACTTCAGTCATGATACGATAGTATTGCGATTCAAAATATATTGCGATATGCTGAGTATTGCGATATTAATATTGCGATATTAATATTGCAATATTAATATTGCGATATTAATATTGCGATATATTGCGATTTATTACCTTTTTTCAACTGCAAAGTAAAACTTTATCAACATGTTTTATCTAATAAAATAAAGTTTTCAGTCTGTCCATCTCACTTCAATAATTTGTATTGCAGCAAATGGGATTTTCTCAAGCAGACAGATGTCAACACTGTAATCTGTGTTGCATGTACCTGACAAACTGAACTGTTTGTATTACAGTCAGAGGTGCGTTCCTCATATCAACTCTGATTGCACGCACGCTAATGACGCCCCGCGCATGCGCATAAATGTTCCCTCGCTTAAGCACAGACTAAAGACAGTGCCTAATTGCCTCTACGAATGGAATGTAACACATTTCATTCACAAGTTAGGTGTGAATGTATCTGAGAACGTATTTAACACACCTGACGACCGGCGCTATTGATATGCAAAATAGCCCAGGTGGGTACTTATAGCGAGTTGGCGAGTGCAGCGCATTCCTGTGTGCACGCGCGTGGCGTGCACATCCGTGCATGTGCGTGCACGCAGGGAGCGAAATTAACTTTTTGACTCACCGGCCAGTGGCGGGTAGATGGGAAGAATCTACCCGCCAAGCATATTTCTTACCTGCCAAATTTTTTTTTGATTACAAAAAATATATATATATATTTTATATAAAAAACATTTTTTTAAATAAAATATATATTATATAATCATACTTGTAGTTGTATTATCTGCGAGACATCGCCACCACGCAATAAGTCAAAATGCTCGCTATCTGCAAACAGCTCCACTGTCTGTGTGTATACTTGAGTAGCCTCCAGCTCCAGCAAGGATTCTCCGGCGATGCAGCTAGACCCTATACTAATACTCTACATTCAGCATGCAAGGATTCTCCGGCGCTCCAGCTGGACCCTATTGGTGTATAATGTTACGGTTCTTTGGTCAAATCACATTCATCAAGCCCTCAGCTAGAATACGCATTGAATCAATGTTATAAGACATTGATATCAGGAGCTATCTGTAGCTACTGCTAGCCCGCTAGATAACATTAAGACAATTTAGTTTACTGGGACATATAGAGCTAACGTGAGCTAGCTAACGTGAGCTAGCTAACGAGGGAACGGAGGTATTATGCACTCGAGTCGACTATTGCTGGAGCATTTGTTGATATCAGCAGCTATCAGTAGCTAGCCAGCTAGATACCGTTAGACAATGCCTCGTCATGTATTAAACTAAAAGTGAATAGTTGACTGGGTCATTGTTTAAACAGTAACGGTAGCTCATGGAGGTCCGATCTAGACTAGAGCAGACTGCCTCTGTGTTGATACGAGCAGAAGCCAATAGTATCCCGCTGCAGGGCCGGGGCGGATATGACTCGTTGCCACGTTTTTTTTTTTTTTTTTTAAATAAGAGTATCATACGAACTGAATGTTGCTAACTGCCGGAGACATCGATATTATGACTCTAGCTGCGCTTAGGGCGGAAATGAGACCCGCACAGATTTTCAAAATAAGAGTATCGTTGTGAACTACACGTCTACACGCCACACGGCGGGCAGACCTCTCAGTGGCAAGCGCCAAAGGTAAAAACTGAGCGCCCCTAGCGGGTGGCGGGCTTAAATTTCGCCCCCTGCCGGTGCACGCGCTTCTGCTCAAATCTTTGGGTGCACAGAGTGCAACCCCGTCCCCGTCCCATGGAGAACACATCCCTGATTACAGTCATATTCCAACTTAACTGAATGCACTATTACAGGTATTGAAATTAACAATGCAACTTCCTTATACAAAAGAAAAATGTGCATAATAAAATATCGATACTTGGCGTCCTTGTATCGATACAGTATCGCCATGCAAAGTATTGGGATACTATACTGTATATACTGTAATATACTGTAAATTTGCTAGTGCTAATCTAGGACCATTGGGTTTCACATACATGGACTTAATTATCTATCTCTTATCTATTATGTACATATCCCTTACCTACTTACTAGTTACGCTGCCGGCCATTATGACTTACTACCATAGTGTCTTTACACCTGTATCACTGTACATATTAATACCACAACTCTGTTCCTCTGATCTCCTTCCCCTTAATTTGCCCCCTTCACTGGTTAAGCGCCTTGGGTCTCATGAAAGGCGCTATATAACTCCAAGAAATTATTATTACATCTGAGCACTACACCCAGTAGTACTAATGAATATATTTTATACCCAGTTTAATCACCTGTACATTGTATATTACTATTGCACTTTACTGTTACATTTGCACTCTGGTTGGATGCCAAACTTATTTTCATTGTACTGTACTTGTGCTGTATAATGACAATACATTTGAATCTAATCGAATACATTTTGTGGCATCCCACCAGAATATCAGATAGACCCCACCATGAATAGATTCTCCAAACCAATCAAGTAACATAAAAGTGCTTATTGTATTGCATCCACACACTCCTGCTATACTGAACTCTGTGACCCTTGTCCGGCCTTGTCTGCCACCACATGCGAGAACTATGTCTGCACCACACATGAGAACTCACCACACATGAGACACCACACATGAGAACTATGTCTGCACCACACATGAGAACTCTGTCTGCACCACACATGAGAACTCACCACACATGAGAACTCTGTCTGCACCACACATGAGAACTCTGTCTGCACCACACATGAGAACTCTGTCTGCACCACACATGAGAACTCTGTCTGCCATGGAAAAAGGTATTATATTTCCCATATGGGGAAACACTGATTGCTTGCACTAGGATCACTGGTCAAGGCCCCGTTGACTGGTTTCGGATGAACACTGCTATTCTGAGTCGCTCCATGCATTCAGACACTTGTGTGTGTGTGTGGTTCCCATAAAGAGGAAGGCTGAGATTTGTTCCTGTGGATAAAAGCTGATCCCTAGGTTCCAGCATCTCTTACCTCCAGGCTTCCTGCCCCTCATAGAGCCCCGGGTGGTCGCTTGTGAATCCATACGATTCCTCCCCACACAGCCTCCCATGATGGCTCCTGAATACCACAACAAAAAAGTCATTAGCGATGCAATTACAATCACATTTATAATTTCAATTATATTCAATTATAAATCACAAACACATACAATTATCAATTGTATTGCACAACATGAATGTGATGGTGATACTGATAGGCTATACATTACGTCTTCTACATGCTATAAAATGTATGATCTAAGGAGTTCAATTGTGACAGCTCAGCACTCTCCATTTCTGGATGGTCAGGCAACCTGTACGTCACGTGTAGGGCCAGCTGACACCGGACACGTACACGATCCTCCGTGTCAACTGATCTGGTCTCATTGTCTTTTACATCTTCATCCAAATATTTCTGACAAAAGGCTTCATCAATACACTACATATGATATAACATATTTCTTATCCCGTTAATTTAAACAAATATATATACTAATTGCATTCGATGATGACACCGTCCGACTGTGTCGATTGAAATATTGAGATGCTGTAGAACATTTAAATAAATAAAGAAAAAAGGTCCACTCCTCATCATGCCTACCGGAAACCCAGTCTGCTAAATTATGCATCCATCTGCAGTTTGCTTGCCACATCCGAACTTGTTTGAAAGTTATCACTGGTTTCTGACGCGATGATCAACTGAAGATACCGAGTCAGCAGCTTCACGGCCACTGTCGCGCTTTTGTCACCAATGTCCCCCGGCTCGCTGTGCGCGCCTCCTGGTTACTGGTCCTAACTCCTAATCTAGTAGTAGTCCCGACTCCCATGTGTCGTCCGAGCCGAATCTGTTCTTACAGTATTATGCACACGGGAAATAAATGCGTGTTCGAAAACTGGCACTTAGTAGAACTGTCCTTCCAAACTCGTGCAAAACTGTAGTTGAACTCTGGGTTCGGATTCACATTCAGCCAGTGCCAGAATTAAATCCCTTTAATCTGATACGCATGCGTAATCTAGGCAGGTACACTATAGAATAGGAGACGCTCAGTCAGAGCTTGGCTGTCTGCTCAATTTTAGCAATAGTATGCAGCTGCAGAGCCGCAGAGCCAGCGGCGCTCTCCGGGCGGCCTATTGCTTAATGACAAGCATAGAGTGCTGCTTTTGCTTCCGCGTTTTCCCTGATTGGCTGCGCCATGCCCCGCGGCAGGCGCGGCAACCGCAGAGCAGAGCGAGCGGAGCGGCAGAGCGAGCGGAGCGGCAGAGCGCGAGCGGAATTAGGTAACCGCCGCAGTAATCAGCCAAGATTTTCATTCGGTGCTTCAGCTCACCTGGCAGAGCAGCGGTCCTGCGGTTCGTTGTTGACGAGTTCGAATCCCATGAATTTTTTTTTTTTAACGTGATTTTTTTTTTAACATGTATTCTTTCGCCGGTTAAGGTTAGGCATGGTTAAGGTTAAGGTTAAGGTTAGGCATTGTTTCGGAGTTGGTTAAGGTTAGAACGGTTAAGTTTAGGCGCTGTTAAGGAGCTGGTTAAGGTTAGAGTTTGTCAAAGAGAATGGCAATATTCTTTCTATGGTTAAGGTTAGGCATGGTTAAGGTTAAGGTTAGGCATGGTTAAGGTTAAGGTTAGGCATTGTTTCGGAGTTGGTTAAGGTTAGAACGGTTAAGTTTAGGCGCTGTTAAGGAGCTGGTTAAGGTTAGAGTTTGTCTTAGAGACAGCCTATTTCCGCACTGCCGCTCTCCCGCGTTGCCGCGGTCACATGGTCAAATTGTCACATTCTTGCACTCTATGCTTGTCATTAAGCAACACGCCTCCGGGCGTAGCCTCTGTGAGCGAAGAGGCATGCGTTGGTCATGGGACGGGGTGCGTGAATTTTAACGGCAACCAACTTGCGTCTAGCCACGCCCCGGCAGCATTAAGGCCCTCCCATAGTCGAGCAGACTGTACACAGAGCAGACTCCGCGGAGGTCCGCGTGGACTCTTTGAGCTTTTGATCTCAGCGGACGTCCACGCGTCAGAAAATAGGCGCTTCGCACTTTGCACTCTGCTGTGGGTCTGCTTTGAGTCCGCGCGGACCTCCCGGAGTTGGTCTGTGTACAGTCTGCTCGACTATGGGAGGGCCTTTATGCAGCGGTAATTCCCCCTCTTTTAACATCGATGACTAGCTCAACTGGTTCGCGCCTTGCTATGGATCCTGCGGTGCGTTGGTGACAAGTTTTTTTTTTTTTTTTAACGTGCATTCTTTCGCCGGTTAAGTTTAGGCATGTTAAGTTTAGGCATTGTTTCGGAGTTGGTTAAGGTTAGGGTTAAGGTTAGGCATTGTTTCGGAGTTGGTTAAGGTTAGAAGGGTTACGTTTAGGCGCTGTTTCGGAGTTGGTTAAGGTTAGAGTTTGTCTTAGAGCATGGCAATATTCTTTCGGAGTTGGTTAAGGTTATGGTTAAATTTAGGCATTGTTTCGGAGTTGGTTAAGGTTAGGGTTAAGGTTAGGCATTGTTTCGGAGTTGGTTAAGGTTAGAAGGGTTAAGTTTAGGCGCTGTTTCGGAGTTGGTTAAGGTTATAGTTTGTCGCAGAGAACGGCAATAGAATGCGGCAGTGCCAGAATTTTTCAATATTTCAATCGACACAGTCGGACAGTGTCATCGAATGCAATTAGTATATATATTTGTTTAAATTAACGGGATGAGAAATATGTTATATCATATGTAGTGTATTGATGAAGCCTATTGTCAGAAATATTTGGATGAAGATGTAAAAGACAATGAGACCAGATCAGTTGGCACGGAGGATCGTGTACGTGTCCGGTGTCATGTGACATGCTTAGGTCATTACAGTCAGTAGATGTCTTGTTTTTGCATTTGCTAACAGTTTCCATAACTTCCTGTTCCTCCACAGCTCTCAAGAACATAGAGTTTGGGTTACAGAAACCCCACTCATCGGCTGGCACATTTTCCTCTGTATCTGCTGTTATAATTTCATTTGCCAGTGTGGGTCCTATATTAACAAAGAAGTCATTGGAACCATTAGCTATTTCATTTAGATTGGTTATTGTTTTGCCGTTGTCAATGAAGCATTGTGGGTAATCTGTGGACAATGATCATTTTTTTTATAATTCTGTTAAAAATGCTCCATAATCCCTTTATATTCTTTTTATGGTTTTCTAATAAGTTATTATAATAATCTTTTTTACTAGCTCTAATCATGTGAATTAATTAGTTTTTATATCTTTTATATTTACTTTCAGTATTTATATAATCTATGTCTTAGGTATTCCTTGTATAGTGTGTTCTTTTTGTTACAGGCATTTTTTTATTTATGCGTAATCCACGGTTTCTTTGTCTCAGTTTTCTTTTCTTTAAATCTCTGAATAGGGCAGTTTTTGTCATATAGTTCCCCAAATATACTAATAAATCTATTATATGCTATATTAGTATCCTCTTCATTGTATATGTTCCAGTTTTGAGCCAACAGATCCTGCCTTAGGGATGCAGTGGTCTCCTCTGTTATTAGTCATTTGTAGGTATAGCTGCTATCTTTTTATTCTCATATTCACACTTATATATTGCAAATATTGGCAGATGATCTGCAATATCTGTCACTAATACCCCCCTCTCTATGTTATTTCCAAATTCATTTGTATATATGTTATCAATTAGAGTTGCTGAGTTTGTAGTGATTCTAGTAGGTCTGGTTATTAGAGGATATAGATTAAAGCTATACATATTATCAATAAATGTATCTATAGATTTATGCTTGTATGGATTGAATAAATTTAAATTATAGTCGCCACAAACAAAAATTACTTTCTGTTGGGATTTGGAGAACAAATTTTCCATAGTTTTTGTGAATATGTCAATATCAGGCCCAGGAGCTCTGTAAATGTAGCTGACAATTATATTTTTATGTTTTTCTCTACATATCTCAACAGTAATACATTCTAGCACATTATCAATAACAATAGACATATTTTCTACCACCTTATATTTGAGGTTGTTGTCCACGTACAGGGCAACTCCTGTATTGTCTCTGTATTGTCTCTTTCCACAGCAAAACGGTTCTCAACCTTGGTTGAGAAATGCAGGCTTCAATCTATGTTGTTTAGTCTATCTGTTCAGTACTGTTCAGTACTGTTTCTGCACAATGAGATCTTCTGAGAGAATTGTTGAATAGATACACAAATGTTCTAGAATGTTTGATTATGACATCATACTGTGACATCACAAATGTTCTAGAATGTTTGATTATGATGACATCATACTGTGACATCACAAATGTTCTAGAATGTTCTATTATGACATCATACTGTGACATCACAAATGTTCTTTGGAGATTGAAGATGTTGAAGATGTGTATCTACTAATATTCATGATGATCGGAATGGGCGCGATCAGCATATGGATCTGGTACTGCCTTAGCCTAATTCGGAGAGGCGTAGATCCTTTGGCTGTGACAATAGCCAGGATCGAAACCAACCAGGTGGAACTTTATAAAAAGCTCGCTGTCTATCAATCTGAAGAACAATCGAGCTCAAAGGCCATGCTGGAGAGCATTGCGGTCTACCACTCTGACAAACAATCGAGCTCAAAAGCCATTCTGGAGAGACTCGTTGCCTACCACTCAGATGAACAATCGAGGTCAAAGGCCATTCTGGACATCGCGCAGGAAATTAAGGTTGTGATATATCGTGATTAAACAAAATTGGAGCCGCATTTGAGCAGCAAATTGGTCACTGCTGCCCCCCACCCCCCCCCCCCCCCCCCCATCTCCGTCTGCTGCAGAAAGTGAAAGCATCAAGGTCAAGTCGGGAGTAAGGGCTGTACATGGCGTACCAGGGACGAATCCTCCCGGAGAAAAGCAGGGCTGTCTGGAGAAGATAAGATTAGTAGCGGTCCCCCCCCCCCCATCCCTACACTCAATACCCTCTCCCACGCAAGTGCTGGAGGGGTGCCAAAGTGACTGTCTCATCGCCAAAAATCACCCCCTATGACGGCAATGGTAGTCATCTCCCAGCTCCTCCCCCTCCGGTCCTAGCTGACGGCAAATGTAGTCAGAGTCAAGTCCGGAATTTCACTTCGTCCCCCCTCCCCCCACCACCCCCTCCCCTTGGGGTGCTCTGAGACACAGACTCACGGCTAGTTTAACATGTCTCAACAAATGCACATGTTTGTATTAATTAAGGATTGTGCCATTATTGCTATTCAAATGTAATAATTGTGAATGATTTTCTGTAATGAGTTGTATGTGTATGTATCAAGCATCCTTGACTTCCAGGGACAACGATGTAAATAAGTCATTGGGTCTCATTCCCCAAAATGTTCCAAAGATTTCTCTTGGAAGACTTATCTTGGAACCGACTGAGACAGAATCAATGACAAGTTCACTCTGAGTCCCCAACGTGCTGGTAATATGTCTTAAGTGGCTCAAATGGTCGCACCTGTGATATGATCTGATATCTGCTTGGGGAATGGCATTATGTCTTAAACTCGAACGTGTGTCCCCGTTCAGGTCATTTGCATACAAAACATGGATTTGTATGCATGTGTGGAAATGGATGCGGAAGTGCCTTGCAAGTCTTGCGCGACTCATCGAAATGAGATTAGATTAATGTATTGTCATCATATATAGTACAGCGCGCGCACACACACACACACTCACACAAGCGTGCAGTATACTGTAGCCTACGGCGTAATGAATGAACGCAGTATAGGCTTATTATTCCATTAATGCCTACGGCGTAATGAATGAATGCACTATAGGCTTATTATTCCATTAATGACTTGTTGCATTAGGATTTAGTAGATACTATATGCTCTGCCCTACGTACAGTATAGGTACAGTCTGTACTTATACTGTACATAGGGCAGAGGCAGAGCATATATATAGTATCTACTAAATCCTAATGAAACAAGTAACCCATCAGCAACGGCACCCCACCGCCAACACCAGCAGACTGCCCACCACCCCCAACCCTGACGATCACAACCAGTCAGGTCAGTAGGCAGCTCTCCAGAATTAATGTAAACAAGGCCAGAGGACCGGACAACACCAATCCCAGGGTGCTCAAGGTATGTGCAGAGCAGCTGGCAGCACCGCTACAGCATCTTTTCAACCTCTCCCTGAGGCTGGAGAGGGTGCCCCAGCTCTGGAAGACCTCCTGCATTGTCCCGGTGCCCAAGAAGGGACGTCCCAGCACCCTCAACGACTACAGGCCAGTCGCTCTGACGTCACATGTCATGAAGACGTTTGAGAGACTGGTCCTGCAACACCTCAAGCCCCTGGTGCGTGACTCCCTCGACCCCCTGCAGTTTGCATACCAGGCAAACATCGGGGTGGAGGATGCCATCATCTACATGCTCCACAGAGCGTACACGCACCTGGAGAAGCCGCGCAGCTCAGTGAGGATTATGTTCTTTGATTTCTCCAGCGCCTTCAACACCATCCAGCCGTCACTGCTAGCGGAGAAGCTCTCTGCGATGCAGCTGGAGCACGGCTTGGTGGCCTGGATCAAGGACTATCTCACTGAGAGGCCACAGTACGTCAGACTAAAGGACAGTCAGTCTGACGTACTGGTGAGCAACACCGGCGCCCCCCAAGGAACTGTGCTGTCACCCTTCCTCTTCACCCTCTACACCTCAGACTTCTGCCGCAACTCAAGCGGGTGCCACCTGCAGAAGTTCTCAGACGACTCCTCCATCGTAAGCTACATCACCGACGATGATGAGGAGGAGTACAGAGCCCTGGTGGAGAGCTTCGTGGGGTGGAGCGACAGCAACCACCTCCAACTCAACACCAGTAAGACCAAGGAGCTGGTGGTGGACTTCCGGAGGGGCAAGAAGAGGCCCCCCCCGATTCCCATCTCCATCCGAGGGGTGGATGGGGAGATGGTGGACTCATACAAGTTCCTTGGGGTACACCTGAACAATAAACTGGACTGGTCGGACAACACAGAGGCCCTCTACAGGAAGGGACAGAGCAGGCTGTTCTTCCTGAGGAGACTCAGGTCCTTCAATGTTTGGGGAATCGCGCTACCAGCCCTAATATGTCTTAAATGGGCAGAAATTTGCCTAAGAGGAAAAGTTTGGTTGTAAATCCGTTCGGGAATGAGACCCATTGGCTTTTTCGTTCCTCTCCTTGACAAAAGCAAATATGTGATGTAATGATCTGTATATGTTTTGTTGTCTAAATAAATACCTACCTACCTACCTACCTACCTACCTTCTAGAATGTTCTATTATGACAAGTAAATAGTCAAGAACAAAACAAGAACACCATAAAGTCCAAAAAATTTAAAATAAATATATGATTCCACAGACATAACTTTGACCACAAGACCACCTGACATACCCACATATAGTGTCTTATGTAGTCTTATGCATAATTGCACATAGTTCATGTATAATATTGTAAAATAGCTTAGACATAGCCTACTTGCATAGTCATGTATAATAATGTATAATATTGCTGGCTGTACAATACTGCTGTACAATACTGCTGTATGCCTATAATACTGCTGTTCATATCCAGTATACACATATTTACATTAAACATAATATTCACCATTCCTTAATTACATCATACCCACATCACATAGAGTAGTAGACTGTAGTGCAGTGGTCACCAACCTTTTTAAGCCCAAGATCACTTTTTTTTTTGTGAAGGCAAGATCTACCTATTGAAGCGTTGAGAGAAAAAGACAGCCAAGATTGTACTTTAAACTAAATGACTTTTATGAGGGGCGGAGCTGAGCGATCATGGAGTAGACGTGTTTTCACATGAGCTCCCTTCTACCGTGCTGAATATACGTTTCTCCCCATTAGTCTTTATTTTATTTTTATTTGTTTTTTATTTGTTTACTAGGTCGTCGTGTTTAGTATACATTCGTCAACTTTTTTCGACTTTCTACGATGGCGGGGGTGGAAACCAGAGCCATGAAAGAATTAGGCACGACACCGACACCGCCGAGCATGGCCGTACCGTCTCCCGCTGTCGGGGAGTTAAGCGAAGCTGTGCTCTTGGTCATGACCAAGCTACACGCAGACTCTGAGACACGCATCGCTGAAGCACAGAAGAAAGTACACGCAGACTCTGAGGCACGCATCGCTGAAGCACAGAAGAAATTGTTGGCGGATTTCTGTATCAGCCTCCGTCGTGAGATATCAGAAGAAATACGGCTGGCGGTAGTCCCGCTGACAGACAAGATGGAGACGATTCACGCTGCCTCATCGGCTAATGCTAACGAACTAGCCATGCTAACGACGGAGGTATCATCACAATGTGAGAAGATGGCGGGTCTTGAATCCGCCCTGCTGGCTAGGCAGGCTGAAGTCAACAAACTACAGTCGGCGATGGAGGAGATGCAGTCCCGGGATAGACGCCACAACGTCAGGATTGTTGGAGTACCGGAGACCAGCGGTGAAGGCCGTCTCTCTGAGACCATGCCCGAACTGCTGCAGAAGATACTAGGGACGGACGTCCTCCCCTCGCCTCCTATCTGTGAGTCGGCCTATAGAGCGGGCAGGTTTTCTCCCGGCGTGAACAAAGAACCGAGGCCCATCATAGTCAAGCTGAACAGACTCCAACAGAGAGAAATCATCATGCGGTCGGCTCGTACCAGAAGGGGTACTCTGAGGTTTGGCGATCACAAAGTGGCCATTTTCGAGGACTTTACACCGGAGGTTCAAGCTCAGAGAGCCGAGTACAAGGTGGTCCTGACTAAGCTATGGAGACTAGGCCTGAGGCCCACGTTATTCGCTCCCGCGAAACTATCTGTGTTGGAGAAGGTCGGTGGTCAGCGTTTGTTTTGGTCGTTGGCTAAAGCGAAGGAATATCTCGCGAAGACACCCGAGTCTGTTGCTTGATATCTATGGAGGGTGAGTGACTTGGCGGTTTGGGCCTATATACATTGATTAGGTCGACTATTCACAAACACTTGCTGTCATGCCCAGACATGCTAACTGTCCTCTGCCCATCCAACTAGCGGGGCTTCCCAATGACTTCTGTTACTTGCTAAAGCTGACCTCATGGTCGTACTTGTGTATCGCCTCTTTGGAAGCTAACGAGCTAGCTGAACAATGTACATAGTAGGCTAACGTGCTATCCGGATTCGTCACTAGCTTACGCGCTAGCCTCGGGCTAGCCAGCGGGCTTCGACTATGGTCTGCGCTGAGACATTCGTTAATGGTTACGTATTTTGGTTGCTGTTGCTGTTCAAAGGGACATTGGTTTGCACAGTTCAAGAGTGACCGAGTCCCTAACTAACTTCTGGTATGCTTTTTATTTTTATATCCAGGTTGTTTTGAGCTTTGGTGATCCAAAGTAGATGCCAAGGTCGGTTGAATATGCATAAACAATATTTGATAACAGGTTGGGTCGGGTATGGCTTGCACTTAATGGCTATATGGTTATATGGCTTGCACTCTAACCATTACCCTCTCTTCCTTTTTTTTTTTCTTTCCTATTGTCGCTGTTTTTATGTCATCTATATGCGCGATTTAAATGTGATCCGGTTCTACCTTGGACTAACTACTGACTCGCCTTAATTTTGTTTTGAATTTTCCGTGAGGCACTTATGCTATAACGTTGATACATTAATATGCAGACTCCAGGGTAGATGGTTACAGGTTGATGCTGAGTAATTATATAATAATTAGTGTCGCTGTTTTAAGGGCAATTGAATGAGCAATTAACCTGTGACCCGAACCTGCCTTGGACTATCGGCTGGGATGCTTTAATTTAATTTTGTATTGAATTTTCCTATATGTTTTAATGGCATTTGAATGAGCAATTTAAATGTGATCCGGTTCTACCTTGGACTAACTACTGACTCGCCTTAATTTTGTTTTGAATTTTCCGTGAGGCACTTATGCTATAACGTTGATACATTAATATGCAGACTCCAGGGTAGATGGTTACAGGTTGATGCTGAGTAATTATATATTAATGGCTAATTTTTCCATTATAGCTGTCATGTTAGGGCCAAGGCTCACGTTGGCTCTCGACCGAATATACATAAAATATGTGATAACAGGCTGGCTTAGGTTTAGCTTTGCTTGCACTTTAGCCATAACCCTCTTTTTCCTTTTTCTATTATTGTCGCTGTTTTAATGGCATTTGAATGAGCAATTTAACTGTGATTCGATCCTACCTTAGACTAACTGCTGATATGCTTTGATTTTGTTTTGAATTTTCCTTTTTCCATTTATACTATAATGTTGCAACATTAATATGCAGACTACGAGGTAGTTGGTCACAGGGTTGATGCTGAGTAATTATATAATAATGGCTAATTTTTCCATTATAGCTGTCATGTTAGGGCCAAGGTTCATGTTGGCTCTCGAACGAATATACATAAATATGTGATAACAGGCTGGGTCAAGTTTAACTTTGCTTGCACTTTAGCCATAACCCTCTTTTTCCTTTTCCTATTATTGTCGATTCTTACATAGGTTATGTCATGTCAGCCGTTGTGCCTGATCAGAGGGACTGCTTCAGGGGTGCACTTTAACCATAACCCCTTTTTTCCCTTTCTTATTTTTGTCATTGTTTAATTGACATTGTTCACACAATTTTGCACAATTAACCTGTGACCCGATCCTGCCTTAAACTATCGGCTGGGATGCTTTAATTTAATTTTGTTTTGAATTTTCCTGTACCCATTTGGGCCATAACATTGCGACGTTGAAGCGCAGATTCGGAAATAGATGGTTGCAGGTTGATGTGAGTTATTATTTAATAATGGCTATTTTTACCATTATGGTTGTCTTATGTTAGGGCCAGTGCTCAGGTGGTTTTCGACCGATATCTTTATTGAATTTAATTTTTATTATTATTTGTGTTTATTGGACTAGTGGGGGTTTACTCAGGGGTTTAACTAGAGGGGGGTGGGAGTGGGAAGCGTCTTATTGATCCATGTCTCTAGTGGGAAGTGATAGGAAGATGACCATCCTCAGTGGGTGGGGCATAGGGTGGGGATTGGAGAGTGGGTATAGAGGAACCTATAGTAGGACGGGTGGGTTAGGGTTTAGAGTAGAAGGGGGGGGGGCTGTAGCTGGGGTGGTATTTTTATGTGTTCTATGTACTGTTGTCTTATATATGTGTAAGTGTTCCTCCTCTGAACTCCTGGGATTGACCGTCCGGGCCCGCCGGGATCGGCACCTCTGTACTCAGCCTGGCTGCACGGGTATGTTCTCTACGCACTTATACAAGCTCGACCATGGCTAAATTGAATATTTTAATTTGGAACGCAGGAGGGCTTAACGCCCCACACAAGCGTGCCAGTGTCCTTTGGCTATTGAAGAGGAGAAATATTGACCTTGCTCTCCTTAGTGAGACGCATTTAATGGTAGGTGACGTGTCAAGACTGGCAAATCGGCAATATCACGTTATCTCCGCATCCTCAGCCGATGATAAGACGAAAGGAGTAGTCATAGTTACAAGACGTAACCTTGATATCAAAATCTTGGATGTATGGTCGGACACGGAGGGAAGGATTACTATAGCAAAAGTTGAATTCTTGCATAGGAAGATGGCTATAATAGCATTGTATGCTCCTAACACATTTGATTCAGCGTTCTATAATACAATCACGAAGAATATGTTGGAACTTAATGGATACGCTCTCATTGTGGGTGGCGATTTTAATGCGTGCTGGGATGCGGAGATGGATAGGTCTGGGCCCTCTGAAACGAGCGACCAGAAACGGGCCTCTAAGGCCCTCAGGATGTGGGCCAAAGACACGGGGCTCTCAGACCTCTGGCGCTTATGCAACCCCACCCTCAGAGATTACTCTCACCTGTCAGCCAGACACAAAAGCTTCTCTCGAATTGACTATGCATTCGCGTCCCCTAATATGTTTGATAGTTTCGATGTCTCATTGGTTCCCTTGGCTCTCTCAGACCACAAGGGGATTTTCCTTACGGCAACCTTTGGCAGGCTCTCCGCAAGAGCTCCCAGATGGCGTTTTAATTCGACCTTGCTAAAGAACGATGACTTCTGTTCTGAGTTCAGGAGTAAACTAGCTGAATTTTTGCAGATCAACGTTGGCACGGTAGAAGACCCTAGGGTCCTGTGGAACGCATTGAAAGGATTCATCAGGGGTCATGTCACACTATTTGCCTCCAATTTGCGAAAATCCCGGTCAAAAAAGCTAGAAGGACTGGAATCATTATATGCGGACCTATACGCATCCTTGCAAACTGACTATAATGAACGACTAAACACACAACGTAAGATAGTCAAAAAAGAAATAAACTCCATACTTAAACAACAGTCTGAGTTCTTAATACATAGGACAAGACAAAATTACTATTTTCACGGCTCCAGACCTAGCCATCTATTGGCAATGAAAATACGCTCAAATGATCATTTCTCAGATATCCCCTCGATTAGGACGAGCCAGGGTGCAGTCACTACTGATTCGAAAAAGATCAATGACACTTTTAAAGAGTTTTACTCACAGTTATATAGCTCAGAGGGTAATCTGGATGACTCTAGATTTGAATCGTTCATTGGCGGGCTTGAGATACCCCACATTTCTGAGGAAGAGGCCAAGGAACTGGGGAGACCGATTACTCTCGTAGAATTGAGGGAGACTATTGTTGAAATGCAGAGGGGTAAGGCGCCAGGCTGGGATGGTATTCCACCCGAAGTGTATTTAGCTTTCTGGGACCAACTGGGTCCATTGATGCTCGATATGATCAATTACGCTATCGAACAAGGGGAGTTCTCAAGAGATGTCAATATGGCGTTGATTTCTTTACTTCTCAAAAAGGACAAAGATCCCAATGATTGTGGTAGCTATAGACCCTTGAGTCTTCTCGGGGCCGATTTAAAGGTGTTTGCCAAGGTGCTGGCCCGTCGCCTGCAGAGATTTATGTCTGTATTGGTACACTGCGATCAAACTGGTTTTATCCAGGGGCGTCTGGCTGCAGATAATCTTAGGAGGCTGTTGCATGTAATCGATAACAGTAAAGACAATACAACTCCATCCACAGTTCTGTCTTTGGATGCCATGAAGGCGTTTGACAGACTTGAGTGGTCATACCTGTGGAAGGTACTGGAGGTCATGGGTCTTGGAAAGAGTTTTATTCATATGATTAAAGTCCTGTATGCCTCGCCGTCTGCGATGATACTGACAGGCAAAAACTGTTCCACACTCTTTCCAGTCTCCAGATCTTCTAGACAGGGTTGCCCTCTGAGCCCGGGACTGTTCGCGCTTTCCCTCGAACCTTTGGCTCAATTTATTAGGCAATCGGAGGACATCGTCCCCATAATGGTCAACAATACTCCACACAAAATTGCTCTCTATGCAGATGACCTGCTGATTTTCATGGACGACCCCTCCCGGTCGGCCACAAAATTATTGAGGATAATCGACGACTTTGGTAAATTGTCAGGTTTTAAGATTAACTGGAACAAATCAGCCTGCCTACCTCTTAATGAACTGGCCAAGGCGGTACGACTACCAGCTGATATCCCCATAGTAGAACATTTTAAATACCTGGGCATAGAGATATTCCCCACGCTGAACCAAACTACTAAGTACAACTTCACGGGTACTTATGATAAAATACGCCAGGATCTAGACAGGTGGTCGTCCCTTCCTAACTCCTTACAAGCCCGGGCTTCCATAATCAAAATGAACATCCTGCCTAGGATAAATTTTATTAGCTCAATGCTCCCCCTGCCCCCTCCAATAGACCACTGGCGCAAGGTACAATCGATGGTATCTAAGTTTGTCTGGAATAACAAACGCCCGAGAATCAAAAGGGCTACTACTCAACGTAGGAAACAAGATGGGGGCCTCGCAATCCCTGATTTTAAACTTTATTTCTGGTCCTTTTCACTGAGACCTCTGATGTGCTGGCTAGACCCTGTAGAGGCTGTATCGTGGCGCTCCTTAGAAGCGGCGGCGGTGTCTCCGCTAAGATTGCAGGATGTAGTGTACTCCACTGTCTCTATTGCGAAATGCCGGCTGAGGTATGGACCGATCATAACTCACGTGATCCAAACGTGGCGTAATGTACAGAGGTCGTGTGGGGTTAAATGCCCTTGGCACCTGGACTCTCCAATTTTTAATAACCAGCAATTACTTGTTGGACACAAGCCGGTTAATATTCCTCAATGGCAAAGGAGGGGAGTGCATACTCTGGAGGATATTTATGATAAGAACGGCCTCCGTGCGTTTCAGGACTTAAGAGAATTTTATGATCTTCCCGGCGAGTCCTTCTTTCTTTACCTTCAACTAAGGTCAGCACTGAGGGCGCATGGCGTACCGTGGGCTCAAGCTTTGCAACCACACCCCTTCCTCAGGCTCATAGTGGACAGAACGACATCCAGAGGGTTTGTCTCAGACTTTTATACGCTCTTAATTCAATCCACGTATAAAAATTTATCATTGGATACAATCTGGCGTGTGGATATCCCGGAGTTGGACCCCGAGTTTGACTGGGATGATGTTTGGGCAAATGTGGCATTATCTTCCCGCAACCCCAATCACCAGCAAATTAATTTTAATTACATTCATAGGACCTATCTTACACCTAGGAAGCTATTTGCTATGGGACTGATAACCGACTCTCGGTGCACTTTGTGCTCTCAAAAGGCCACTGGCACTTATATGCATATGTATTGGGATTGCCCACCAGTGGCCCGTTTCTGGAGGTCAATAACGGACAAACTTTCAGATCTGTGTGGCTTAACTATCCCATTCACAGCTGTTACGCTACTCCTGAACGATATAACGACACTACCCGCGTCCGTACAACTGAAAAGGGTTGTCCTAGCGGGTGTCACAGCAGCGAAGAAGCTTATAGCAATGAGATGGAAGGAGCCTGAGAAGCTGACAATGATCAACTGGTCCCTAACTCTATTGGATGTGATTTATCTTGAGATATCCACGGCTCGGGTGATTGGGGTGGGGCAGGCTGGCATTGACCTGTGGTTCGCAGCAGCTGAGAAGGTAAAGACCGCCGTGTGCGGCTGAGCGGGGTTGGGGCGCTTGATCGGGGGGGTCCGGCGGTCTCTGGGGAGGGGGAGGAGGAAATGTCTTGTCTGTCTTGGTTTTTGTCTTGTCCTTCTTAACTTTGGCTGGGGGGATTTTAGGGGGGGTTGGTATTTAGCTATTCTGCGCTATATGTCAATTCACATGCCATCTCCCCAAGGGACTAATATTGGCAGACTGATTGACCTGTCAACCAACTTGGAAGAGGAATTTCTTTCTTCTTACACTTTACCGTCTGCGAGTTTGGCAGTCTTGAACATGTGTAAGGGACCTAGGCTATCTACAGTAAATCTGCGACAACACTCTCATAAACAATCTTTTAAGTCACTCCACTTTGTAAAGGTGGGGAAAGGTTGCCATGTCTTGAAGACCCCTTTTTGTTATTGAAGTAGCCACCTATATTTGATAGGTTGGACGCTGTTTCTTTTTCTTTTTGTCTTATAATTTATTATTCTGTATTATTATTGTTTGTTATTCTCCTGTGAAGTTATGTTTTTTGTTACTGTGGTTATTGTGTTGTCCTGTTTCATGTCATTAATAATAAAAAAAAAATTTGATCAAAAAAAAAAAACTAAATGACTTTTATTTGCCTGTATTCTAATTACATGCAATGTTTTGGTCCAACATTAAAACGTCAAAGTAGAACTATTATGTTGTGACCACTGCTTAGTGTATATAGCATAGCAAAAGTATACCGTTACCTGGCCCATGGGGACATTACTGTGTGTTGTCGGGCCTTACAAATACATTTGATTTTGATTTGATTATCAATAGGATATCTGGAACACACAAACACACTATTTTTTAAATCACATGCCATGAAACTCAGGGACCTGGCTGAATTTAAGACTGCACAAATCATGTTTAAAGCACGAAACAATTCACTCCCGGGTAACATCCAAAAATTCTGTTATAGAGAGGGGCGTTACAATTTAGAGGAGAGTCTAACTTCAAGAAACAGGCTGTTCATTCATATTTCAGTTTGTGGAGTGAATATGAGTTGCATAAGATAATAGAGTGTGAAGGTATACTGAATACTGTCTATCTGTGTCATGTATCATGTCATTATGATGAATTGAAAATGGGGGACCCTGATGTAAACAAGACGAAAGTCTTTCTCTGGTCTGCATCCCCTTAACAATTGTGTGTATTGAGCCGTACTGTATATTGTACCCATTCTGCAATCTGTTAATAAAGTTTTCAATCAATCAATCAATCAATCAATCAATCAATCAATCAATCAATCAATCAATCAATCAAGGGGGTAGGAATACATACGTTTACACTTCATCCTCCTACTCCTGTTTGTTTGTTTTTTAATCTGTTTATTACTTGTTTTTTATTATTATTTATTTTCAATTTATATTCGAAATAAATAAACACTTTCATTCAAGATATTGTGTGAGCAAAAATATAGTTAATTTACTCATACAGTATGTACATCCTCTGGCCTTGTGACTGCAACTTGTTCCTGTTTGCGGACGACTCAGCCCTGCTGGTCTCTGACAAGAACAAGTTACAGGTTGAAAAAACCCTCAGCTCAGAACTAGGCAAAATCTGCATATGGCTCGCTGATAACAAACTATCATTACACATGGGCAAAACAGAGTCCATTCTCTTCGGTTCAAATAACAAACTCAGCAAGACCGACGGCTTCTCAGTTACAGTGGGTGACAATATTGTCACAAGGAAAGAAGATATTACCTACCTGGGTTCCATCCTAGAGGCAAATCTTTCCTGTGACAAAATGGCATCCAATGTAATAAAAAAAGTCAACCAACGAACACGATTCTTGTACCGGATCTCCTCACTGGTAAACAAGAATACCCTGAAGACTCTAGCAGGAGCACTCATTCAAGGGTACTACGACTATGCTTGCACCTCATGGTACCAAAGCACCTCAAAGGCGCTAAAAACAAAATTACAAACATCTCAAAACAAACTGGTCAGACTACTGCTTGACCTTACTCCTAGAACCCACCTCACCCCTGCCCACTTTGACAACCTAGGATGGCTTAGAGTAGACGACAGAGTACAGCAACTTGCAATGGGCCTGGTCTACAAGATACACTACACGACCAAGGTACCCATGTACATGACAAAATACTTCCCAAAGGTCAGTGAATACCACGATCACAACACCAGAGGGAGCTCCACAAATCATGTTAAACCCAGATTCGGCTCAAACAAGGGACTAAACACGTTTCGCAATTATGCCACATCAATGTGGAACGCCCTACCCAAAGCTGTAAAGGAATGTGAATCACTACCCACTTTCAAAAACACTCTCAAAAAACACCTAAGGGAGACTGCAACTCGAAACTGGCCCCTGTAAATGTCCGAACACAACCCCCTCCAATGTACAGTAAATTACCAAGTATGGTCTTGTCAATAATCCAATGTACAGTGTTTGTTTGTACAGTTGTACAGTGTCCCCCACCCACCCCTCCTACCCCCCCCACTCCCCCCCACTCCTGTACCCATTCTGCAATCTGTTAATAAAGTTTTCATTCATTCATTCATTCATCTCACAGCTGTGCCTGCACAGTGCAATACTCCAATTCAGCCATTGGGTGGGTGGCGCTGCTGAGCGGCCCTCACAGCGCGGCCGTCAGAGCGCGGCCCTGAGAGCGCCGCTGGCTCTGCAGCTCTGCAGCTGCATGCTTCTCAATTTTAGGCCTATCTGTAACGGGTTTGATTGATTGAACATTTTATTAACAGATTGCAGAATGGGTACAATACAGTACAGCTCAATACACACAATTGTTAAGGCGATGCAGACCAGAGAAAGACTTTTGTCTTGTTTACATCAGGGTCCCCCATTTTCAATTCATCATAACATTTCAATTACATGGGTAATGTGCCTTGGCTTGAACCCATGAGCACTTTGGCACAAGCGCCAGTCACTTTAACACTTGGTACCTAAAGCACTTTTCACTTCATATACGGTAGTCTCTCTTCCTATGTCTTTGGTTTGTCTCGCCACGTCACACATTATTGTGTTGTCATAGTCTGTTTTGTTTATTGTCAGTTTTCTTTTTTATGGTTGTGAAGTTTGTGTAGTTTAGTAACTTGTACTGTACATGTACTGCTGTCTGTTCTTGTGATTATGAAGTTTGTGTACATTTATAAATTATAATGTGTCTGTTCTGTTATTCTGTATCTGTTAACAATCAACCCACAAAGGGACTACAGATGGAAATGAGCCTCTGGCTATAATCTGGCATATTTACATGAAAATGTCCCATTAATAAAATAAAATAAATTAGCCTAGCAGTAAGTGTGAAATTCTACAGAATTTTTTTCATCCTGGGATCTGAAGTCGGGAAATTCAGTCTGTGTCCTGTCCTGGTAAACAGTACCCTAACCTAAATGTGAGGGAAACCATTTTTGGTCCCAGCCCATAGTTAACCCCTGCTCTCGAGCAAGGTGAAAATAGACCGATAATGGAGATTAATTCTACATGCATCATCTCAGCAGACATCATTTACTGGGCAGTGGACACTGACATCTGCTGGTGGAGAGAGGACTAAAGCATGAAAGAGAGGTTGAACTAGGTTAGTGTTCCCAGTAAGCACTAGACCCGATTTCAACATTGAGACTATGTCAGTCTATAGCCCTCGTATATACTGTAGCCCAAAATATATCTGGCTAAATATAGACCACGTTTATCTCAAGCAGTTTAATTCATTATTATTACATATTTATAATATCGCACAAACAACTGAAGTTCATATATTGTGCTAGTTATTTTAATAGCAATTTCTCAGCTATGTCAAGGCTAGATATAGCCCACTTCGCCCAAACATTATTACATAGTTAGTATCACCCAAACGATGTTAAATGTCCAGACAATATAAATATATGAAATAAAATCATTATCGATTGGTCTAAACGTGGGCACATTGCGCATCGTCATCCTTTTATCTCGTTCTCGATACATCATTAAATACCGTTAGTTACTCACATCTTGACAGCCATAAGAAAAACACTTCAACTACCTGCTCGACGGTACCTCCCCCTGACTCTCAGACATGCCGCTCATTCCGAGCCCCTCCCTGACTTGACAAGTGATCATTGCTCTACAAATTCATACGTTTGCTGTGAGTCTGCCGGTCCCAAATAATCCTTATCCGCTACCGCCAGGGCCAGGCCTGCCTGCCCACTCGTCTGTCCTCATATACGACATCATGATATAACAGCAGAGCTGGTATTCGTCTGGCTGGCTGAGTTATAAAATCACCATGGACCAGAACACCAAGTGTATGAGTCACATAGTAGGAACATTTTGCCATTTTGGAGCTGCTATTAAACTGTGATGCTGAACTGGTCCGACTCCAGACCAAGAACACAAATTATCCATCACTCCCGGCCTGATGGCGACTAACCGAAAATATGAGTTTGTGAGCGGAATTATGTACCATATTAAACACAGTCAATTTGTTTTTGTAGAAATTATATCTATATAAAATTTAAAAAAATACACCACGTATAATGCCTTGAATAAAACAAAGGGTTTATTTTTATTTAACAATAGATAACAAAAACATACAGATATGCAGTGGGTGTACATGGAGTAACAGCTTTTCCTGGGTGATGGTGGATGAGTAAACATGAATGAACAGAGTTATGTTTGGTGGACGGCAACTCCCCAGACTAGGCCATACATCCTTGTAGTCATTTTCAATACATAATGCTCCGTATTGTTAAGAAGTGACGGGTTTGACGAGTTTTGCCATTGGAAGCTTGACGATATGCGAGCGGTTAAAAAATACCTAAGCCTATGTTAATCCTTTTAATAACAAACAGCACTATGCATTGAAAAAGATGAGGGATGGGGGGGGGGGGGGTAATTGGGATTTTGTATCATGTCGATCTTGACTATTTTAGACAAGCACCCCTGTCTTGGCTGAAGCTTGTTCGAAGGGCCGGCTGAGGGAAAAATAGGTTCCATTTATATATATAAAAAAAAACATTGTAAAAATGCCAACCAGTAAAATAGTTGTGTAAATTATTACCCACAATACCGTACGACACGAACGATTAACCAATCGTGGACAACAACAACGACGTGACGTCAGGCACACGTCAGTGTCTGGGCTTCAGTATGGTTAGGCTGTACCTGTATCATGTCGTCACGCAGCAGGTTGATGATGTCACACACTGCAGCACACAGTAGGGTTAGTGTTATTGTGCCAAACACATTTTTGTAAACCGTGACTCATCTCCGATTGGAATCCAGCTTAGGAGGAACAAGCTGTGAACAGTAGACTCAGAAGAGCCCTGGCTTCATCACTCAGAAGGTCAAAGGTCAGATTGTAGACCATGACCATTCGACAGACAAATGAACATCAGACATGGTTCATGAAATACTCAAAAGCCCATGATCCACGAGTAATGAACCCAATACTCAAGTCACGTAAGCCCTGTGGATGTGGAGTGACTCTCCCGTCACGTGAGCCAGGAGCTTACCAAGAGACAATAGAGGCCTCGCAAGGAATGTTTATGTAGTTCTCTTTCTTCCAACATGGCTGCCCGTTACCACTGGTAACCACTTTAGAAAGAAAATGCCTCATTTCTGTGCAGTGGTAGTGTAGGTAAAACACTGCAAAAGCATGACATTACTGTTCCACTGCGACTTGTTAACCAGATCAGATCCAGTAATAAGACAAACATTATTACATTTCTACACCCGCTCGTGTGAAGCGAAGCATTGCAATCATTCCAGTCTGTCTGTGTGACCGCATCAGCCCCAACTCCTACAGTTCTGGTTAAATTTGCATGAAACTTTGCGTACATGAGGCAAAGGACCTGAATTCTTGAATATTTTTCAAATTGGTCAACAACAAGTATTTTATTTGAATTCATTTCCACCATTGTCCATTGAAATCAATATAGCTGACGTTGCCCAGATGGGGAGGAGCGGCACCTGCAGGCTTTGTCCGTTCGTGCGTGGGTGTCGGCATCTCTGTTAGTGCCATTCTAGTTATTGATATGTTTCTCACATACTGTAGCAACAATTGTTTCAACGTGGAGGACAAACGGGCGTGAAAAGGCCTCTATAGGATCTCTTCATGACAGCAGTTCCAAGATCTTCACACTGAGAGACCACTGGCTAGTCCACAGCAATATTGATAATGTATTGACCCATCTCAAACCCACCCTCTTTTCTTGATCCTCCAATCACTGTGATTCAAGTTGTTAGAGGGAAGCAACAGTTCTGAGGATCAAGAAAAGGGAGCGAGTTTGAGATATTAGAAGCAGACATTTCACCCACATCTACATTTGTGTTGTGTAGCCCTCAAGAGATTTTCTTTTTCTTCTACTACCGGACACAGACCCCTGTAGTCAACCTGATCACATGACCACTGCTGACTGGGCATTGGCAGAGCGTGCTGGGAGGGAGTCCGTGGGAATAGGGGTCATACAGGCATGATGTCCTTTTTGACCGGAAAGATGTCCCATCTCATGCCGTCTCCGATTGGGGGATGTCCAGATGGGAGGAGGACCCGCGTCAACCAGTGACTACAGGACAGAGGGGGACAGATTTAAAGAAGAAGGATGGAGACGGTTTCATTCTCTAGCTGACTGACTGAGCTCCAAATAGCGTATTTTCCATCTACAGATCAAACCCATACAAGAATCAAGAATGTATGTGAATGTACCCTATACTGATATGGTAAATACTTTTTAATACCCTGCAGATGACCCTGAATAATCACATCCCTCTCTCAGAGCTTATTTAACCCATCTGTACCAGAACACCATATGAGACAAAGAGACACACCTTCTCTTCTCCACACCAAGGAACAACTTCCAGTTATTCAGTTTGCCATAGTCGAAAGGGCTCTTGTATACCTGGTGAAACAACGGGAGGGGGAGGAGAAAGTTGAGGAGAAGTAGTTCAAGATTCACAGGGTGTCGTTACATTTTGGACAGTGAACTTATTCAGGATAAGGACCGGAGTAGAATTCAACAAGACTAGGCAATCCTAGTTAAGCTGGACCAGGAATCCCTGCCAGTGGGGATATATGTGTTGGCGAATTATGACTAATGTCAACAACTATGTCTAACACAGTGGTACTATCTGCATGCATGACAGCGTCCAGTTAGTGTTAGTGCAGCGCTGTTGTGGGAACATTTGGGGTGGGGGGGGGGCGTGGCTACTAGGAAAGGTTAAAGAGGAAATTAAATCCCTGAGCATATTAACATGGTAAAATAATGGAACTGGTTTTAGGTAATTTGCACACCAGCAACAAAAGGCACAATAGTCCAAAAATGAATTCCCGTTTTCACCAGCAGAGTGCAGCCATATGGCACTGGTAACACACCGGTGAGGTCACATGAGGGTCATGTCGTGGCTGTGCCGCTGTCCCAGAGACGGCTCTTCAGCTGTCCTTTGAGTTGGCAACTGCTAGTTACTCTAGGGAACAATCATCCCTTCTTAAACCCGTAAGAATCACTAATCCATGCACACACCCCTTAGTAAAAAAAACAAGGGGTACTAAAAACATAGCAGAGCCCGTAAATATGCCTTCATTTCAGTCAGGGGTTAAATACCTTAATCAGTAATGTCAGGGGAAATTAAGGGGTTTAATTAAGGTGTTGTAATTGGTTTTTAATGGTAAAAGTCAGTGTTTTTGCCCCTTAATTGTACTTAGTCCATGAACAATTCTAATTAATTTCTTTCATCATTTACCTTAATTCTTATTTAATAATAAGGTTATTGTAAGGGTCCATTAACACATCCTGCGCCAAGAACGAGTTACGCCATTTTTGGGATCAATATTTCATTTTTTCGCCATGGCATTCATAATTCATCCAGGCAACCTCCGGACTCCAGCGGGACCCTGTATGAGATTGCAACGCCTCAATACCGCCGCCTGGTGGATGGTCGGGCGAGTTACACTCTCGCCAAAACCGGAAGTGCCGATCGGTGCGTCGAGGAAATCACTCCGGCAGTCACATCTTGTTACGTGGATCCAGACAAACACTATAGTGCATTTGGATCGCTTTCTAAACTTAATAATAGATATGATTTCAGCGTTTATTGCACCATACAAACCTGAAATGGATCTAGGAGATCGGCGTCAAATAATTGAGATCCTCCAGTCTCATCGGCGAACGGTAAGAGGACAGTAACGTTATTTTCAGCCCGATTGTTTATTCATTTCACTGCAAACCATCTGATCAACATATCAACCCATACTAAATAAAGCCGTTACTGACGATCAAGGAATTATAAACACCCCCCCCCCCCTTTCCTTCACGCATGATGAAGCATAATGTATACCGATCATATACATTTTAATTTTTTAATATAGCGTGTATAGGAAAGAAACGCCAATCGATAATCTATCATATGCTTCAGGGCCTATAACTACTGTTTTTGGAATTACAGCAGAAAAGATTAAAAACATACTTATATTCTCGACGCTATTAACACAACAATGTATGAATGAAAAAATATAACGTTCCCACATCCTGAACGATAGATAATCGATGTTGAATGGGCCATAGTAATGTCAATATAGCAATCAAATTTAATAAAATTATAGCCCTGCAAAAAAGGTAAACATCTCCATAGGCTTTCAACGGTGGCAGACTGGCTATATTGATGGATATAACCCATGGTGCCCAATGTGTTAAGGTGTAAAATTAAGGGACTCTGTTCCTTAGTGGTAGGATCGCACTTGAAAGAAGTGCGTCTGAGCTTTAGGGAAATCAAGTAGTGATCTGAACCGTTGACAAACCGCGGCTCGTGGAAAGTTAAACAGGCGCGTTGTCGTCACCGTCGGCTTAAGTCACTGAAAGGACGTTCAGTCGTGTTGAGCTCACTGACCTTTCCCCGCTTGGCCAGGCGTTTGGTTTCCTTCTTGTTGGTGTGTCTCTCGATGCTCGTCTCACCTCTGGATATGAGGACGGCGTGCCAGAAGGTCAGCCCTCCCATGGCTATGCTTATAGTGCTGCAAAGACACGTCACACTTCCTTTTTACCACCATCTCCAGTAGGTTAGATCGGAGGAAAACTGGGGGATTCCCAATGAATGGACGTCATTGGGGTTTTGTTTTGTTTTCTTTAAGTTTGCATTGGGTTTTGAATGGGTGTCATGGGCCCCATGGGGTCATAGAAGGCATTACGCACACACCAAGGACCATGTGGGAAAAGAACATGCATTTATGTTCAAATGTAGGATTTAGTAGATTAGCACAAATGAGTAGCCATCAGGCTCCATATCCGTGGGCACAGACTGCTGCCAACTGCTGGAGAGCTAATGGCTGGTTAAGACTGTCCGACTCTTAATACTAAACACTGTTAGGACTATCTGACTTAATAATAAAATGGTAAATGGCTGCATTTATATACTGTAGCACTTTTATCCAAAGCGCTTTACAATTTGTGCTAGTACATAGCCCTTTGTGTAACAGGTACATTGTGCTTTGTGCTAGTACATAGCCCTTTGTGTAACAGGTACATTGTGCTTTGTGCTAGTACATAGCCCTTTGAGTAACTGGTACTTTGTGCTAGTACATAGCCCTTTGAGTAACTGGTACTTTGTGCTAGTACATAGCACTTTGTGTAACTGGTCTTGTAAATGTAAATGGTCTTACACAAAGTCCTATGCCTGTGTACTGCCACTAGGGTGAGGAGTGGCTAACTGTGAGTGGGTGAGTGAGTGAGTGAGTGAGTGAGTGAGTGAGTGAGTGAGTGAGTGAGTGAGTGAGTGAGTGAGTGAGTGAGTGAGTGAGTGAGTATGCTTTATAATACATGCTGGCTGTCATCCACTGGCAACGTAACCCAACATGAGGCAGTATGTCAGGATTGTGACCAGTGGCAACACGACCGGCTGAGCAGGTCTCCTTGGAGAAACAATGTGACATAATGATATATGACCTACGTGGTTAGCACCCACATGTAGATGATACTCTTCTGAATCATCTTATCTTTGAAGGTGTACGTAGGCGGAGGCGTCAGGTAATCGGTCTTGACAAGAGCAGGGGAGGGGGGGGGGGGGGGAGAAAAGATTACAGTATTAATCAGGACAATCCAAGTTAGGGTTCAGTTTATAATGAAGGTACTGGTTAAGGTTAGGCATGCAGTGGATTGATTTTTTTTATCCACTTTTTCTCCCCATTTTCTATTTTTCTCCCATCCCAATTTCGTATTATCCAATTCTTCCCTCCCCTGTCTTGAACGTTGCTAGTCTATGCCTCCCACTGGTCGGCTGTAGTGAGGACAGAAGCCTTGCATCACGTGTCCCCTCCGGACGGTACACGAGGAGGCAGCCTGTCGCATCTTTTCACTGCAGCAGCTCGAACCCTCAGTGCCGAGGAGTAATGCGTGAGAGGCTCACGCTGCCCCCGTCACTTCCTGCTTCCGCCGCACCGGCGTCACCAAACCGACCTGTAGGAGTCGCTGTCCACAACGTCCAATCCCCACCCACCGGCTTTCCCACCCTCTAACACTTGCCAATTGTGTTAGTATGAACGACCGGCCAGCCGGTAGCAACGCCGAGAGCTGGGCTCGAACCCAGCGTCTCCTGCATTAGTGGAGAGCGCCTTGCCCACTGCGCCAATCAGCCACCCTCAGTGGATTGATTGACTGACATTTTTAATTAACAGATTGGAGAATGGGTACAATACAGTACAGCTCAATACACACAATTGTTAAGGGGATGCAGACCAGAGAAAGACTTTTGTCTTGTTTACATCAGGGTCCCCCAAATGACATACACAACATACAGATATACATACAGATATACAGATATAAGAATCTAATCATCTAATCTAATCATGACATTTAAGATATACATGACATACAGTACTGTTACATTTGTGACATACAAGATATGCAAATATACACAGTACTGTTAAACAGATCCTAACAGTAAATATATGAGGGGGAGGGAAATGTAAATTAGGAGGGGGTGGGTGGGTGGGAGGGTGTTGGGACATTTACAGAGATCCTGACAGAAAATATATACATACGAGGGGGAGGAGACTGTACATTAGGAGGGGGTGGGATGGGGGGAGGGGGTGGGTGGGCGTTGGGGGGTGCAAGGTGCAAGCATAGAGAGGGGGGGGGGGGGGGGGGTGGACATTTACGGGGGCCAGTTTCGAATTGCAGCCTCCCATAGGTGCTCTTTGAGAGCGGTTTTGAAGGAGGGTAGGGATTCAAATTTTTTTACGGCTGTGGGTATGGCGTTCCACATGTGGCATAACTGCGAAACGTGTTTAGTCCCTTGTTTGAGCCGAATCTGGTTGAACATGATTTGTGAAACTCCCTCTGGAGCATGTTCATGTGGTGCAGTGCCACTGTGACGATGCGCTAGCGCCACCATGTGTTTAAAAAAAAAAGATATATATATATATTAGTTAAAAAAATGTGCAGTGAAAGCTTGGGGCCAGCTTTTACCATATACACTGTACTTAAACAAATAATTTTTTGTTTACGTTTTTTGTTCGCCATTTCATAGAAATTGTGTTTTTAAGTAGCAGGAAATTACAGCAAATGTCTTTCTTTATTGTAATTTATGTTGCCTTCCGGACGGGGAAGGGCCATCTTGTTTGAAAATCCTAGGGAAAGCTCTGGTATGGAAATTGAGGCTAACCATCTAGTGTGGTAGTGAAAGGGTTAACCTTCTGTCGTGTGGCAGTGAAATGGTTACCCTTCTGTAGTGTGGTTGTGAAAGGGTTAACCCTTTGTCGCGTGGCAGTGAAAACCTTCTGTATTGTCGCAGTGAAAGGGTCAACCCTTTGGTAGTGTGGTAGCGAAAGTGTTAACCACCTCCAAAGAAACATGGTCCTCAGGGCATTTTTGAAACAGCCGATAGGTCACGATACCAGTGACACGGCTCCAACGCTGATACAGAGAAACAAAATAGTGCCAAGCGACGGCAGAATCCATAGTGGTGGAGGGCGATGCCTTGGTGTTAGAAACAGGTGACCCTTTTGCCTGCATGTTGTGGTGCCGATTAAAACCGCTTGGTTTTCGTGACCCCATTTGCTTTCCGGTTCGCTCGGAAACCGCCTAGAACTCTTAATATCTTTGCTTCCACTACACTACTGGCAAGTTATATCATTTGTAAACAAGTTATTACCTGTAATACAAACCAAATTCAGTTATTAGGTCCAGGAATGTCTGCGAGTGAGTCAACATTTTAATTCTATCTAATCAGTCTTCTTTGTCTCAACTGCAAGGTAGTTCTTCGCTCGCTCCCTTTATGTTATTTATTATTAGTGTCTATCATACAACTCAATGTCCAAAAATAAGATAAGATATTCCTTTATTGATCCCCTTGGGGAAATTTGTGCGTCATAGCAGCATGGGGAGGGGAGGTACAGGTATGGGCATGGTAATAGTAGAAATACATAAATATAGGCAATACAATTATAGTAAAGATACAAATAAACGGTGTAAACAATATAATTATCTGAACTATCCCACTACACTGGTAAGTCTTCACATACAGGAATTTCCCCTCCACCCACCCACCCACCCACCCACCCACACCCACACCCACACGTACCTGGCCAGTGGGGAGAACACCAATAAGAGCTCCCATCCCTTCCACAGATACCCCTCCTGGCCTCTCCATCTCCATGTGTTTATAGCGCTACAAGAAGAAGCCAGAAACACATTCTCTTTTAGGTAGTACGAATTATTATAATTATTTTTTATCCACTTTTTCTCCCCATTTTTCTATTTTTCTCACATCCCAATTTCGTAGTATCCAATTCTTCCCTCCCCTGTCTTGAACGTTGCTAGACTATGCCTCCCACTGGTCGGCTGTAGTGAAGACAGAAGCCTTGCATCACGTGTCCCCTCCGGTACACGAGGAGGCAGCCTGTCGCATCTTTTCACCGCAGCAGCTCGAACTCTCAGTGGCGAGGAGTAACGCGTGGGAGGCTCACGCTGCCCCCGCTACTTCCTGCTTCCGTCGCACCGGCGTCACCAAACCGACCTGTAGGAGTCGCTGTCCACAACCTCCAATCCCCACCCACCGGCTTTCCCACCCTCTAACACTTGCCAATTGTGTTAGTATGAACGACCGGCCAGCCGGTAGCAACGCCGAGAGCTGGGCTCGAACCCAGCGTCTACTGCGTTAGTGGCGAACGCCTTGCCCACTGCGCCAATCAGCCGCCCTACGAAAGTTTTATTTTAAATGTTATATCATAACAAAGGGGCAGGACTAGATAAGCTGTGATTCCTTCTGCCCCTTCTCATTTATTTATGTTTACATTTAGTCTTTACTGTGATTTGTATGTTTGTTGCGTTCAAGATGAATAAATTGATAAAATAAAATAATCTATCTACAGTGTATCCATTGATCGATCCATCTATCCATCAATCCATAAGTTCTTGTATGTTTCTTCATTGATGATGCCGTTCATGGTTTACCGTTATAGTCTAGTTGCTATGCTGTTGCTGTCTGCTTTGGCAATGGAACACAAATCGTATCATGCCAATAACTCACTTTGAATTTAATTTAATGGAATTGTCACTATATTCAAAGTGTGTCCCGAGACGCCAGGCCCGTTGACACCTACACTACACACACCGCACTAATCCCAGCGGCTTAGCTTGTGTAGGCGTCCACATAACCGACATGTCACACTACTAATGCAGCTTGTTAGGCATTACAGGTTATGATAGTTACATTGACTGCATTATAATCAGTGCATGATACAATATGCTATAGACACAACGTAGTTGACTGCTTTCTAGGGTGACTGAATGATCTCATAACAGTCATACCATACATTCATAATGTATTGTAAATCATGTCATTATACTTCTCTGATGTGATTCCAATATAAGAATAGAGCATATACAATTATAACATGCTTATAGTGCATTAATGATAGCGTTACTTCAAGCATTACGATTGCTAACAAGCCATAAAAGCACAGATATTGAACACACACCCAGAGACAAAGGAGCAGAGATCCAGCAGTGTGACATTGGTGTAAGCAGGGCATGAAGGTAACTTATTCAACCCCAGTGAATAGTGGGTTCAGAATTTCAGAGAGAACATAGTCTGACTCACAGGATGTAGACTGTGGGTATAAGCGCACCATTGGCCAACTATTTCAGTTGGAATTCTTTTTTTTTTGTCTACTTTTTCTCCCATTTTCTATTTTTCTCCCATCCCAATTTCGTATCGTCCAATTCTACCCTCCCCTGTCTCGAACGTTGTTAGGCCATGCCTCCCACAAGCCGGCTGCAATGTGGACAAAGCCTTGCATCACGTGTCCCCTCCGGTACTCGAGGAAGCAGCCGTCGCATCTTTTCACCTGCACAGCGCGATCTCTCAGCGTCGGGGGTCTGCGTGGGAGGGCACGCCGCCCCCGTCGCTTCCTGATTCTGCTGCGCCAACCGACCTGTAGGAGTCGCTGTCCACAACGTCCGATCCCCACCCCATCAGCTTCCCACCCCCTAATACTGCCAATTGTATTAGTATGAACGACCAGCCAAGCTGATAGCAATGCGGAGCTGGGCTCGAACCCAGCGTCTCCTGCATTGGTGGTGAGCGCCTTGCCCACTGCACCACCTAGCCGCCCTTCCGTTGGAATTCTCAAGGGCGCTGTTGCTGCCTCCTGGGCTTAGCGCCGCACCAGGGTGATTGTGATTGGTTTAAAGAAATACAAACAAGCCAGAGCGTTTTTCCCCCCTAAACTGGAATGATAATAGGTTCAGCCAGACCTTTCTCCGGCACTGGCACAGCGCTAACATAGTGTGGAGAGAGAGGTATGGCTACGCGAGACTAGAGATAATACAACAAAGCTACTAGCCAAACTGACCAGATATACCAGTCACAGCCACAATTCACCAGCCACAACCTACATGTACCAGTGTCGGTGGCTGGTTTCCACTTCCATCCCGGAGCCTAGGCGTCTTACCTCCAGAGCGTTGTATGCGTCTAGGAACAGGTTCCTTGCACTGATGCTGCTGTAGCCGCAGCCAAGTACCAGGGCCATGCAGAAGGAGAAGAAGTAGCGATGGTTGAAATGACCCACGCAGTTATTCAACCAGGCTGAGAGGACTGAAGTAAAGGAAGACGTTGTCCTTCCACAAGTAAAACATCACATCACATGCTTATCTAATGGCCGACATCGCATGAGCAACGGCTGGAACCGAAACGGCCAAAGTAACTTCTTAAGTGGAAAAGGATACGACAGTGATGGTCCATTTTCAGAATGCACCTGTAAAGTAAAAGAAAATACTCTTTAAACATACTTTTCAGGAGAGGATGTGGGTGGGAGGTGGGATGAAGGAATATGGGGGTATCATGGTGGAGGGATATGGGGCATCAGGGTGGAGGTGAGATGGAGAGATATGGGGCATCAGGGTGGGATTGAGGAATATGGGGGTATCAGGGTGGAGGGATATGGGGTATCTGGGTGGAGGTGAGATGGAGGGATATGGGGTATCAGGGTGGAGGTGGGATGGAGGGATATGGGGTATCAGGGTGGAGGTGGGATGGAGGGATATGGGGTATCAGGGTGGAGGTGGGATGGAGGGATATGGGGTATCAGGGTGGAGGTGGGATGGAGGGATATGGGGTATCAGGGTGGAGGTGGGATATGGGGTATCAAGGTGGAGGTGGGATGGAGGAATATGGGGTATCAGGGTGGAGGTAGGATGGAGGGATATGGGGTATCAGGGTGGAGGTGGGATGGAGGGATATGGGGTATCAGGGTGGAGGTGGGATGGAAGGATATGGGGTATCAGGCTGGAGGTGGGATGGAGGGATATGGGGTATCAGGGTGGAGGTGGGATGGAGGGATATGGAGTATCAGGGTGGAGGTGGGATGGAGGGATATGGGTGGGGTATCAGGCTGGAGGTGGGATGGAGGGATATGGGGTATCAGGGTGGAGGTGGGATGGAGGGATATGGGGTATCTGGGTGGAGGTGGGATGGAGGGATATGGGGTATCTGGGTGGATACAAGTTGAGTGAAGGTTGGTGTTGGATGAAAACCCAATACAAAATAAATATAAACAAAAAAAGATAATGTTTAGTCTATTATCTGATGCTATATGATACTGTTTGTATGCAGCTATAAATGAACAAAACAATAACAATGACTTACGTGTTGCAGATGCCACAGTGGTGTGTCCGTGCCGGTTTAGGAATGATGCACTTCTTACAAACGGATACGAATGGAATGTCGTTCTTTACCTGTATGAGAGAAAGGGATCCCAGTTATTCCTTTACGTGGATGAGAGAAAGGGATCCCAGTTATTCCTTTACTTGGATGAGAGAAAGGGATCCCAGTTATTCCTTTACGTGTATGAGATAAAGGGATCCCAGTTATTCCTTTACGTGTATGAGAGAAAGGGATCCCAGTTATTCCTTTACGTGGATGAGAGAAAGGGATCCCAGTTATTCCTTTACGTGGATGAGAGAAAGGGATCCCAGTTATTCATTTACGTAGATGAGAGAAAGGGATCCCAGTTTTTCCTTTACATGTTGTCACTCCCACTTAAAGGTAGAATCTGTAAAGTCTGACGTGTGGGTTGGAGTTTAGTAACGTATTATACTGTGAATCTCTCCAGACCTCTCTTCAGAGAGGTAGCAACCCCTCCCTAGTACCCACTGAAAGGAAATATTCAAAGATCGTTCAGGGCTGCACGATTAATCGATTTTAAATAGAAATCGCGATTTGTAATGATGCAATTATCAAAGGGAAAAAAAAAAAAAAAAAAAACGCAAATCTTTTTAGGTTTAGGGGAGGGAGGTAAGGGGTTTTAGATTGTGTGTTGTGAAGTTTAGACTTCAGAGAGGGAGAGTAAAGTACAGAAGAAAGGGTACCGTTGGGTACCGGTATCGATTCCCAAGTAAAAAGAAACATTTCAGGCTCGGTGTCCCGAAAAGACCCACCGCGTAGGCAGAAGCCGCATTTTACAATAAACCTCTGTGGGGCTGCTTATTTTTTTTTAATAATCGTAAGTTTAATCGCAATCGCAATATCTGTCAGAAAAATCGCAATTAGATTATTTCCCAAAATCGTGCAGCCCTACGTGCAAGATGGGGGTTACAATTTACGGGGAACATTTCATTTAAAAAAGATACAGTTTTTGAACGACCATGAAAAGTCTTTGTATCTCAATTTGCGGAGTACAATTATGGAACAGTCCGATTGTGGAGTTAAAGCAATGTCAAAACATAACACAACAGTTTAAAACAAAATACAGTCAAATGGTTTTCCAGAGGTACAGAGATGAAGAAGGGGTTTGATAACTGGCAGTATGTATGTGTATGTATATAGGTATGTAGTTGTATATATGTATATAAAATGGCTAGAGGAACTATACAGGGTAACCTACAGTTTTGGCAAATATTAATAAGGTATTATTAAAATAATTATTGTTAACCAAGTTAACATATTTTTTTCAATATAAGTCTAGTAATGTATCAATTAGTAAATATAATATAGTATGATCTGATGAGTAAAAAGGGTGGGATTAAATAAGTGTATGCTTCTTCCCACTCCTTTTCAAATATGTAAATGACAAAAAGAAATGAAAAGAAATTAGAGTTTGACTTTGTTTTTTTTGTTTGTTCTTTGTTATTTTTTATATACATTTATAATTTGAACGGCCTAAGGCTATATCTGTACTTGATGTTTGTTTGTTGTGTTGCATATTTGAAATAAACTTCAATCAAATCAAACCCACACATCGGACCAGCATTGCTGTAAGCGATCACTTCATACTGTAAATTCTGAGGAACAGACTTTAAGTGTGAGATGATACCAGGAAACAATCTGTAACTAACTGAACAGCTAAGGGCTTTCTCCAGGATTTTCAAACAAAATGGTGCAGAGGTAAAAACAGCTATAAAGAAAGCCATTTGCTGTCATTTCCTTTTTTTTCCCTACTTTTTTCTCCTCCTTTTTCTGTGATTTTTCTCCTCATCCCAATTTACCTCTCGTGCCAATACTCCCTGTCCTGTCCTGATCGTTGCTCGCATATGCCCCCCACTGGCCGGTTGTAGGGAGGATAGAAGCCTTGCATCACATGTCCCCTCCGATACATGTGGAGTCAGCCAGCCGCTTCTTTTCACCTGACAGCGAGGACTCTCACTGGGGGAATGTAACGCGTGGGTGGATCACACTACCTCCCCCAGATCCCTTCCCTGCTGAACAGACTGACCAGTAGGAATCGCTGTTTACAACGACCAGGACACATACCCCACCGGCTTCCCACCCGCTAACACTGCCAACACTGCCAATTGTGTTAGTAGGGACGACTGACCAAGCCGGAGGTACCGCTGACAGCTGGATTTGATCCCAGAGTCTCTGCGGTGGTAGGCGAATGCTTAGTCCACTGCGCTACCCAGCCGCTCCTATTTTTTAAATGTTCTTGATGTTCTGGCAACATATTTCGGCTAAATATGCCTCGTTTTATAAATGTCTATTGATAACATAGTGCTGTAATACAATTTTATAATAAATATGCATGATCAAGTTCAACAACGTGTGCTTTTATTTTGATATTCCTTAATTCCACGTTGAAATTACACGATACATTAACACTTTCAGTGCCAAAAACGAGATATTACATTTTTGCTCGATAAGCGTTGAGTGCCAAAAACAAGATATTACGTTTTTGGATTGTTTGATCTTTTTACTTTGATCCCCGCTTTACAGACTTGTCGGGAGCGATCTGCATCATTTTGGCACATCCCCACACACTAGAACTGCAATGCTGATCGACTATCACCAGGTGGCAGTATCGTCCGTGTCTGAACTGCAATGGCTTGGGGTTGATACTCAGCCTCACTTTAATTTCTCCTTGGTTAGTGGCCCTTCCTCCTGCTGGAACAGAAATTCACATTGCTCGCCTCGAAATTCTGTTGCATAAGCGTATTTGACCATCGAAACGTGTATAGACATATACACTGGTAATTGCAATGGCGATGCGATCACTTGGAATTATTCTTCTTGGAATACCTTCTGGCTAAGGTAAGGTACATTCTATGTCTATTTTACCGAATCTGAAACATGTTTTTCTAACGATCACAGTTGTGTGTTTTACCGGACGAAAAACATGGTCGGCAAACACGATCACAGTTTTGAGTTAAAACGACCCCCCCCCCCCCCCCCTCTTGATGATTTTGTGATGATACAAGTCATATACCTTTGATTTGGGAATATTTGGGGTTTCATGGGATCAGCCAGAACAGTTTGGGCTTATTGCACATAATGCGTTTTATCTCACGATCTATGAAAAAAGACTGGATTATCTTGGAAATGCATGATGTTTAGCGTGTAATAAACTACAAACTACAGTGTGTGGAAACAAACTATTATTCCCATCTTGCACTACAAGTAATGTTTGTCAAAATGAGCCACACCATGTCTCCACAGCTGTAATACAGAACACACACACAGCTTCGCAAACATAGTGAAACGTGAAAAGGCTGGCATTCTAGGGCTAAGGATAAGCAATACGCGTGTCACTCAAAGTGTTAAGTGTGGGGTCGCAAAAGAAAATCCTAAATAAAATGGGGTTGTGGTATAAAAAAGTTTGAGAACCGCTGTCTTAGAGGAACACACTTATTTGCCACCTTCCCCAGAGTTAGACGAGAAGATTGATATCAGTTTAATCTCTGTGTGTCTGTGCGACTAGCTACTCATTACTGCTTCCAGTCCTTGTGCTACTGTAAGCTGCGTGGTGGTGCTCTTGGGAAAATAACATCATGTGAACTTAGAATAACTGACATCTTACTTTAGGGGGCTCTCCAGGGGGCGTCTTGGTGGCTTTGTAGTAGTGGAAATAGATCATAAAAATGACCCAGTGTCCGTAGCAGAGGTGCCATGTCATCCATGCTGCGGAGTAGGTCTGTAGGACCAAAGGCAGGAGCACTGAGTAGGCAATTATCACGATGGAGGTCGTCAAGATGAGCACCAGGAACACAAACACCTGAAACAGGAGAGAGAGAGATCAGCACCTTACACACAAACACCTGAAAGAGGAGAGGGAGAGAGAGAGAAGCACCAGGTACACAAACACCTGACACACACACAGAAACAGGAGAGAGAGAGAGAGAGAGAGAGAGAGAGAGAGAGAGAGAGAGAGAGAGAGAGAGAGAGAGGGAGCAGCACCAGGTACACAAACACCTGACACACACACAGAAACAGGAGAGAGAGAGAGAGAGAGAGAGAGGGAGAGAGAGAGAGAGAGAGGGAGCAGCACCAGGTACACAAACACCTGACACACACACAGAAACAGGAGAGAGAGAGAGAGAGAGAGAGAGAGAGAGAGAGAGAGAGAGAGCAGCACCAGGTACACAAACACCTGACACACACACAGAAACAGGAAAGAGAGAGAGAGAGATCAGCACCAGGCACACCAACAGCTGACACAGACAATAATAATAATAATAATAATAATAATAATAATAATAATAATAATAATAATAATAATAATAATAATAATAAATAAATAGCGCTTTTCTAGAACTTAGTCACTTTACACTGGGGGGGGGGGGGGGGGGTAGCGAGACAAACAACAGATAATAACAAACAAACAAGGATGGAGGGGGGGATTTTAGAGAATGCAGTAGAGAAGAGGTGGGACTGTTGTTGTTTTATTGTGGATCCCGATTAGTCTACACCAAAGTGTCTTCCTGGGGTCCAAACATTTAAAATACAAACACACAAAAACAAAGTAAAATAAAAAATATAAAACCACAAACATTGAAGTACTCACAAGAAAACAAGAAAATCTGTTTCAAAAGGCCTTTGACTGTTAGCTTTTTATTTTTATTTTCTTGTGCCGTTTTAAATGTTCTGTTTATACTATGTCCTATTTTTATCTTATTTTTATTCTGTATTTTATTTGTTTTTACTAATAACTATTTAATTTTTTAACTATGTTTTAACCCTGTAGCACTTTGGGATCCCAGCGAACAAAAAGTGCAATACAAATTAAATGTATTATTATTAACACTTTGATTGCCTAAGGCTAAATTCATGATATACCATAGGTTGCCAGCTCTATTTGTCTATGGAGAAGTTCCCCTTCTTTGCAGGGCTATAACTTTTTAAATTCTATTGCTAAATTGCCATTATTAGGGCCCATTCAATGTCCTATATGTATTGTTCAGGGTGTATGAACGTTAAACTTTTTCATTCACATATTCATACTAAAATATGATCTAAAGTATAAGTATGTTTTCATCTCTTTCTGCAGCTTTCTCCAGAACGTGATTTATAGCCCCAAATGCATTATATTGATGATCAAATACAGTTTGATAGCAATCGGCGCGATATAAAAAAATCCAACTGGACGGACTTCTGGAAGTTACTACACGTCATCTGATGTTGACCGGATGGGCGAGGGGGCATTTATAATTCCGTGGGCAGCGTTATACCATTCATCTAATGTGGGTAAAATGTTCATCATAGCAGTTAGTGTCGAACACGGAAATATTACACGCTAAAACTCACCCCAGTCTCCGCGGGCCGTTGGGCGATCAGCGTGGGGTAGACAGTTTTCCATTATGGGATGTAAAAATATCCGGTCCATTTCCAGCTTGTATAATAGTATATACGTCCAAATCATGTTGTTTATCGAGTTATTGGCAACGGATCGCTATGTATTGTGACAAGCTAGAGTGCCGGAACCTATACCGAGTGCCCGGAAGTAATATGGGTGAACAGCACATCGTCCAAGTAACTTCCTGTTAGGCGATTGCGCCGATCGGCCACCAGATGGCGCTCTTGAACCGCTAGAGGGTTCAGTGGGGCTTTTTGGTGGGTCTCAGGCCAGCGGATGGGAAATATGAATCCGATCACAGATTTTTGAAATATTGATATCAAAGACGAGTTACGGCGTCTTCGGCAACTTGAGCATGGCGGGGAAGGACGCCTAAACTCGTCTTCTGGCAGTTAAAGTGTTAACATCACAACAAACAAAACAAGTGAATCAAAGCTCACTCAATATTCATACATCACAATTCTCCAACCATAAAATACATATTCCAGGGCACCCAAGTGGCGACCCATGTAACGCGCTGCGTCGCGAAGCGGCCGACCCGGGTTCGATTCCCGGACCCGCCGTCCTTTGCTAAATGTCTTCCCCCCGCTCTGTCTCCCGTTCTTCCTCTCTCTCTCTCTCTCTCTACCGGACTGCCCGGTAGTACAAACAAATAAAAATCTACCAAAAACATAATAAAAAAAAGAATATATTAAATACATATTCCATAATCAGTCCATAAGAACAAAACAGATCAAAATCATTTCATCATCATTAGGTGGCTTCTTCGTTCCGAAGGTTGCCCATCACTCTCCAACCCATTCTGTCCCCACTTCTTCTCTCCAACTCCGTGACTCCGCCTCTCACTCCACTCCAATCACAGACGTCGTCTACCCAGCCTCTTCTTGGTCTTCCACTTCCTCTCTTTCCATCCACCTTCCCCATCACCACCTTCTTGAACATCTCCCCGCTGGATCCTCTCAGAACATGCCCGCACAACTCCATCTTTCTCTTTTTCAACCTCTCCAGCAGCTGTCCTCCTTGCATATCCGCTCTTCTCAGTACCTCCTCATTCTTGATCTTATCCTTCCATGTTATCTTCAGCATCTTCCTCAGTGTCCACATTTCAAAAGAGTCTATCATCCTCTTTGCCTCTTCATTCAGCGTCCATGCTTCTGCTCCGTATGAAAAGACTGACATAACATACGTTTCCAAAATCCTGGTCTTCGTTTTCCAACTTATGTTTCTTCTCAATAATTCTTTATGGTTCCAGAATGTGCCCTTTGCAATTCCGGTTCTTCTCTTAATGTCCATGTTAGCTCTTCCACCTTCACTGATCCAGCTTCCAAGGTACATGTACTCCTTCACTTGTTCAAGTTTTTCTCCATCCACCTGTATTTTACAAACAGTTCCTGGTGTTTTTTCAATGATCATTACTTTAGTTTTCTTTGTGTTTAGCGACATTCCATAGTTTTTGCATTCGACATTCAGCTTATTAATCATGTCCTGTAGATCTTCTTGACAGTTACAGACTATAGCAGTGTCATCCGCGTATCTTATATTGGTGATGTTCTCTTCGCCAAGTTTTACTCCTTTCCCTCCTCTCAGACCTTTTTTCATCAGTGATTCACTGTACATATTAAAGAGTACAGGGGACAAGATGCATCCTTGTCTTACACCCTTCTCCATTTATATGATTTTAACTCCTAATATAGCATAACTTTTCTCAAGTCACCGATCTCCTTTATCTGGAAAATTGAGAGAGACTCCGAGTCTCTAATGTCTTGGGGGAGGTTCTGTCCAGGTTGGGTTTGGGGGTGGAGAGAAGCCAGGCTCAGGTAGATCTGAGGGGCCAAGAGGGTTGGTAGGGTGAGAGGAGGTCAGTGAGATATGGGGGGGGGGGGGGGGGGGGGGGTAGTTGGCTTTGCAGGATTTCCAGTGGAGGTCTTGCAGGACTGAGGTGATGTGGTGCCAGGATTTGGTGAGTTAGAAGTCAGTCGGGTGCGTTCTGGACCAGTTGGAGTCCATTGATGGAGCTATAGCACTGATGCCGAAGAGGAGTGAGCTGCAGTAGTCAAGACGGGAGGAGATGGAGGCGTGGATCAGTGTTTCAGCAGCAGGGTGTGGGAGAGGGGGGATGGATTTTAATCTTAATCAACATCAGGAAGATGGTAGAAGTAGGATTTGACAATATGGCGGATACGGGGCTCAAGGGAGAGGGTGGGGTGAAGGATCATTGCCATGGATACGTGCCTGGGAGGACGGGAAGACAGCGGTACTGTCAATGGTAAGGTCATCACCTTAACACTCCAGAACATTTCCTGGTAACAGCGATGCCATTATAGCTACGACCTTATCTTATATACGATCTCATCAATGTGTTCAGACCATTGTTTCCAGGGTTAGCTTAGCTTAGTTAGCATTTGCAGCTAACGTTAGTTAAGGTTTTTACCGGAATGGCGAGGATGCAAAGCATGTTAGATGCATTGGAGCTGTTGTTCACCGAGTTTTCACTGCACATAGAAGCAACTCCAAAACAAACAAAAAAAGCCAGGACTTACTTGCAAGGTGCACTGGTGCACCTAGTTATAATTTCGAGTCGCACTTACTCCAAACTAGGTCACAAAATGCGACCAAATAGGCGCACTCTGGAGCCCTGCTAACACACATCTTTTGCTCATTCTTCCTTTAAGCTAGGCCTAATCTCTATAAAACGAACACTCTTTTGGCTATTTTTTTTTTTTTTTTTTTTTTTAATCCACTTTTTCTCCCATTTTCTATATTTTCTCCCATCCCAATTTCGTATCATCCAATTCAACCCTCCCCTGTCACGGACGCTGTTTCTTGCCTCCCACAAGCCGGCTGCAATGTGGACTAAGTCATACATAGCACAAGTCCCCTCCGGTACTTGAGGTAACAGCAGTCGCATCTTTTCACCTGCGCAGCTCGATCTCTCAGTGGCGAGGAGTAACGCGTGGGAGGCTCACGCTGCCCCAGACACTTCCTGATTCTACTGCGCAGGCGCACCAACCGACCTGTAGGAGTCGCTGTCCACAACGCCCGATCCCCACCCATCAGTTTCCCACCCCCTAGTACGGCCAATGTGTATAAGTAACGGACGACCAGCTAAACTGAAAGCAAATGTGGAGCGCTGGGCTCGAACTGACGAGCCCAGCGTCTCCAGCATTTCGTGGCGAGCGCCTTGCCCACTACGCCACGTAGCCGCCATTGGCTATTGTTTTTTATAACCTTGTATGGATCCATACTCATAATAAACTATACTTTGACGGCAATTACATATTCCTACTTTTGGACGGCAATTAAATATTCCTATTTTAATATCAATTAACAAGTCTGGGATATCAAATATTAATCATTACAAATATTCAGCACTGATCTGTTCTTACTCACCCACTGTTCTAACCTCAGTAAGCTCTTGATGCGTCAATTAGAGCTGCCACGGTATTGATGTTTTCCTTACCGCACAAATTTGCGAAATATTTCCTACTGCTGCGGTTATTAAATTGTATGCATTTTTTTTTGTCTACTCTTTATAGCATATAGCCTGCCTCTAGTCTAAATGTCTATCTTTAGAGGATGACTTTGCAGCATGAATATTGTTAGGGATTCGGCAAGCACGCTTCGTTATTGAAAGTGAAACACGGATTCGAAGTCTCCCCTCTGGTCGTGCGCCGTTCACTCGGTGTCGCGGGCAGGGGTGGTAGCGCCCGGCGGTTACCCCCCCGACCCTTTCTTCTTCTTCTTAAAGTTACTACTTATGATTAACAAAGGCATACGTTTTGTGGCATTAATGTTATATAGTTACACGTTCAATAACATCAGCGTATTTACCGGACCATAGCAAGGCAAGCATTACTCAATTCATATCTCAGTTCCTTTCTTTGCTCAGAGAGTGAGCAAAAAAAAAATTTAACTCATAAAATATAATTTGGGTCGCACCTAAATCGGCAGGGTCGGTCGGCAACCGGAAACAAACCATTATTTTTTTTAGGCCTATGTGGTTGCCTAGTGGAGATTTAGGATTCACTGACTGTACACTGTAAGAAAAAAAGCTGCAAGAAAACTAAATGTCTGGCATCAATGGTTTCCAAATACTGTCAAATTACAGTAAAATCAAATACATTTACAGATTACAACCTTTATTTAATGGTTAATATTTTGATAAAAGGTAATTTACTGTATTTTTATAGCATTTACACTTAAAGTAGGAAAACAAAAGTAATCTGTAAAATAATACAGTGAATTTCCTTAATACAGGTTTTGACCAGCAGATGGCAGCGACGAGGCAGCTCCATTGGGAGGGGGCGGGGCCGGGTGGGAGGGGGCAGGGCTAAAATGTGCATGTTTTTTCTCCTGCCAATGTTGACAGCTATGGCGTGCCAGCATGACAATAGTTTTTTCTATGAATCCTCCAAGGATTCAGTTTGTCATACCCTCCTACTCTCTCACTCACTCACTCACACACTCACACACTCACACACTCACACACTCACACACACACACCACACACCACACACACCTCTCCGTCTCTCTTTCTATCACACGCACACACACACACCACACACCTCTCCGTCTCTCTTTCTATCACACGCACACACACACACACCTCTCCGTCTCTCTTTCTATCACACGCACACACCCCACACACACACACACACACACAGCTGGGTCTCTCAATATTTCATTAGTCTTTATATCCCTTATTGTGTGTATCGTGTTCAACTTCTGTTGCGTCCTAATTCTCCTAGCCAACAGTCTGGTCGCTTTTGGTCCCCCTTCATGGTACGTTTGTTTCATGAACCTCGCTTTCTTTTCTATTTCCGTCAATAATTCCCTATTTATCCTGGCCTTTACTTCTTTGATTTCTCCGAGCGTTTCCTGTTCTTTTGATATCTGGTGTCTCCCTTCTAGCTTCTTCAGCTTCCCTATCAGATTGTGATATGTCTCCGTTCTGGCCTTCTTCAGCATTGCTGTCTTCTCCATCAATTTCCCCCTTATCACCACCTTCAGTGTGTCCCATAGAATGTTCGGATCTACCGCCCCGTTGTCATTTTCTTCCTTATACCTGGCTATCTCCTCCTTGATCTGACTCACCACCCCCTTGTTATTTAATATTCCTACATTTAGTCTCCAGATCGTGTTCCTCCGTCTCCCTTCTAGATCTACTGTCAGATATATGGCACTGTGATCCGATATGTCCGCTACTCCTATTCTGCTCTCCCGTACCCTGTAACTGTCCCCCGTCGTCATCAAAAAGTAGTCTATTCTCGCATATGTCACGTGCGGGTGTGAGTAATGTGTGTATTCCCTGTCCATGGCGTGCATCCCCCTCCAAACATCTGTAATTCCCATTTCCATCATCTGAATATTCATATATCTACTGATTGGTGCCCGTCCTTTTCTAGTACTCGTGGTGTCTAGGTCGTGATTCAGTACTACATTAAAATCTCCCGCGCATATCAATATCCCTTCTAGTTCCATCACTATCATATCAAAAATGGTCTCATATAAATCCCTCTCACTCTCTGGGGGTGCATAAACATTCACTAACGTAATCATTTGACCCTCCATTTTTCCCTTCACCAGAACAAACCTTCCCTCCTTGTCTCTTACTTCCTTGATCAATTCAAATTTGACTGTTTTTGATTAACGTGATTACTCCTCTCCTCAGGTTCCGTTTAAAGGAACTATAGTATGCATTTTCATATCCGAACCTCTTCAGTTTCTCATGATCCTGTGCTACCAAATGTGTCTCCTGCAGAAAAATCACTTCCATCTCACTTTTTTTACATTTCAACATCACTTTGCCCCTCTTTATCACATTATTCATTCCATTAACGTTTAACGACATCATTTTTATACCTTTAACGTTAGGTTATGACTATAACCAAGTTCTGTTAGTTAGGGGCGATGCTTGGCATCACTACTGCACTATCTCGCGTACGTGCACGCGTACTGAATAAACCACAAATGTACCTCTAATACCAGTATTAGTCTGACCACACCCCTCATCAGCTTACCTTCATAAGCAGGTGTGTGGTCACCTGCTCTCCTCCTTCCCAAGCTTTCACCACAAGGTGAGAACAAGGGCTGCAGCGGTCGTCTGATGCCAAGCATCGCCCCTAACTAACAGAACTTGGTTATAGTCATAACCTAACGTTCTGTATCGTTAGTGGCTTAGCTTGGCATCACTACTGCACAAGGGAGGCCAAGCGGAGCCACTTGGCTGACAAATACACCCCGCTGACAGCCCCCCAAAACCATCAGAACAGGGAGGGCCGAGCCCCCCCGACCCCCCCTAATGGAGGGTATCCCCCCTATTAGAGGCTTCACGGGAAGGCGACGGACCCGACCGTGCGAAGAGGCACTCAAGCAACTTAACGCACAGGGTGAGCAGACCGTGGCTTGACCCCACGACTACACACACGCACAACCCGCATGCCACCCGGGAACGAACGGAGGAACAACCTCGTTACTGCCCCCAGAATCACGGGGCCAAGGGCAAACCCAACCCCGTGGCAAGGCCGTAGCAGCGGAGCGTGAAGGAAGACCCAGACCCACCAAAAGGACTGGACTCCCTGGAATGGGGGCCCGGAGAAGTCCATGATGCCAGCATCAAGACCCCACCAGGTGGGCACGCAGTGCCCCGCCCCCCACATCGCCAGCGTATTCGGACAAAGGCCCCTCAGTTACTGCACCTGGTATTCCCAGGCGGAATCCCATCCAAGTACTAACCAGGCCAGAACCTGCTTAGCTTCCGAGATCGGACGAGATCGGGCGTGTTCAGGTTGGTATGGCCGTAAGCCGAGCGGGCCCCGTCCCCCCAATAGTACACCGCCTGGCACACTGACCCTGCAGAACAGGCAGTCAGCATGGCCGTAAGCACACAAAAAGGTTAACCAACGGAAGCAGGCAGCGCACCGGGGAAAAACCAGGCAACAGGCTGTTAACCCTAGCCTGGAGACTGCGGACGAGACAGGCGCCAGAGGGGACAGCTGAACACAGCCGCCCCGGCGGAAGGAGCGTAAGCTGGCGGTGTTGCATGACCAAGCCTCCATTTAAAAAACCCCACCCAGAGGGGTCGAGGCAGAGAAGGCTGACACGATTGGCAGACGTCATGAACGTGCAGGGGCACCCTCAAACGGTGAACCCGGGAGTTGACACTGCTCCAACACACCAGGGAATCAACCACCTCGGTGTTACCCAATGCGGTGGTTGTTCCTATAACCCCCCAAGAAAAAACTCCAAAACACACCTGCGGGCATACACCGGCTATACCGCAGTACAAGTGTTTCAGTTTCCAAAAAGGGTTAACCCAGGCCTACGGGTCGCAAACATCACTTCGGACCGGGCCTGGCGGTACGGGAAGCACAGGGTCACCAGAGGAGGTCAAAAAACCACCCCCACAGGCCCCTCTTCGCCATGCGTGAGAGAGGAGCGAAAAATAATGGAGAACCAGCCCCTAAGCACACCGTACCTGGTATTCCCCGGCGGTCTCCCAACCAAGTACTAACCAGGACCAACCTGTGTAGCGGCCGAGATCCGACGAGATCGAGCGCGTACAGAATGGCATGGCTGTAAGCCATGACGACAGTGCTGAGTAAAAACATACCCAACCAGGGTCTCCATAGCGCTTAACCCTGTGACACCCAGACCGACCTGGCATTTTTCCCCCTGAAAAAAGCCCAAGTCCCTCAGGGTACCAGAACAGCAGATCTGCATCCCCGGCGGACAACGGGTTCAACTGATCTGGACCAGCGTGACCAGAACCAGTCCCGTGCCCTAACCACGCCGACATGCCTACTCCAGGAGAAGGGCAGATATGCGTGTTGATCTTAACATGAAAAGAAGGCGCCACCCAGACGTTCGGACGAACCGCGCCTGGTGGCCCACCCCAAGGGCGTGAGACCCCACTACATATGTTCAGATCCATCCCGTCATCATCCCCCAGACATGAACGAGAATCCGTCGACAACCCACCCAGGTCATGGGATGTGGTCGTCGGAAGAGGAAAAACCCCCATCTCAGTTGCTTTATAAAAACGCTGTTTCAACCACAAGCAACCAAGGCGTGCCAGTCAATCGCCTGTTTACAGCGAGCTAGCACTATACGTGCGTCGGGACACACCCCCATCAATGAACAGGCTATTTAGACCTGTCATTGAATCCCCAAGGCGCCCAGGGGAACGACAAGAGGGGTGTGACACTCCCTAACTCCAACACTTCTGGAATAGAAAGAAGGAAGCATCAACAGTATGTATCCCAGTCTACACAGCCGGGGTAAAAAATGTTCACATTTTTACATCCCACCACCCTCCCATAGGAAAGAGACGGGGATCCCCAGAGAGACTTCCCACGCGAGCTGTACAGATTGAAAAGAATATATTGCACCTTGAGCCATGTAAAAAACTGGTTTTAGGGCCTCCGGGGAAGAGGCACTGAACCCATACACACTCAACAAACGAATTGAATCGAATATACATACAATAGAAAAGGACCCTTCTAGAGGGTCCACTCACTTTGACAATCTGAGGAGGAAGGCTCTGTACTCTGATGGAGGCTTCCTCACATGGAAGAAGGAGTCCGAACTCACAGAAGGCCTGAATAGGCGCTTGGTGAGGAGGAGCCCTGACCACCCCCCCTGAAAACAGATCCATCACATGGACCTGAACAGCACACGGAAGTCCTACCAACAGAGACGCGCACGGTGACGTCTCTATGGCGGGGGAATTCCTGCGGTGCACACGCCCAATATACCAGGCCGTGGGACCAGGAACTCCCTCCCCGTAACGTGCCGAACCGCCACGTGACGGGAACCTTGAAGGACAGGGGGTGTACCCCTGACCGACAGAACAATGGGGAGAGGAAAGGTTACCAGTTCACCCCTTTACGACCCCACACCCATGATACGACGTAACGACAAAAAGAGAATATGACACAGTCATAGTCAGCTCTATGAAGCGTTTCACAGCTCCACACAGCGCATGAGCTAACCTGCTATCTGATTTTTACTAAGGAAAAACACAGAATAGAGAGGGCTCTAAGAACCCCGGTCCAACATACACATGTGCTTCTGTGGCCAGTACAACCCAGTTGTAGGTCACATGACACACACAACCCATCATCACCTACAAAAAATGGCAAAAACACTCAACAGAGGAACGCCGTTTTTTTCACAATGAGAGAATACCTCATTCTTGATTAGTATCGACCACAGGCCTTGCTAAGCACACATGACAGCAACCAAACCAATTTCCCTTTAGGAAATAAGTTTCTCCAGCAGATTTAGCACAACCTCAGCAATCAAGCTAAGAGTTACATCGTATCCCTACCACACAAAAGACACAATTAATGCACAACATGTCTGATAGGAGGTGATAAAGTCCCCAGGGAACCGGGGGGGAAAACACAATCCTCCTATTTTACCCTCAATACGGCCAGTTAAAACAGGAAAACCTGTTAATGTGTGAACACACTGTTCATTGTCATTACAGTCTGAGAAAGAACATTCTTTTACTCACTTGTCACCAAGCATAGCTTCATAGGTTAGTTGCCTTAGTAGTGAGTACACGGTACACATAAACACCATGATGTTTCTCACACAACAACCAGACCAATACATCACGATCTGCACGGAGAAGCTAACTGCCAGTGACAAAAACAGCTCACACATAACCCGCAACGTATCCTAAATGCATTGCGACAACACACGTTTTGGGAAAAAACACCGTTATTCACAATACATTTAGCAAAGTAAAACCAGAAGACGTGTTATGAGGTCTGGCCAACCCCGTACCTACCCGGAACGCAGATCAGCGAAGTGCAGTCACAAGACACCGTAGAACACAGCCGACCTGTGTTGTTCGATCCGGGCAGCGTCGCCGCTCCAACCAGTCGCTACAGTCCTCTTTGTTGACGCAATCCCCGTCCAGGCTCAGGGCAGGGTCGACGAAACATCCCCTGTCAAGGATGACGTCGCGGTCAAGAGTGTAAAACATGTTAAAATCAAAGCACGTTCAACAGAATAGCATCAAGCCAACGGCGATCAGAAGCGAGCTCCGGCGGCGCGCGAGAAGCTAAGCTACCCCGCGCCAGCCATGGCCCTAGCAGCAAGCTAACGTTTACCCAGCGACCACGACATGCTAGCCCCGCAGCTAACAGCTGACTGGCTAACAGTAGGCCTTAAGCAGGCCATGCAGCGATCCAGCAGGCTAACGCAGCAGTTAACAGCTGACTGGCTAACCGTAAGCTATGAACATGTAAACAATGACATAACACTCACCCAGACAGGCCGCCGTTCTGAACCTCTCCTCACTTCTTAAGAGAAAAGAGAAAACAAGACGTCAACACCGCTTCACAACGGTGAACATCCGGCGGAATCAGCACAGTACCAACTGGCCTGTGTAGCTGACTTCGAACATGAATCTGCCGCTATCGCACATTACATGCACATATCCCCTCGTGAAGGAATACTCTCATTTGGATATGAAAGATGGGGTCTTAACACGGTGACAGAGAGAATCCACTCGTCCAGAACACACAGGGATCACCAGTGTCAATGGTCGCGGCCCACTAGTTAAAACTATAATGGTCTCCAGACCAAGGCCTTCTGTCGCCTAGGCGGCTAAACAAAGGACCCTAGCCTGGGGCCGGTTTCCATAAACTTTGTCAAGTAGCCCCCATAGCACTAACAGACAAGTGGAGCCTGCCAGCAAACACTACTCACCCAACCTGGAACGCACCGCTCCTCACAACAGCGGCATGTCCGACAGTTCAGCTGTGGCCTGACAGGTTTCACCCCAACAAACACAGCAAGGAACTGCAGTTGAGAAGCATGCAGCGGCGTGCTCCCAATACGAAAACCGGTGGAGGGTTTTTAGAATGATCATCATCTTCTAGACACTCCAGTACGAAGACAATATCGCCGTATTTTCTCGAAAATAGTGAGAGAGAAAATAAAGATATGATGTCAACGTATCCTTGTTTCCCAAGCTGTTCCTAATCCAATTTCTTCCATCATGGTGTCAAGTGTGGGGATCTACCGAGGCACTTCTTCCTTGTGGTGAAAGCGAGAAGGAGGAGAGCAGGTGACCACACACCTGCTTATGAAGGTAAGCTGATGAGGGGTGTGGTCAGACTAATACTGGTATTAGAGGTACATTTGTGGTTTATTCAGTACGCGTGCACGTACGCGAGATAGTGCAGTAGTGATGCCAAGCTAAGCCACTAACGATACAGAACCATTGTCATCTTTCTTCTTTCGTCTGTCAGTCCCCCCCATGTCACATTCATTCCCCCCTCCGGTTGTAGCCTCCGCTCTCTTCACCGAATACATATAATGATTAACATAAATAAAAAACATAAACTTTACATAAAGTGCTCCCAAGGCGTTCGGGGGGTCCCTGTGTCCCCCCCTGTCCCCTGCTGGTGGGTGAGGAGTAATTGCTCTCCTAGTGAGAGGCCTCCTCCTGACGGCTTGGGGGTTTGAAACCTTTACCCCCAACCGCTCGTCATATTTGTCCAGCTTTCTTACTGTTTTTATTGCTGTCATGCTCCTGGTCAAAAGCGCTCTGTCCTTCATTCTGATCAAAGACCCCCCATTTCCTAGGTCCCTCTCAATGTGGCTCATATGTTCCAATGTCCCTCTTTCCTCCCAAACCCGTGTGTGGTGTCTTCTGTGTACCCCTTTTTATTTTATTTTCCTCCTCTCTATTTTCTATGTGATGTCCATTTATCCCCTTAATCCCTTCCAACTGTGTTACTCTCAGCGTGTGTCTATGTACTTGTTTCAATATGTTCTGTGTTCAGTCTATCATACCTAATTATATTTCCATTTATTTCCTCCGTCAGCCTGTGTATTATGTGTCCATGTATACGTTATGTTCGTTCCTATATCCTGCCTCTACCTGGGAATGTGTGTTTATGTATATGTTATTTCAGTTTCTATATTTTGTCTCTATTTGGATAGTTTTTCAATCTCTTGTGCGTGTACTCATCCGTTCGTCTCCTCCCGCCTCCTCTCCTCTCCTTCTCCGTCTCTGGCCTCCTCGTCCGTCTCCGCCTTCGGTCTGTCACTTCTCACCTCGGCCTTCTCCTCTCTCCTCCCTCCTCTCCCGGGCCTCGATCTCCCACTCTGGTCCATCTGCGTGGCCCTCCAATCTCTGCTGCAGGCTCCGCGTCTGGCCCTCCTGTCTCCTTCCCTCTCCGTCCTCCGCCATCTGCATCCCCCGTCGCCTCATCTCCTCCGCCGCCTCTCGCGCCGTCGCGTATGTCACCGTCCCTTCCTTCCAGTGAATCCTTAGCGAGGTCATGGGTGATTGGAATTGAATTCTCTTCAGTCCCGCGTAGGACCTGCGTGTTATTGCCACCGCTGTCGAGTAATCTTGATCAAACGACAGTCTTTTCCCCTCGATTTCTATCTTCTTGGTCCACGCGGTTCTGAGTATCAATTCCTTAATCTCAAATCTCAGAAAGTTAATAATCACCGCCCTCGGAGGTCTGTCCAGTTTCGGTCTCAGAGCCAACGCCCTGTGGGCCCTCTGTATCTCAATTTTTTCCAGTCCCGTCTCCTTCAGTTGTTCCTTGATAAGCTCTTCCACATATTGGATCACCGATTCCCCTTCGACTCCTTCTTTCAATCCCCATATTCTGATGTTGTTTCTCCGTGACCTCCCCTCCATGTCCGATATCTTTGTCTCCATCTGTTCTTGTATCGCACACGTTAACACCTCGTGTATCTCTGTGTTCCATTCCTCCATTTGCGCCGTTCTAGTCTGTACCTCTGTTACGTTTCTGTCCTGTTCCGCCATCTTCTCATCCACCCTTTTGATTTCTGTATTCATTTCACCTCTGAAGTCCTCCTGTTCCTTCCTCAATTCCTCCCGTAACTTCCCAATATCATTTCTTATCGTGTCCGAGTTCAGTTTCATGGTCGCCTGCATCGTGTCCGAGTTCAATTTTATGGTCGCCAATATCCCGGCCTGCATGAGCACGGCCCATCCTGGCATTTCCTTGTCCGTCTCAGCCGAGACTCCCCCTTCCTCCGCCTGCTCCTTCTCGGTCTCGCCTCGGGGGTTCTGCTCCATCGAACTCTCCTCTTCCTGTGAGTTCTCCATTTCTCTTTTCTTCATATTTGTTTTCTCCTCCTTCCTTCTCGTTTGCATCTTGATTTTTGATCACTTTGTCACTTTTCGGGTCCTTATTTCTCCATTTTTCGCTCTTTTGACCAGGAGCCTCACCGCATGCGTGCTACTCTTCCGCTCTCATACCGGAAGCCCCCAGCCCCACAGAGGTTTATTGTAAAATGCGGCTTCTGCCTACGCGGTGGGTCTTTTCGGGACACAGAGCCTGCAAATGTTTCTTTTTACCTGGGAATCGATACCGGTACCCAACGGTACCTTTTCTTCTGTACTTTACTCTCCCTCTCTGAAGTCTAAACTTCACAACACACAATCTAAAACCCCTTACCTCCCTCCCCTAAACCGATCTTGTATCTCAATGGGACTTCCTGGTTAAACTTTTTTTTTAAATAAAAAAGAAATAATAATAATGTTGTTTTTTTTTGCGATTTGATAATTGCATCATTCCAAATCGCGATTTCGATTTAAAATCGATTAATCGTTCAGCCCTAGTGTGAATGCACACACACACACACACTTACCTTCCCGAACCAGCGGGTGATGCGATCGACGGTCCAGAACACGGGTTCGAAGATGCAGTCGAAGACCACGTCGGAGTCGGTGAGGGAGTTGAAGTAAAGGGAGCGGACCAGCAGCTTCAGGTAGGCCCACAGCTCTCTGAGCCACGGGGGCACCCTGCTCCGGAGCCTCCTCGTGCCGCATAGCTGCAGCCACGCACAGCGCAACACGTGGAGCACGGAGCTGCGGCACCAGCGCATTCTGCTTCTGAAAGGCATGTGTAATCAATGTCTCTCATTTGGGGGCGGACAACCTCCGAAGATTACAGACCTCTCTCTAGCACATAGCATTGATTGATTACAAATGTTCAACGAAATTTAGGCTGCTGCTATAGTGCCACCATCAGGACTGTTCGTACCATATTTCAGGGGGCTTAGGTTGGCATGGGACTGGACCTATAAGGTTTTGTACATTTTCATGCATAGGAAGGTGGTTTTATACATGTTTTGGAAACTATTGCGCCCCCTATGGAGCGATGTGCTAAGAGATGCACTTGCTCAAGTTTGTCGGTTGACAGCAGCCATAGCTTTTATCCAATTGGGCCCATGCATGGACCATTTCTGCGTGCTGTTCCCCTGAGGCTGTGCATCCAGTATGGTGTTGATTGTGCCAAAATTGAAAAAGCCGACCTAAAAAAAAAAGAGAGAATCTAAAAGAAATCGAAATGGCAGGCAAACAATATGGCAGACATGGATGGTCCCAAAAGCAGGAACCGCACCTACCAAATTTGGTTGGTCTAGGACTTGTGTTTGAGAAAAATAAGAATAATCCTAAGAAATACAAAATGGTTGTTGACCTCTAATGACACAATGGAGTTGCTTTTCTGCATTCCAGTCTGCTGAGCAAGACAGGGTGGAGTAGACTGGAGCTACTGTACCTTGGGTGGGGCGAGTGGTCCGCAGAGTCTAGTGGTTTGACAATCCCTTTATTTTCATTATTATTACAATAAAGTATTTTATTGGGCGGCTGGGTGGTGCAGCGGACATTGCGCTCGTCACCAACGCAAGAGACACCGGTATCGAATCCGGCTGTCGGCGTTGCAACTTGCCTCCGGCTTGGGCCGGCCGTCATACTAACTCAATTGGCAGAGTTAGCGGGAGGGAAGTCGATGGGTGGTAGTCTGGTCGTTGTGAACAGCGACTCCTACAGGTCGGTTGGGGCGCCTGCACAGCAAAGTCAGGAAAATGGCGGGGGCAGTGCGAGCCTCCTACACGTTACTCCTCGCCAATGAGAGTCCGCGCTGGCAGGTGAAAAGATGTGACTGGCTGCCTCCACATGTGTCGGAGGGGACATGTGATGGGCTTCTATCCTCCCTACAACCGGCCAGTGGGGGGCACATGCGAGCAACGATCAAGACTGAGGAGGGGAGAATTGGTACGGCTAAATTGGGATGGGAGAAAAATAGAAAAAGGAGGAGAAAAAAGTGGATCATTTTTTATTTTTTTATTTTATTGTATAGATGGCTATAATCACCAATCAGTCCCACTTCATCAGGTATTATTGAACTTTTTTTTTATGAACCCACAAGCCTTTGGTTGGTGGTTCTCTAAGATAAGATTAGATAAGATATTCCTTTATTGATCCCCTTGGGAAAATTCAGATAACATAGCAGCATTGGGGGGGGGGGTACAGGTATGGGCAGGCTAATAGTAGAAGACATAAATATAGGCAATCCAATTATAGTACAGATAAAACCTCTGCAAACCTGGCAGGTCACGGCACAAAACTAACTTTTGTAATGGCCTGGCCACAGTGACTAAGTTACTGTATCAGAATTTCGCCAGTCAATTCAATATATTTTCTGATTGATTGATTGATTGAACATTTTATTAACAAATTGCAGAATGGATACAATACAGTACGGCTCAATACACACAATTGTTAACACTTTGAGTGCCGAAAGACGTGTTAAGACGTCATTCCTAGCCATGCTCAAGTTGCCGAAGATGCCGTAACTCGTCTTTGATATCAATATTTCAAAAATCTGTGATCGGAATCTTCCACCCGCAGCCCTGAGACCCACCGAAATGCCCCACTGAACTCTCTAGCGGTTCAAGAGCGCCATCTGGTGGCCGATCGGCGCAATCGCCAAACAGGAAGTGATATGGGTGAAGTGCTGATAGCCCATATTACTTCCGGGCACTCTCTATAGCTCCCGGCACTCGCGCTCGATACAATACATAGCGATCCGTTGCCAATAACTCGATAAACAACATGATTTGGACGTATATACTATTATACAACCTGGAAATGGACCGGATATTTCTACATCGCATAATAGGAAAATGTCTGTTCCACGCTCATCGCCCAACGGCGCGAGGAAGATACGGTAAGATTCAGCGTTATTTTTCAATGTGTACGATACTAACTGCTATGATGAACATTTGACCCACATTAGATGATTGGTATAACGCTGCCCACGGAATTATAAACGCCCCCTCGGCCATCCGGTCAACATCAGATGACGTGTAGTAACTTCCAGAAGTACGTGCCGTTGAAATTTATTATCTGGCACAGATCGCTATCAAACTGTATTTCATCATCAATATAATGCATTTGGAGCTATAAATCACGTTCTGGAGAAAGCTGCAGAAAGAGATGAAAACATACTTATACATTAGACCATATTTTAGTATGAATATGTGAATGAAAAAGTTTAACGTTGCTTCACCCTGAACAATACATATAGGACTTTGAATGGGCCCTAATAATGGCAATCTAGCAATAGGATTTAAAAAGTTATAGCCCTGCAAAGAAGGGGAACTTCTCCATAGACAAATAGAGCTGGCAACCCATGGTATAATGAATTTAACCTCCGGCACCCAAAGTGTTAAGGGGATGCAGACCAGAGAAAGACTTCCGTCTTGTTTACATCAGGGTCCCCCATTTTCAATTCATCATAACATATATACATAACATATATACATTTCATTGTATACTTGTATGCCGTGACAAATAAAACTCTTGACTTGACATACAGATACAGTACTGTTACATCTAGACATTTATGACATACCAGATATACAAATATACAGTACTGTTTAAGAGTACAAAAAGAGTTTAAAAAGAGAGTATACATTTGAGGGGGAAGAAACTGTACATTGGAGGTGGTTGGGTTTGGACATTTACAGGGGCCAGTTTCGAATTGCAGTCTTCGTAGGTGCTCTTTGAGAGTGGTTTTGATGACATGCTGCCTTTGCCTTTAACTTTATTTTAGAATAGAAAGGGGAGATTCAGATTTACCAGACAGACCAGCATTTCCCTGAGGCAGTGGGGATTATGTACGCTGATCTCAGGATTTGACAACAGACCTCTAGTCTAAAACGTTACTGAATTCAAATGTGCCTGTTTGAGAGACCACTCTTATTTTGTCAACTATGCTGTCGACCCTATAAAACCCCTAAACTATAAAAAGTATTTCTTAAATAATTGATCAGGTCTATATGTATTGGTGGAGATCCGCTAAAGTGTCACATTGATTGATTGATTGAAAACTTTATTAACAGATTGCAGAATGGGTACAATACAGTACGGCTCAATACACACAATTGTTAAGGTGATGCAGACCAGAGAAAGACTTTCGTCTTGTTTACATCAGGGTCCCCCATTTTCAATTCATCAGGTTTGAACACAGAGTGATGTTTCTCGTTAAAAACCTGACGTTTGTTTGGCCCTGTGCCTTTTCATAAATCCAAATGCATTACCTTTCAGATTTTCGGAATTTGCTACTTACTTGTCTATGACCGCAGGGTAACACGGAAAGTCAACGCACGTCTCGGCATTATCAGAACAAAGAGGAAAATATGATTATCCCCGCATTGGGCATGCAAGAACAAAACAGTTTTTTGACGGTCTGAAATCCCTCTTCCTGCGCTGCGATTGGTGCGCATGCGCCATTGGCGAAAGGCAGCATGGTCAACTGAGTCCGGAACTAGTAACACGTAACACTTCCGCGAGCTCGTGAGGGGCATAGATACATAGATATCTATAGAACACTAGATAGCTTAAGGCGGAGTCACCAGCGTCACTGAACCGCCGCCATCTTGCACCAGTCAGCCTTGAGTGAGAGTGAGTGAGCTGCACAGACAAAAATACTCATAACTCGCTGAAATATTGACGGATTTACAAACGGTTTGGTTTGCAATAAACATCAAAGATGTAGTTATGATACTGCATACTTATAAAAATGTTTTTTTTTTAAGTTTTTTTTTTTACAAACCGCTTGAATCATAGCCACGTTAATAATGCTTGTAATAAACCAAACCGTTTGTAAATCCGTCAATATTTCAGCGAGTTATGAGTAATTTTGTCTGTGCAGCTCACTCACTCTCACTCAAGGCTGACTGGGGTAAGATGGCGGCGGTTCAGTGACGTCGCTCTCCATTGGCCGGCAGCGCGGGTAAGCTATCTAGTGTTCTATATATATCTATGCATAGATATATATAGATATCTACATAGATATCTATATATATCTATCATCTATGGATATCTATGGTGAGGGGGGCGTTATTTTCTTCCGTAGCCGCATTTTGCGGAGACGCTCTCTGATTGGCCACTTCATGTGACGTGTGCGCCCAATCGTGTGACGCCTGTTTCTACACCGGTTAAGCTTAGGCACTCTTTCGAAGTTGGTTAAGGTTAGAGTTTGTCTTAGAGCAGGGCGATAGAACACCAGCCCTGATTCCAAACTCTAACCTTAACTAACTTCGAAAGAGTCGCCTAAGCTTAACCAGTGATAAACTAGGCGTTAGGTAGTTTGCAGTGCAGGCTGTTCGACCCGGAGGGGTGGGTGGGGGACACTGTACAACTGTACAAACAACACTGTACATTGGATTATTGACAAGACCATACTTGGTAATTTACTGTACATTGGAGGGGGTTGTGTTCGGACATTTACAGGGGCCAGTTTCGAGTTGCAGTCTCCCTTAGGTGTTTTTTGAGAGTGTTTTTGAAAGTGGGTAGTGATTCACATTCCTTTACAGCTTTGGGTAGGGCGTTCCACATTGATGTGGCATAATTGCGAAACGTGTTTAGTCCCTTGTTTGAGCCGAATCTGGGTTTAACATGATTTGTGGAGCTCCCTCTGGTGTTGTGATCGTGGTATTCACTGACCTTTGGGAAGTATTTAGTCATGTACATGGGTACCTTGGTCGTGTAGTGTATCTTGTAGACCAGGCCCATTGCAAGTTGCTGTACTCTGTCGTCTACTCTAAGCCATCCTAGGTTGTCAAAGTGGGCAGGGGTGAGGTGGGTTCTAGGAGTAAGGTCAAGCAGTAGTCTGACCAGTTTGTTTTGAGATGTTTGTAATTTTGTTTTTAGCGCCTTTGAGGTGCTTTGGTACCATGAGGTGCAAGCATAGTCGTAGTACCCTTGAATGAGTGCTCCTGCTAGAGTCTTCAGGGTATTCTTGTTTACCAGTGAGGAGATCCGGTACAAGAAACGAGTTCGTTGGTTGACTTTTTTTATTACATTGGATGCCATTTTGTCACAGGAAAGATTTGCCTCTAGGATGGAACCCAGGTAGGTAATATCTTCTTTCCTTGTGACAATATTGTCACCCACTGTAACTGAGAAGCCGTCGGTCTTGCTGAGTTTGTTATTTGAACCGAAGAGAATGGACTCTGTTTTGCCCATGTGTAATGATAGTTTGTTATCAGCGAGCCATATGCAGATTTTGCTTAGTTCTGAGCTGAGGGTTTTTTCAACCTGTAACTTGTTCTTGTCAGAGACCAGCAGGGCTGAGTCGTCCGCAAACAGGAACAAGTTGCAGTCACAAGCTGACGACATGTCATTTGCATAAATTAGGAACAGTAGCGGACCTAGTATGCTTCCTTGTGGAAGACCACAGTTTACTGTGAGGGGGGGGGATAGGGTACCGTTTACCTCCACCATCTGCTCTCTCCCCTCCAGGTAGGATTGCATCCAGCTCACTGATAGACTATCAAAACCAATTGCTTTTAGCTTGTCAATCAGAATGGTGTGATTGACAGTGTCGAAGGCCTTTTGTAGGTCCAGCATGACCATGCCGCAGTATTTGCCCGCGTCCACCTCTTGTTTGATGTGGTCGTTTAAATAGAGAAGGCATGTGTCAGTGGAGTGGGATGTTCTGAAGCCAGATTGGAATTCGTAGATTAGATTTTTTTCCGCAAGGTATTTTTCGACCTGTTCGTATACAATTTTTTCCATGACTTTCGAGATGGAGGTAAGGATAGAAACAGGGCGGTAGTTGCCTGGGTCTAATTTACTGCCTTTTTTGTGCAGAGGGGTCACTCTCGCAATTTTGAAGTCCTTGGGGACGTGTCCCTGTTTTATAGAGAATGTTGATTAGAGCCTTGCCGTAGTAATAATAATAATAACTTTATTTGTATAGCACTTTTCATACAGAGGTTGGAGTTCAAAGTGCTTCACAACAGTAAAAAATACAGGCATAAGCGAGCATAAACAATTTAAAATGTAAATACAAAGAGATAGAGAGGTAGCAAGGTTAGGCAAATCACAGTTCTTCAGCAGTACAAATAATAAAATAGAATAGATTAGATAGAGTAAAAAAGTGCGGTTTGATTCAGTTTAAAATAGGCTAAAAATAATAAGATAGAACGGACAGTAAAAAAGTGTGATAAGATTGTTCAATAAAAAATATATAACAGAGCAGTGTATTGCTCTTATAGTACTTTGAGCTTCTTTACAAAGTTCTAACATACAACAGAGCATCGCTCTAACATACATACAACACAGCAGTCCATCGCTCTAACATACAACAGAGCAGTCAGTTTGTTCTGAACGTCCAGATGAACACATAGAGTCTGCGTTTATTATTTTGTATAACTTATATATTGTTTATATATATAAGATATATATTTTCACGTCATCTGTTTACCTACCAGTATTCATCATTCGCTTATTTGTATATGTTCCACTCTTAACGCCGTAGACAGCGTGAGCGCATGCGCGGGGTTCTTGGGACATGCCTGGACAGAGTGTGTGTTATAGAAGAAATGTTTGGCAGCAGTAACAGGACGGCAAGCAACGTATCTTGACAGAGAGCTGTACAGCTAATTAGATACCACAGAATATTGTCGAGCCACTATTGGCACAGTATAGTGACTTGTTCTAGCGAAGTAACGTTGAGAGACTTATAGCTGAAACCAGCGGCGTTCTGGATTTAACTACCTATTGAAGATGACATGCGGGTTGGCCTAAGTGTACAAGGGCTAACTAGCTAGCAACCATGCCAACAGGCTTTTTGGACTAATAGCTATTAATCCTGCCATCGGGCGCTAGGAATACAGGAACCCGGTCCGTACGAGACCCTCTTCACCAGCGACGACAGGATTATCCCAAGTTTGTCTGCGGCTCTCTGGAGTAGGAGCTCCAGAGAATTACCGTCTCCACCCGCCATCTTGCTTTCCCCGTGCTGCTCGCTTCTTCTCACTCCATTCCAAGCATCAATGGTCGAGTACTCGTAGTTCAGGACTATCGTTACCTCTGACATTGTTGCCTTGACATTATCGTATTAAAAGAGATCTGCGCTATGTATAATATGTATGCTTTCTATTACTATTAAAGTGATTATTCAACTTTGTATCACTGTCCCCTCGAAGTTAATAGAGTGTCCGCCATTTTGTGTACCTATACTGTCTGGCTAATTAATATTCTTTAGTAGTGGTTTAATCTAGCATTTCAATACAGTCAGGGTTGTGTAGCCCCTTAGCTACAATTGGTCCTTCGAGCCGGAGGGTATCAGTAATAATATTAGTGATAATATGGCCAGCGGCGGACACTCTCCAACCAGCTCTCCCCCATTAGCGCGCCCTAGGCGCCAGCGTCAGCCCCCTCCCTACTTGGAGGGCTACGCTGTAGATTTACCTCATAGCTTATCCAAGAGGATGCTAAGCAGGGATAGCCTTGGTAGCTCAAGCATGCCCAACCTTACAGAGGAGTCAACCCTAGATGTAGAGACCCAAGCTAGTTTAAGTGAAACTGACTTAGCTTACAGGGGGGGACAAGCGGGGCATGACTTGACTATACCCACAGAACACCGCGCCCCCGAGATGGACCTCGGAGCGCACGAAAGAAGAAAGCATCGCGCCCCCGAGATGGACCTCGGAGCGCATGAAAGGAAAGAGTACCGCGCCCCCAAGATGGACCTCGGAGCGCGAGAGAAGACAGAGTACAGCGCCTCCGAGATGGACCTCGGAGCGAGTGAGAAGACCAGGTCACCGCCAAGCCCAGTCAGCACCAAATCACCATCATCAGCGTCCTCCCCAAGCGGAGCCGATAGGAGGCTAGCGCAAGTCCTGATCGCCACGATAACCGCCTCGGCGGAAAGAGACCGCCTCCAGGCGCAACGAGAGAGTGAGTGTGAACGTCTCAGGACGCAACGAGAGAGTGAGCGCGAACACCTCAGACTGGAAGAGAGACGCCTCCAGGCTGATCTCAGACTGGAAGAGAGGCGCCTCCAGGCTGAAGAAAACATGGAGCGAGACCAACTACAAGCCCAAATGATGGCACAAGCACTCCAGAATGTAACTCCCCATTCTTCCACCCTGAGCTCCCGGAGATCATCACGCCAAGGGTCGAGGGCACCCTCACCAACCCGACGAAGCTACCCGGGAACCCGCCTAAGGGAAGAACCTGCCTACGTTGCCGAGCAACTAGCTAGCCGAGCGACTACAAAGCCTGACTGAGGACGAGGGAGGACAGAAAGCCCACCCGCACTACTCCATCTCAGACCAGGAGGCTCAGCGCAGCCCCGGTCTCAGTCCCGACACGCTGCGTCATGAACCCCCAACACGCCCCAGCAGGGAGTTCGAGTACCAGACGGCACTGAGGACTAGCGCCTGGCAGCCCACCCCCTGGTTCCCGCCCAACACGAACCAACGACCCAACGCACAGGGAGACTCGCCGCGGATGCCTCTCCCCCCACGGGCGTCAGTGTCACAGCCATCTATGGCACCCTACATTGGGACCCCCATATTCCCAGACTTCACAAGAGAAGACCGAGCGCAGTATACCGAGCTGCGTATGTGCCTAGAGACAATCATGTCAGGAGTACAGGACGAGCCATACAAGTACGCCATTCTCCTTAAGCATCTCAAGGTAACTAGAGCACACAACATTGCGCTGGCATACTCCAATTCACAAACTCCCTATTCCGACGCCCTGGCGGCCCTCGACGGACGTTACGGACGTACATGGGACTATGTCATTCAGGAGATACGTGAGATCGAACGTCTCCCCCCGGCTAAAGACAACCGAGCCCTGGACGACCTATCCGTCAAAGTACAGTCCCTAGTAGGGATGCTTGGGTCCCAACGTGAGATGGGGATGTACGAGTTGTACGCCAACTCCAACGTGGAGCGCATATTGGAGAAGCTCCCCCCATTCCGCCAAGAACGCTTTCGGCGGCAACGAAACTACCGTGACCCGAATGCCCCAGAACAGTCACTGCTGGATCTTGCTGACTTCCTAGCCAGGGAGGTTAGCAGCCTAAGAATTGACACCTTCGCATGGGGTGGCTCGAACTTTAAAGAGGGACCGAGGAGGTTTAAAGACCAAAGCAGGCCCATCACAGTGATGCACCAGGCCGAGTCGGTGTCACGACAGAAGAGTCACAACCCCCCCGCCAAGGGGAAATGGAAGATCGCATGTCAATACTGCGACAACGAACACTGGCTGTCACAGTGCGACGCATTCAAGAAACTGACCACCGTCGAAGTAAGTCAGTGGATTAAAGCTAACCGCCGCTGCTTCTGCTGCGCGCGCGGCCACATGGCAGCAGAATGCCGCCTTAAGAAGAAGTGTGGCAAGTGTGACGGCGCTCACCTCGAAGCACTGCACGAGAGCAACAAGCGAAACCCAGCTCCACAAAGCAACTCTAGAGCAGAAGTACTCTACATCGACCCTGCGAAGAGTGGGAGCTCCAGGGTGCTCCTCAAGGTGGTATGAGTACTCCTCAGTCACGGGGACAAGGTACTCGAGTCGACACCTACGCCGTCCTCGACGACGGGTCGGAGAAGACACTCCTCCTCGCCTCCGCCGCAACCCAGTTGGACCTGCGGGGCCCAGAGGAGACCATGACCCTCCGTACCATTCGTCGAGACTTAAAGACAATCAAAGGTGAAAACGTCTCGTTCACCATTGCAGCGATCGACCAGCCTGAGAAGCGGTACGCCATCAGCAAGGCGTTCACGAGCTACGACATAGGTTTGTCCCGCTACGATTACCCCATCCCACAGCTGAGGGAAAAGTACGACCACCTACGCCAACTGCCCATACCGCTCATCAGCGGCGCTACACCGACGCTACTCATTGGCTCCGACCACGCGGACCTCATTGTCCCAACTGATGCGGTCCACATCGGACCCAGAGGATGCCCAGCCGCGGTTAAGACCCGACTGGGGTGGACGCTCCAGGGCCCCCTCTCCGGGCCTTCCAGCCGACCAACGTCCACACGCTGCCTTTACACCAAGGCGAGCGACACAGACAACACTCTCCTACAGCACGTTGAGAGGCTATGGACACTAGACGCGCTGCCATTCAAGAACGAACGCAAGATGGTTCGGTCCAAGGAGGACAAGTATGTCATCGCTCTACTAGAGCAGAAGACTACGAGGGTCGGGGTCGACGGAGTGCTAAGATATGCAACCCCACTCTTGAGGCGGGAAGGGATGCCCACTCTGCACGTGCCTAAGGGAGCGACGCACCACTACCTACAGAGCACCGAGCGGCGCCTCGCCAAGAATCCCCCACAAGCAACGATCTATCGCGCCGAGATCGAGAAGCTGGTAACGGCCGGCCACAGAAAATCGATGACCACGAGGCAGAAGGGACGACAGAGTCCTGGTACGTGCCCCACCACAAGGTCACCCACAACGGAAAGAACCGCATTGTGTTCAATTGCAGTCATCAGATTGGACAGCAGAATCTGAATAGCCTACTCCTGCCCGGTCCTACACTCGGACCCTCCCTCCTCGGCGTCCTGGTACGCTTTCGTCAGGACAAAGTGGCCATCAGCGGCGACATCAAGGGGATGTTCCTACAAGTTCGACTGATGGAGGAAGACAAGCCTTTACTGAGGTTTCTGTGGAGGGAGAGGCTCGACGATGAACAACCCTCGATATACCAATGGGAGGTACTCCCCTTCGGCACCACCTGCAGCCCGTGCTGCGCCACGTTCGCGTTACAGAAGCACGTGGCCGAAGACCCCGGAGCTGACGATGATGTCCGACACAGCGTTGAACGAAGCTTCTACGTGGACAACTGCCTACAGAGCGTATCCACGCCAGAAGAAGCAGAGAGCATCCTAATGAAGCTACGGGCTTCGTTAGCCAAAGGTGGATTCGACCTCCGACAGTGGGCCAGTAGCGACCCTCAAGTTCTCCGGCACCTCCCTCCAGAGACTAAAGCCGCTAGCAGCGAGACCTGGATGGCGCACACCCCAGGCGAAGCGCAAGAGATGACCCTGGGCCTCATCTGGCGCTTCAAGACGGACTCGCTTCACTACCGACACACACCTCTGAGGACAGATCAGGAGACGTCCACGACTAGACTGACCACTCGGCGGAGTGTGTACCGAACACTCGCCAGCCAGTACGACCCAATGGGGTGTATTCTCCCCTACACCACCCGGGCGAAGATGCTGGTGAGAGAACTGTGGGCCAAGGAGCAGGGCTGGGACGACCCCATACCCAAGCACCTAGCCACCACATGGAGAGAGTGGGAGGATGAACTTGTCTTACTCCGCGAGGTTGCCATCCCGCGGAGTTACTTCCCCCCTACCGTGCGACTGGAGATAGACCTGCACGTCTTCAGCGACGCCTCTGAAGTGGCGTACGGATCAGTGGCCTACCTGAGAGCTCGAGAAGAGGGAGGAGAAGTCCACGTAGCCTTCGTCCTGGCCCGCTCGAGGATAGCTCCCCGCAAGCAGCAGTCGATCCCGCGACAAGAGCTCTGCGCAGCTCTGGTAGGCGCGCAACTCGCCAAAATGGTGCAAAGTGAACTCACCATACCGGTGCGTGAGATCATCCTATGGTCAGACTCCATGACCGTGATCACCTGGATCCAGTCCGCCTCCTGTCGGTACAAGGTTTTCGTAGGAGTCCGAGTATCCGAAATCCAAGACCTGGTAGGAGCGGAATGTTGGAGATATGTTGACACCAAGCAGAACCCAGCGGATGTCATCACACGGGGGATGTCCCTAGCCGACCTCACCCGTCCTAACTCATACAGTGATGGTCCAGAGTTCCTCAAGCTCCCGGAGGAGAAGTGGCCTATCTCCACACCGCGGGAGGCGAACCAAGACGAGTCAGAAATAAAAAAGTCCATGTTCTGCGGGCTGAGTCAAGCCCCGGCTCCAACGGGTCTGGACCTAGATGACTGTCAAACTCTGGAGAGTGCCCAGAAAAGGACATTCCTATGGCACCACCCGGAGCTCCCCCCCACCACAGACCTCGATGCACCTGCCTACAAGGAAGCGGAACTTCTTGTGCTGCAGAGGGCGCAGAGAGACTCTTTCCCAGAGGAAATGGAGTGTCTGATAAGGGCAAAGCCAGTCCCCTCAGACAGTCGACTCCTCACCTTAGCCCCAGAAATCGACGCCCAGGGCCTCATCAGGGTGGGTGGTCGGTTGGGACGGGCCCCGGACTTGGCCGAGGATGTTAAGCATCCCATCGTCCTAAGCAGCTGACACAGGATAACAGACCTGATCATTCAGAAATACGACGAGGTGGTGTGCCACGCGGGGACCGAGCGAGTCTTTGCGGAGATCCGACGGCGCTTCTGGATACTCCAAGGGAGAGAAGCTGTACGCCGATTCCAACGAACTTGCAGGTCTGAAGATGGCAGACCTGCCTCCCTGCCGCCTCCGAGTCGGCGAGCAGGCCTTCCATTCCACGGGCGTGGACTGCTTCGGCCCATTCAACGTCAAGAGAGGAAGAGGAACAGAGAAGAGGTGGGGCATCGTGTATAAATGCATGACCACCAGAGCTGTTCACATTGAGCTCCTCCAGTCGATGAGTACAGACTCGTTCCTCATGTCATTCCGGAGGTTCCAAGCGAGGAGAGGGACCCCCTCAGTGCTATTGTCAGACCAAGGGACAAATTTCCGAGGAGGAGACACGGAACTGAGAGCGAGCTTCCTGAACATGGGTGAAGAACTCAAGATCCGCCTCACTCCTGCTCAGGTCACCTTCCAGTTCAATCCTCTGAATGCCCCCCATTTCGGGGGAACGTGGGAGAGAGAGGTCCGATCAATAAAGACTGCTATGTACACCGTACTTGGAGCCCAGACAGTGGGCGATGAAGTCCTGGCTACGGTCCTCACCGAGATTGAGGGAGTTCTGAACTCCAAGCCCCTCGGCTACGTTTCAAGCGACGTAGCTGACGTCGACCCCATCACCCCAAACTACCTCTTGATGGCGCGGCTGGACCCTGCCCTTCCTCAGACTGTGTACAGACAGGACGAGATGAACGGACGGAGGATGTGGAGACACAGCCAAGTACTGGCCGACCAGTTTTGGGCCCGCTTCCTCCTTACCCTCCCTTCAAGCCCTTCAGAAATGGGTGAAAGACAGGGACAACCTGACCGTGGGGACCGTCGTGATGATCATAGACCAGTCACTACCCCGAGCTACGTGGCCAGCCGGCCGTGTGAGCAGAGTGATCAATGGTTCGGATGGGAAGGTCAGAGCGGCAGAGGTCATCGTCCAAGGGCGGACTTATACTAGACCAGTAGCTAAGTTGATAGAGCTTCCTGCGTTCCCTGACCCCCCTGACGACGACGATAACCCACCGACTTTATAGATTACTTCCAACTCCCCATAGCCCATTATGGAGAAATTGATTTGACCCTTGATATTAATCTGTGCCCCAAATTTTATTTGCTAATTAGGTTCCGACTAATTAGGGGGCGGCTGTTCTGAAGGTCCAGATTAACACATAGAGTCTGCGTTTATTATTTTGTATAACTTATATATTGTTTATATATATAAGATATATATTTTCACGTCATCTGTTTACCTACCAGTATTCATCATTCGCTTATTTGTATATGTTCCACTCTTAACGCCGTAGACAGCGTGAGCGCATGCGCAGGGTTCTTGGGACATGCCTGGACAGAGTGTGTGTTATAGAAGAAATGTTTGGCAGCAGTAACAGGACGGCAAGCAACGTATCTTGACAAAGAGCTGTACAGCTAATTAGATACCACATAATATTGTCGAGCCACTATTGGCACAGTATAGTGACTTGTTCGAGCGAAGTAACGTTGAGAGACTTATAGCTGAACCCAGCGGCGTTCTGGATTTAACTACCTATTGAAGACGACATGCGGGTTGGCCTAAGTGTACAAGGGCTAACTAGCTAGCAACCATGCCAACGGGCTTTTTGGACTAATAGCTATTAATCCTGCCATCGGGCGCTAGGAATACAGGAACCCGGTCCGTACGAGACCCTCCTCACCAGCGACGACAGGATTATCCCAAGTTTGTCTGCGGCTCTCTGGAGTAGGAGCTCCAGAGAATTACCGTCTCCACCCGCCATCTTGCTTTCCCCGTGCTGCTCGCTTCTTCTCACTCCATTCCAAGCATCAATGGTCGAGTACTCGTAGTTCAGGACTATCGTTACCTCTGACATTGTTGCCTTGACATTATCGTATTAAAAGAGATCTGCGCTATGTATAATATGTATGCTTTCTATTACTATTAAAGTGATTATTCAACTTTGTATCACTGTCCCCTCGAAGTTAATAGAGTGTCCGCCATTTTGTGTACCTATACTGTCTGGCTAATTAATATTCTTTAGTAGTGGTTTAATCTAGCATTTCAATACAGTCAGGGTTGTGTAGCCCCTTAGCTACACCGTTGCTCTAACATACAACAGAGCAGTCCGTCGCTCTAACATACAACAGAGCAGTCCATCGCTCTTAACACTTTGAGTTTCTTTACAAAGTACAGTTCTAAGTTACCTTATAGAACAACAGAGCAGTGTGTCGCTCACAACAACAGAGCATCACTCTAACATCATAGAACCGACATATGAATTTCATTGGAAGTGTATGAAAGTAGGTAGGGTAATAATAATAATAATAATAATAATAATAATAATAATAATAATAATAATAATAATAATAATAATAATAATAATAATAATAATAATAATAATAATAACGAGCATAAAAATAAAATAAAAGATAGACAGATAGCAAGGTATGGTAAATCACAGTGTTTCACATTAGGATCTAGCATCCCAATAGGCTCTCTGTTCACAGTTTCATTCAGTAATACAAATAATAAAAAATAGTTTTAAATGATTCAGTTTAAAAATAGTCATCAGTAAGAAGTAAAAAGTGTGATAAAATAGTTCTCTTAAAATTACAGTGCATACAGTAGGAGGTAGTGAGATAAAATTAGCATAGAACCGACACATGAATTTGATAGGCAGTGTATAAAAGTAGGCAGGGTAAGAATAGTGCAGGTAAGTACAATTTGTGTCAGGATATCCCTGATGTTTCTATAATAATATTTCCCCTTGCCACTAGGTGGTAGCAGATATCTATCTTCAAATATTTGCCTGCATTACCCCACATTGAAATGCCTGAGCAAAGAGATAGGTTTTAAGCTGTCTTTTGAAGATGTCTAGCGAGTTGGCTTCTCTGATGTTTTGGGGTAGTTTGTTCCACAGTTTTGGGGCATAGTTGATAAAGGCTGCATTACCGATCCTCTTTTGACTGTTTCTGGGAGCCTCTAGTAGTCCAGCAGCTGATGATCGCAGTGTTCTTGCTGTAGTAGGTGGTGGTTGTAGTTACGGCTAGCTACTACAACCACTTACGTCAAGGCTCTAATCAACATTCAAGGGTACTACGACTATGCTTGCACCTCATGGTACCAAAGCACCTCAAAGGCGCTAAAAACAAAATTACAAACATCTCAAAACAAACTGGTCAGACTACTGCTTGACCTTACTCCTAGAACCCACCTCACCCCTGCCCACTTTGACAACCTAGGATGGCTTAGAGTAGACAACAGAGTACAGCAACTTGCAATGGGCCTGGTCTACAAGATACACTACACGACCAAGGTACCCATGTACATGTCAAAATACTTCCCAAAGGTCAGTGAATACCACAATCACAACACCAGAGGGAGCTCCACAAATCATGTTAAACCCAGATTCGGCTCAAACAAGGGACTAAACACGTTTTGCAATTATGCCACATCAATGTGGAACGCCCTACCCAAATCTGTAAAGGAATGTGAATCACTACCCACTTTCAAAACCACTCTCAAAGAACACCTAAGGGTAAGGTTGCCACCCGTCCCTTAAAATACGGAATCGTCCCGTAATTGGAAACTAAAAGACGCGCTCCGTATTGAACTGATACGGGACACCCTTTGTCCCGTATTTTAAGGTTGCCAGTTTAGTGAGAGAAATGAGTCAGCCGACCTACAAAAACAAGCAAAATTGCGTCCAAAAGTTGCGGGAAATAAACAGACTTGGCAACTCTGCTATGATGGGCGTGCGCTCAGCAGTTCACCGACCAATGAGAATTAGCGCTTTCACGTTGCTAAGAAGAGTTCTGTGCCATTGTGCCAATCCTCTGTCTGTCATCCTGTCATCCTCTGTCTGTGCGCTGCCTGTCATCCTCTGTCTGTGCGCTGCCTGTCATCCTCTGTCTGTGCGCTGCCTGTCATCCTCTGTCTGTGCACTGCCTGTCATCCTCTGTCTGTGCGCAGCATGATTTCTTTTCGAAGACGCTTTGAAAATGTCCACAGCAGACACTACTCCACCACCGCGTCCTAAAAAGACAAAACGCCTCCACAAGTACAGACCTGAGTGGGAACTGGCAAACCCCTGGCTTGATAGCGTCAGTGGAGATGTTTATAAAGCAAACTGCAAAGTATGTAGGTGTGTTTTCTGTGGCGCATGGTGGACTGACTGACATCAGACAGCATGCCTCAGGAAAACAACATGCCAGAAATATAAGAACGCAAAGGACACAAGCACAGGTGTCACAGTTCTTCATGACTGAAACATCTCCTGAGATTGATTCGGTATGGGATATTACATCTTATTTATCTGGTTGTGTTTTTAACTAGATGTCAGTATTTCTATGTACCTGCCCTACTCTTCTTTGCACTTTATTTTTTATTAATCTTTTAATTTGGGTCACACAAGTGTTTCATTGTATTATTGTCCTCTTTCAGTAAAAGTGTTCCCAGGCTTTGTTTTTACACCACTTTATATGCATACAGTATTATGCTCAAGTTGAGGCTATAGTTCAGCCAATTTATTTAAACAATGTTAAATGCAAATAAAGCACTTTAAACTTTAAGTATGACTAAATGCTTTCTTGCCAATAGTATAGCAACAGTAACAGTGTATTGCACTACCAAAGGACCTAGCATGTCCTCCATGCTCTGTAAATAACTTCTGTACAAATACCGAGATGCCCCACTATGTTACCTGTTTATTGCACAATGTTGTTTTATTGGATTCTATTATATGTGTTATGGTTTGTAACCGACCCCAATCGCACAACACAAGACAGGTATGAGAGTAAGCCAAAACAGGGCAAATATTTATTATAGAACAAAAAGCGGCACAGTCCCTTTAAAGGTCAACCTCCACGTTGTATTTTTGTTCAATAAACAATGTGGACTAGGCCAACAGTGACTTTCATGAAGAATTGGAAAAAAAAGTATTGAAATTGACCCAGTTTTAGCGTTTTTATCAAAACATTTTGTCTGCCCAACACAATCACCACGCACGTGCATATTTTAATCAATGGTTCATAACGTGCGTGTGTAATGTCGTCACAACAGGTGTTGGTCACCAGGGGGCTCTGAGTCACAGGCAGTAGCAAGGAGGCGGAGCATTATTTCCGGCGTTGGGTGCATGATGCGCATGCGCTGTGATCACACCAGGCAGCCAACGCCGGAAATAATGCCGTTTTGAGCAGTTTATAAAAAATATTTAAAATGTTTATTAGCAACGCAGAGCTTTCAAACCATCCCGTATCTCTGTCCGAAACCCTCGTGCAACTGTGAGTACATTTGAAATGTCTCTGTGATACTTGTATAACGAACGGTTCGGCCAGAACCAGTCCTTCATGGTAAATCTAGGTTGGTTTCCTATTAAGGAGCAAGTGACTGTGGATTCACTCGGTGCATCAGTCACGAAAGGGGCTATGATGAGCTTGGCAAGCCAGAGTAAAACACAGTTTTCATTCAATCAATAACAACATTAACCAGACTCTCGTTGTGTCTATTATGCTAACGCTAACGTTACCTCATTGTGTCTATTCTACAAGCTTTAACGTTACCTAGCCTCTCGTGTCTATCTGCTAACGTTAGCATTAGGATAACTAACGTTACCACTCGTCCCTAACCCCAACAACAAGCGTAACTAATCAGCGATCTTTTTGTCAGACTAAACTCTCCGCTCGGTGGCAAATTGTGTTGATGTCGGTTTTGTTTCATCAATAAATGAGGCAGAATACACAGTGACTGTATCCTTTTTTATTGCACTTGTTTCGTGCTGCAAACATACATAAGACATCCTACGCGAGACATTAAAGATGGCGGCGTTCTGTTTTCGTTCAGACTCTCCAGACAGTGACGCGTCTCTCTTCTGACCAATCAGTGGTCTGCAGTTTTTCACGTGACATTTCTGGAGCTCTCATGCTGATCACCAGCAGCCCCGCCTCCCCACACGGAGACAAACTGAGTACTTTATTTTTAGTGGAAAAGCAACATTAGATTCGGCTCATTAATATGCACCTGTGTCCTGTTGTGACGTCGGCGTTTGATAAGCTTTTTTGATTCGCGCGTGCATGTTATTCGTGCGTGGACCTTTTTAACTCTTTCAGAGTGGCATTTCCGGTGTCAAATGGAAAAAAATAAATAATGAAATTATATACCAATGATGTAAACTACCCATAATTGATCAGTAGGGTTTAAGCTGGAGGTTGGCCTTTAAGGGAAAACACAAAAACACTAGAGTCAAGGAAATATGGAAAATGCGGCACTGTGCCTTTAAGAGGCGAACAGGCTAAGGGACTAAGGCTAAGGGCCAGGGCTAAGGACCAGGGCTAAGTGTCAGGGCCAGGACCAGGGGCACTGGAGAGGGGGACAGGGACAGAGGCCTGGAGAGGCGGGCTGGAGACAGGGACAGAGAACAGGGTTAAGGCCTTGGACAGGGCGAGGGCCAGAGCTGCTTACAGGGATGAGGACAGGGTTCCGACGGCGGAGGCCTGGCACGGGGATCCTCCTCCTCCTCTTCGGATGCTGCAGACGGGCAGCGCAGAACAAAGGGGGTCCCAGGGGACCGGGATGGGAACACGCCGTCCTCCCGTGGAATACTAGGGAGCGACGACGAGCCTGGGTCCAAGGGGAACGGGATGGGCACACGCCATCCTCCCGTGGAATACTAGGGAGCGACGACGAGCCTCACCCCAGGAACGAGGATCACGAAGAGACGCCTTCCTCCCGTGGAATCGGGAGCGATGACGAGCCGGCTTGACGTCTGGAGTGGGAACACTGGAAAACCTCCCGTAGAGAATTAGAGAGCGAAGACGGTGTCCCACTCCAGGCAAACGGCGACAGGTGGTGATGGCTAGCACGCCGGAGACGCGGCAGGTGATGGTAACGTACAGGATGGTAACGTACAGAACTCCATGAACACAGAGTGGATACAGATACAGAACGAACACAGAGTCCAGAACACAGAACGACCCGACAAGGACTGGAGGGGAGTCTGCAACCTATGTACTCTCCCGAGGTGATTGCAAACTCCCAACAGGTGCGTGAAGGTAGAGGATCAAGGATGTCCAAGGGTGGGGGCTGGTGAAGAGTAGAGGAGAGTAATTCATCGCAAGGGTGGGGGCTGTTGAGGAGAGTAGACAGGGAAAACACAGGAAAAGGTCCAGGGACAGGCGAATCCTCACAGTACCTCCCCCTCCACGGGAGCCACCGGGCGACCCAAAAAATCAGACAGCGGGGCAGGGGACATGACAAAGCAACAAACAAAAAAAAACTGGGCCATGCTAGCAGGGGAAGCTACACCTAAAGTGGGGCTAGCAGAGGGACTGGGTAGCTGCCAGAGCATTGCTAGCTACAGGGCCTATGCTAGCTGTACTGCTACATTAGCATAGAGGCTGCGCTAGCTGCCGGAGCTAGGCTAGCAGACAGGGCTGGACTAGCAAAGGAGAACAAGCTAGCTGGAAGGACAGTCCTACTGTAGCTGTGGGGAACAGGGTAGCTAACAGGGGAGCTAACGAGGCTAACAGGGGAGCTAACAGGGGAACAAGAGGGAACTAGAGGGAGCTAGAGGGAACTAACAGGGGCTAACTCACATACACTGTCTGTGCTGGCTGGGGTCGTCGACTGGTCGGGTCGTACTGTTATGGTTTGTAACCGACCCCAATCGCACAACACAAGACAGGTATGAGAGTAAGCCAAAACAGGGCAAATATTTATTATAGAACAAAAAGCGGCACAGTCCCTTTAAGGGAAAACACAAAAACACTAGAGTCAAGGAAATATGGAAAATGCGGCACTGTGCCTTTAAGAGGCGAACAGGCTAAGGGACTAAGGCTAAGGGCCAGGGCTAAGGACCAGGGCTAAGTGTCAGGGCCAGGACCAGGGGCACTGGAGAGGGGGACAGGGACAGAGGCCCGGAGAGGCGGGCTGGAGACATGGACAGAGAACAGGGTTAAGGCCTTGGACAGGGCGAGGGCCAGAGCTGCTTACAGGGATGAGGACAGGGTTCCGACGGCGGAGGCCTGGCACGGGGACAGGGGCCCGACAGCGGGGGCCTGGCACGGGGATCCTCCTCCTCCTCTTCGGATGCTGCAGACGGGCAGCGCAGAACAAAGGGGGTCCCAGGGGACCGGGATGGGAACACGCCGTCCTCCCGTGGAATACTAGGGAGCGACGACGAGCCTGGGTCCAAGGGGAACGGGATGGGCACACGCCATCCTCCCGTGGAATACTAGGGAGCGACGACGAGCCTCACCCCAGGAACGAGGATCACGAAGAGACGCCTTCCTCCCGTGGAATCGGGAGCGATGACGAGCCGGCTTGACGTCTGGAGTGGGAACACTGGAAAACCTCCCGTAGAGAATTAGAGAGCGAAGACGGTGTCTCACTCCAGGCAAACGGCGACAGGTGGTGATGGCTGGCACGTCGTTTCACGCCGGAGACGCGGCAGGTGATGGTAACGTACAGGATGGTAACGTACAGAACTCCATGAACACAGAGTGGATACAGATACAGAACGAACACAGAGTCCAGAACACAGAACGACCCGACAAGGACTGGAGGGGAGTCTGCAACCTATGTACTCTCTCGAGGTGATTGCAAACTCCCAACAGGTGCGTGAAGGTAGAGGATCAAGGATGTCCAAGGGTGGGGGCTGGTGAAGAGTAGAGGAGAGTAATTCATCGCAAGGGTGGGGGCTGTTGAGGAGAGTAGACAGGGAAAACACAGGAAAAGGTCCAGGGACAGGCGAATCCTCACAATATGTTGTACTACTGTATTGCACATCGTTGCGGGCAAGACCACCCGCATTTCATTGTAAACTTGTATGCCGTGACAAATAAAACTCTTGACTTGACTTGAAAACTCTTGACTTGACTATATATAGTAAATGTTCCAAAATGCATAGATTTCTATGTATTTTAGGGGTTTGGGGGGCTAGCTCTTTTTAATATAAATGTCAAAGGAATGTGAATCAGTACCCACTTTCAAAAACACTCTCAAAGAACACCTACGGGAGACTGCATTTCGAAACTGGCCCCTACAAATGTCCTAACCCAGTTGTACAGTATATTACCAAGTATGGCTTTGTCAGTATTCCAATGTACAGTGTACAGTGTCCCCCCCCTACCCAACCCCCCCCCCCCACCTCCAATGTACAGCCCCCCCCCCCCAACCCCACCCCACCTACCCAACCTCCTCCAATGTACAGTTTCTACGTCAAATGTATATACACTCTTTTTCTGGACACTTTTTGTATCACAAACAGTACTGTATTTGCAAATCTGGTATGTCATAAATGTATAGATGTAGCAGTACTGTCTATCTGTATGTCGTGTGTGTCATATATGTTATGATGAATTGAAAATGGGGGACCCTGATGTAAACAAGATGAAAGTCTTTCTCTGGTCTGCATCCCCTTAACAATTGTATGTATTGAGCTGTACTGTACTGTACCCATTCTGCAATCTGTTAATAAACTTTTCAATCAATCAATCAATAGATAGTTTTATTTAGATTTCATAGATTTCTATGCATTTCAGGAGTTTGGGGGGCTGGCTCCCCAAAATAATTAAATAACATAACCCTAACCCTAACCCTAAAACCGAAATAAAGTAAAAAAAAAAATAGTGACAAAATCCGCCCATTTTCGCCCAAAAAACGGCCCAAAACCGCCCAAAGAATTGTCTCGCGCGCACGCTCGATGATAGGTGTCCCTTATTTCTATTGGTCAAAGGTGGCAACCCTACCTAAGGGAGACTCGAAACATGTCAGGATCCGCCTGGTCCCATTCCCCCTCCAGCTGCCCAGCCTGGCCACATTCCCCCTCCAGTCCAGAGAGCCTGCCCTGCACCCCCCTCTAGTGGACTCTTTCCGTTACTCCCGTTCCTGCCACTGCTACTGGCAATTAATGTGTGTATTCTCCATATGTCCTTAATGTTCAATGTATTCTCCGTGGTGTTGTCTTTGTTACCCACTCTGTTTCCTGGTCTGGTCTAGTGTGTTGTCTTTTGTATTTTGTATGTATTGTTAGTCAGCCCTGTCATATATTTGGTGTCATTGTTTGTCAGCCTGTGTGTCTGTCCAGGTGTGTCTTGTTAGTAATTAGTCTCCCTATATATTCTGTCCTTTCCTGTTACTCCCCTGTCGGTTCGTTATCTTGTCATATCATTGTTATCCTGCTCTCCACTTTTGTACCCTGTCGTACGTTGTCGTATTATGTTCTGTCCCAGCCCTGCTGAGGTTTTCTTTCGTGATTTGTAGTTTAAGCCTTGTGAAAGAACAAGTAAAGCCTTTTGTCAACTACATACCGTTGTGTCCTGCCTGTCACTCTACCCTCGTCCTGTGATTGCTATTGGGTCCACACCAACACCGAATCACCACAAACTGGCCCCTGTGTCCTAACCCAACCCCCTCCAATGTACAGTAAATGACAAAGAAATGTACAGTTTTGCTTGTACAGTGTTCCCCACCCACCCCTCCCCCACCCACCCAACCACCTCCAATGTACAGCCCCCCCCCACCTACCCAACCTCCCCCAATGTACAGTTTTTACGTCAAATGTATACTCTCTTTTCTGGACTCTTTTTGTATCACAAACAGTACTGTATTTGCAAATCTGGTATGTCGTAAATGTATAGATGTAGCAGTACTGTCTATCTGTATGTCATGTATGTGTAGCAGCCTGAATATTCTACAAAGTATTCAGTAGTGCTAACTAACTGTTACTTTTCCTGTGTGTGTATAACGTGTGATTTACAGTGTTCCTTTGGATAGCCTAACAGTGTTCCTTTGGATAGCTCGCCCAGTCTAACGACGAGGTGAGGTGCTACTCTTCTCCGGATGCAGTATGGATTACTAGCAATAACATTGAGCCCTTTTTCCCTTTCTGGAGCGGTCCTTGAGTGGGACCAGTGGAGGTTGCCAGCAGGGGGCGGAGTGGCAGTGGTGGCAGGTGGAGCAGTGGAGAGAAGCAAGCAACAAGGAAGAGGGAGTTACCTGGAGGCGAGGGGAGCAGGAAGCTCTCTTCGGCATTGGACTTGGCCGTGAACGGTCGCAGCCACAACGGGCGTGTGCTTTGGAATAGCCCCGTTGAAGAAGTGACGTTGGAGAGCCCCGTCGGAGCGAGCGGCGGGTGATGAGGAATACTTGCTAGTGACGGGTTATCCTAGAAGTATCAGCGATAGTGTGTGAGTAAGAGAAACCGAACCCAAGGACTAACGTCTAGAGCAGTGGTTCTCAAACTGTGGTACGCGTACCACTAGTGGTACTTGGTGGTACTGCTGGTGGTACTTGAAAACATTTACAAAAAAGCAATTTTTTTTTTCTTTTTCTTTTTTACTATTTTCTTTTTAATTATTTTTTAAACATAACATCAAATTAGACACACAGGCATTAACAGTAAACATCCAGTAAAAAAATTTTTTTGCAGTCAGGCCACTGAACTTAGAAGCAGGCCAGGCCAGTGTTTCTGGTTGCGGTGGCGCGATAGTTAGATAACCTAAGTGGGGAACAACCAGGAGATCACTGTGACAGAGTGTAATGCAGTCTAAACAGTCATAAATCTTTAATTCAACTTCAGCCCTGATCATAACCATTTATTTTTAGATTTTTTTGTAATGTCAGATAAAAAATCTGACATTACAAAAAATCCCTCAAAATCTGTGTTGCTGCTAATCATTGACACATGCCTAGCCTGTAACAATCCTCCCCAGAAAAATGTACTTTGCATTTGATATATTGAAAATATTTTACTTTTTGTGTGTTTTTTTTAACAATAATTTGTGATGCCATCACACAAACTGGCATTTAAAGGGTAAACATTAAAAAATGTATTGAATATGTGTTTTCTTTTCTTTTTTACAATAATTTGTGATGCCCATCACAAACACTGGCATTTAAAGGGTAAAAATTCAAAGATTCCTGCACCAGAATGCAGGAAATTAAGTTTTTGTAACAAAATAATTGTGTGTGTGTGTGTGTGTGTGTATGTGTGTGAGTGAGAGAGAGAATGATGGACAATCGCTTGCTGTGTGAGAGAGAGAGAGAGAGAGAGAGAGAGAGACAGACAGAGAGAGAGAGAGATAGAGAGAGAGAGAATTAAGTACATTTGATGAAATACAGTTGTTCTTAATTTTCTCACTTGCTATGTGAGAATGTTAGTTATTATGTTCTCAATGCCCCTTGCATTGTATGAGTTGTGTGGAAGCGTTTGCTAGTTCTAGTGCTATCCCTTTGTACATTGTGGCTGTGTCTGACAAAAGTTAACAATACATAATGGTATTAGGAATACATTTGCCTCCTGCGTGAACTGCGCATAGCTGAATAGACTGTATTTTAACGCCGGTCATATGGTGGTACTTGGAGAGCCAGCTACGTTCTCAGGTGGTACTTGGTGTAAAAAGTTTGAGAACCACTGGTCTAGAGCTAACGAGACTAACGTCTAACGCTATCGGGTTATAGTAGTTACTGTGTGCGGTATAGTAGTATGCTGCTAATGGCTCCGTCTGACTTGATTAGACTACCGGGCGCGAGGCTCTGAAGAGACCGGTGGTATAGCCAGCCACGTTGCGTTAGCAGTGTAACCGAGATAGCAGGAGGGTGCGTCGAGACCCAAAGCTTAGCTGTGTTTAGGGTAGCCAAAGTATTAGCTCGCGCAACAGAAGCAAGCCAGCAACAGCAGCGGTGGACGTTTCCCAGACGGTACAGAGGATGCCTCTTCCCCACCAGCAGAGGACGCCATACAGCAAGCTCCGCCAGCTAACCACTGCCTGCTGTTCGCCCAGCCTGCTAGCTGTGCTTGCGGATCGCCGACGCCATCTTGTCACCCGGACGAGCGGTGACAAGAGTGGGTCCGCCATCTTGGCTAAGTACTAACAGTACCACGTGTATCAACAGCAACGTCCATTGAAGTGAACGCTAACAACCAGTGTCTAAGGGGTACAACGAACAATTTAAGCCGGCTTAGGTTAGGTTTTCTTTGGTAACGTGGGCCCACATTTACTTGGTTTATTTTGTTATTTGTTTATTTGATTGTTTGATTCCTGAATTCCCAATGTATCTACATTTTATGCCTGGGTTCCCCCAGTACAAGCGGGGTGTTTTAATGTATTGAGCACTCGGTGCCTATGGTGGGAAGAGCTTCCCCTACATTGATAACAAGAGCACCCGGTGCCATATATTAAGGATTAACATTGTAATGGATAACCTGACCAGGCTTCGATAAAGTAGACCTAATCGGGATCATTGTGTGTGTCTGTTTCTTTAAGTTCCATTTGTTATTCTAACCTCTGGGTAAATATTGTGACTGCATAATTATTTAACCCTTACACCCCATTTACAGAATAGCATTTGAAGGGTCTATACAGGTGGTCAAGGAAGGGTACTGCTTAAAGGGAAGCCCAATAATACTATTGAACTGACAGTCACTGGGTGTGGGAGGGCTGTCGGAGGTACTGAGGGAGTGAGGGTGTGTGGGGAGCTATTGCTGACCGCCTTGGAAGGCGAGGGAGACCAGAGTACCAGTCCCCAGGTTAGTAAATCCTGGGCCCATCCACTCCAACTGCAAGCCCTCCAGAACGACGTTCCGGGCCAAAGACGGGGGTACATATAGGTCCAATACTATAGTATCCTACTACCCAGTGTCTGTGTACTACTACTCCCACAAGCAGGGATAATCCACCCTTCTACATATGTCATATATGTCCTGATGGATTGAAAATGGGGGACCGGACCCTGATGTAAACAAGACGCAAGTCTTTCTCTGGTCTGCATCCCCTTAACAATTGATTGATTGATTGATTGAAAACTTTATTAACAGATTGCAGAATGGGTACAGTACAGTACAGCTCAATACATACAATTGTTAAGGGGATGCAGACCAGAGAAAGACTTTCGTCTTGTTTACATCAGGGTCCCCCATTTTCAATTCATCGTAACTATATGACATACATGACATACAGATAGACAGTACTGCTACATCTATACATTTATGACATACCAGATTTGCAAATACAGTACTGTTTGTGATACAAAAAGAGTCCAGAAAAAGAAAAGTATATACATTTGACGTAGAAACTGTACAGTGGAGGAGGTTGGGTGGGTGGGGGGGGGGGGGACTGTACATTGGAGGTGGTTGGGTGGGGGGGGGGGGTAGGAGTGGGGGGGGGAGGTTGGGTAGGAGGGGTGGGTGGGGGACAACTGTACAAACAAAACTGTACATTGAAATATTGACAAGACCATACTTGGTCATTTACTGTACATTGGAGGGGGTTGTGTTAGGACATTTACAGGGGCCAGTTTCGAATTGCAGTCTCCCGTAGGTGTTTTTTTAGAGTGTTTTTGAAAGTGGGTAGTGATTCACATTCCTTTACAGCTTTGGGTAGGGCGTTCCACATTGATGTGGCATAATTGCGAAACGTGTTTAGTCCCTTGTTTGAGCCGAATCTGGGTTTAACATGATTTGTGGAGCTCCCTCTGATGTTGTGATCGTGGTATTCACTGACCTTTGGGAAGTATTTTGACATGTACATGGGTACCTTGGTCGTGTAGTGTATCTTGTAGACCAGGCCCATTGCAAGTTGCTGTACTCTGTTGTCTACTCTAAGCCATCCTAGGTTGTCAAAGTGGGCAGGGGTGAGGTGGGTTCTATAGGAGTAAGGTCAAGCAGTAGTCTGACCAGTTTGTTTTGAGATGTTTGTAATTTAGTTTTTAGCGCCTTTGAGGTGCTTTGGTACCATGAGGTGCAAGCATAGTCGTAGTACCCTTGAATGAGTGCTCCTGCCAGAGTCTTCAGGGTATTCTTGTTTACCAGTGAGGAGATCCGGTACAAGAATCAAGTTCGTTGGTTGATTTTTTTTATTACATTGGATGCCATTTTGTCACAGGAAAGATTTGCCTCTAGGATGGAACCCAGGTAGGTAATATCTTCTTTCCTTGTGACAATATTGTCACCCACTGTAACTAGGGTGACCAGGTGTCCCCCTTTTGGTTGTACTGTCCCACCATTTGACCGACCGTCCCACATATTGAGAGGATGTCCCTCTTTTTGAAGCAAAAAAAAAACATTGGTCTCGGTGAAGACCATGTTATTCTAATAAAAAAAAATTACATTATCTATCTGTCCCACTTTGTCCCACCAAAATCTTACTGTTGTCCAACTTGTCCTGCTTTTGGACTTTTTGCATCTGGTCACCCTAACTGTAACTGAGAAGCCGTCGGTCTTGCTGAGTTTGTTATTTGAACCGAAGAGAATGGACTCTGTTTTGCCCATGTGTAATGATAGTAATTGTGTGTATTGAGCAGCTGTACTGTATTGTACCCATTCTGCAATCTGTTAATAAAGTTTTCAATCAATCAATCAATCAATCAATTAATTCACTCACGCGCTCCCTCATGATTTCAGAACACCGGAAGTGTTGCGGTGGTCTATATACCAGCTGTTTTGGTCAGCAGAATTGTGGGCGTTGTAGTTCTTTCCCTTGCTGTTGATATACTTCCACACTTGTCACACGTGTGATAGCCTGAGCTAGCTGCTTTCACAGCTATTATTTACGCCCTTGTCATTACAATCATGTCATTCACTTTCAACTTCGATGTAACGTTACATGAACAACAGACAGCAGATACCGCTGCCGTGCGTGATGGTGGAAATGAAGTGGAGCACGGGAAGCTGGTATGTGTGCAGCTAAATCTGCAAGTAACGTTAGCTCATTGAAAGCAGGTTAGCCTGCGAAATAACGTTACTCGTACGGTTTAGCTCAACGTGTGTAAGCGTTGAGTTAAATTAAACAATTTATTGACCTTGGATTAGTTCAGTCAACCAGCTAATGCTACACTGCTTTCGGGATTGCAATAAGAAACTTTATAAGCTACAACAACTAACCAGCTATTAATACACAGGCAACACTATGAATTGAAAATGGGGGACCCTGATGTAAACACGACGAAAGTCTTTCTCTGAATGAATGAATGAAAACTTTATTTAACAGATTGCAGAATGGGTACAATACAGTACGGCTCAATACACACAATTGTTAAGGGGATGCAGACCAGAGAAAGACGTTTGTCTTGTTTACATCAGGGTCCCCCATTTTCAATTCATATAGACATTTATGACATACACAACATACATGACATTTATGGCATAGGGACATACAGGTATTTAGTACTGATACATTTGTGACATAAACGGTATTCAAATATACAGTACTGTTACCCATAGATCCTGACAGAGTATAATTATGATGGGGAGGGGACTGTACATTAGGAGGGGGTGGGTGGGAGAGAAATATACATACGGTGGGGAGGAGACTGTACATTTGGAGGGGGTGGGTGGGGGAGGAGTCTGTACATTTGGAGGGGGTGGGTGGGTGGGAGAGAAATATACATATGGCGGGGAGAGAATATACATGCGGTGGGGAGGAGACTGTCTATTAGGAGGGGGTGGGGGGTTTGGACATTTACGGTGGCCAGTTTCGAATTGCAGCCTCCCATAGGTGCTCTTTAAGAGCGGTTTTGAATGTGGGTAGGGATTCACATTCCTTTACAGCTTTAGGTAGGGCGTTCCACATTGATGTGGCATAATTGCGAAACGTGTTTAGGCCTAACAAAAATAATAGTTGGTTTCAGGTTGGTTGTCAGTTTGGCCATGGGTAGGTAGGGAATTTATTTTATTTTATTTTTTTATTTTATTCTTTCCCACGGCGACTATGGATAGGGAATTTCTTTATTTAATTAAAATGTTCACAACAACATGGATGCATGTACTCTGCCAGCATGTTTAATATCCATAATACTAAATGTTTGACTAAGATTTCTATGAAACTTTATTCTTCAGATTTTTTTTTTTTTTTTTTTTTAATATATAATTTTTTTTAAAAACTCATAAAATATATTGGGTCGCACCTAAATCGGCAGGGTCGGTCGGCAACCTGAAACCAACCATTATTTTTGTTAGGCCTTAGTCCTTTGTGTAGAACCATTACCTATAGGCCTACTGCGAGGGGCAAGTGGGCTGGCTTGAGTTAGGCGCGTGCTTGAAGAATTCAATGTCCAGAGAGCTCGTATCATTTTCGATATGCCAATCCTTTTATTGACCATTATCAACCAAAAAATATATACAAAAACTCTTTTTACTAATAACACTGAACGCCGACCTATACGGCACATCAACACGAACACGACAAGACACGGTCAAAAACTGTATGGCTATTCCCCTTGCGCACCTGGGGCTCGTCACCCACTGATCAGTATATATGGGTAACCACCCCCTGTGGTGGTTGCCATGGTGACTGATGATGCCAAACCTCTGCACCGTGAGTTAAAGTAAAACTAAATAAACAGAAGGGCATTTTGGCTCCAACACCTTGTTTGAGCCGAATCTGGGTTTAACATGATTTGTTGAGCTTTGTTGTGGTCGTGGCCTGACCTTTGGGAAGTATTTTGACATGTACATGGGTACCTTAGTCGTATAGTGTATCTTGTAGACCAGGCCCATTGCAAGTTGCTGTACTCTGTCGTCTACTCTAAGCCATCCTAGATTGTCAAAGTGGGCAGGGGTGAGGTGGGTTCTAGGGGTAAGTAGTAGTCTGACCAGTTTGTTTTGTGATGTTTGTAATCTTGTTTTTAGCGCCTTTGAGGTGCTTTGGTACCATGAGGTGCAAGCATAGTCGTAGTACCCTTGAATGAGTGCTCCTCATGAGTCTTCAGGGTATTCTTGTTTACCAGAGAGGAGATCCGGTACAAGAATCTAGTTCGTTGGTTGACTTTTTTTATTACATTGGATGCCATTTTGTCACAGGAAAGATTTGCCTCTAGGATGGAACCTAGGTAGGTAATTTCATCTTTCCTTGTGACAATATTGTCACCCACTGTAACTGAGAAGCCGTCGGTCTTGCTGAGTTTGTTATTTGAACCGAAGAGAATGGACTCTGTTTTGACCATGTGTAATGATAGTTTGTTATCAGCGAGCCATATGCAGATTTTGCCTAGTTCCAAGCTGAGGGTTTTTTCAACCTGCAACTTGTTCTTGTTAGAGACCAGCAGGGCTGAGTCGTCCGCAAACAGGAACAAGTTGCAGTCACAGGCTGACGACATTCCATTTGCATAAATTAGGAACAGTAGCGGTCCTAGTATGCTTCCTTGTGGAACACCACAGCTCACTGTGAGGGGGGGGATAGAGTACCGTTTACCTCCACCATCTGTTCTCTCCCCTCCAAGTAGGATTGCATCCAGCTCACTGGTCTGCATTTGAGCTGTACTGTATTGTACCCATTCTGCAATCTGTTAAATAAAGTTTTCATTCATTCATTCATCTACAGCGTATTGCTAACATGCACCATGTATTGTATCTATGCAGCTATTGTGTAGGCCAGGCAGAATCAACCAAGTAAAAAGAAAAACGACTAACTACCACTTGGGCAGGCCATCTTGTACTACAGCTAGTACTGCCAGATAACTAATTATGTAGCAGTATACACCCTCCCCTTTCCCTTTCACATCTCTCTCTCTATCTCTCATGCACGCAAATCACATTTGCCATAATGTCCATGTGTCCTGTTTATTTTTAACTAGAGATTGGCGGATGCTATCGAACCAGCAGAGCCTATCAAAGAGGCCACAGAGCACCGTCCTCCATCAGATCCCCGCTCCCTCTTCACGGATGCCGTCTCTGAATCCATTACCATAGGAACACTTCCTCCTCTCCTCTTCCTGAACGAGTCTGTGTTTGAGAGGACAGCCTCGGAGAGAGAGGACCGGGAGAAGATCCTATCTCGCACTGCTGCCCAGAGATCCGACCTGATCTCTGGGGTGTACGAGGGCGGGCTGAGGGTGTGGGAGTGCACCTACGACCTCCTGGAGCTGCTGGAGAGAGACGGAGAGCCATTTAGGGAGAAGAGGGTTCTGGACCTGGGCTGCGGGGCAGGCCTGCTGGGGATACTGGCACTGAAGAGGGGAGCCAGACGGGTCACCTTCCAGGATTACAACGATACGGTTATCCAACAGCTCACGCTGCCAAACGTACTGCTCAACTGTCAGGAGGAAGACGAGGAGGAGAGCGAGGAGGACGATGACCAAGGGCAAGAGGGGAAGGGAAAGAGAGGGAAAGGAGAGGAGTGCAAAAAGAAAGCCAAAGACGAGGAGGAAGGAGTGGACGGTGACCCGACAGCTCAGACGGGAGAATATTATCCCAAGAAGCAAGTGAAAGAAGAAGAGGAGGGAGGGGACGGTGATCCGGCACCTAAAAAAAGGGCCCTGGATCCCTCCCCACGTCCTCTGCTCGACAGGTGTCGTTTCTTTTCCGGCGATTGGACCACTTTCCTCGCGTTGGTTCTGAAGGAGACCCCGTCGCCCAAATATGACATCATATTCACCTCGGAGACCATATACAACACGGCGTATTACCCCGCTCTCCACGAGACCCTCCACAGACTGCTGGCCCCGGGTGGACTGGTCTACCTGGCGACCAAGGCCCATTACTTTGGAGTGGGAGGTGGACTCCACCTGTTTGAGAGGTTTGTGGAGAAGAGGGGGGTTTTCTCCACAGAGCGACTGTGGGGCTCGGAGGAGGGGCTTCAAAGACACATCGTGGGCCTGCACTTCAACACGGCTTCAAATACTGTGTGAATTATCGTGCCACAAAAAATCCCTCCTGACTGTGCCTTTTTTAAAGGGGAATGACACTCATTTTAGAGAACCTCCCGGCTGGGTTATTATAGTATTGTATTTTTCATTTGTTTTTATTTTGTTTTCGAGTTTTGTTCTTCAATTCAAGTTTCACTTCAGTTAGTTTCCCGAGGGGCTTTGCTTGTTTCAGTTTAGTTTTTATTAGTTTCAGTTTTAGTTTAGTTATATTTTATTTTATTTTAGTTCGTTTTGCAAGTTTCACACCTAGTTATACTGTGTGTTTTTGTTTTAGTTGACTATAATAACCTTGCCTCCTAGGGCTAGGCTAAGTATTTATCCTTTATCTCTCATCTGTGTTATTGTATCATGGGATCTTTTGAAATCGTGATACACAATTGTACGTCTAAATTAATGATAAAAAAATGGCTAGATATTAAAGGGGAACACCAGCGATTTTCAACCCTGAAATATCTCTTTTACTTACCTTCGGGAAGTACTATGATGAGCAGAAAGATTGACTAGTTTCCAGGGTCAAGATCTATCGGTTTTCTTTTGAGAAACAGATAACACTTTGGATTTCTGTGGTTCATTCAATTGGAAACACTAAATTAAGCTCTCGGTTAGCCCTCAAATCACACGCATCCCGTATGGATTCTACACTCCCATTGACTTTGCATTGCAGTCAGAGGGGAAGTGTGCCAATATAGAATTCCAGGTACGTAAGCAGCTCATGTGACCAGATCCAGCAGGCTGACAGATCTTGGCTCTTTTCATGGTCATAGTACTTCCCAAAGGTACGTTTATAAAAAAATTAAAAAAAACATGCCAGTGTTGAAAATCTGCAACATTCCCCTTTTACGATAGATTTCACGCAAAATGATTTCTGATTATTTGAAAATGAAAATTACAGTAATATTTTTTATACTGTATCATACTTCCTATTACCATGCAGATCAGTATAATAAACACCATTTGGAATATCTAACTTGCCATTTTCCATACCCAAGTACTGTATATATTGTGATATCATCATGAAAACAATTGTGATAAAAAAATGTCATATCTCCCAGCCCTGCTGTGCCTTAACACTTTATTTAAAAAACAATTTTAATTATGTTTTTGGTAGATTTTTATTGGTTTTTGCTACTGGGAAGTCCGGTAGAGAGAGAGAGAGAGAGGAAGAATGGGAGACGGAGCAGGGGAAGACATTCGGCAAAGAACGCCGGGTCCGGGAATCGAATCCGGGTCGGCCATGCCGCGACACAGCGCGTTAAGTGGTTCGCCACTCGGCCGCCCCAATGCCTTAACACTTTCAGCTCCAATCATGTAATATTACGCGTTTGCTTGCCAACCGTTGAGCGCCAAACACGTAATATTATAGTAGTTTAACCTGTTCCACCCATGGAATATTTTCGCCTAAAATATATACCTAGGTAAATGGAATATTGCTCCACTTCTACAAGGGCTATTTGCATATTCTTGGTATCTAGGGACATCTATGGACCTCAGGGAATGTATTCACAGTGTCAGAAATATTGTATCTATTACTAGGCTTGCTTAAATTGTGATGAAACAAAGGAGAATATGAATTATGATTTTTCTTTGCATCTTTGACAGTGAATAACACCATGATAATAATGACCAAACTTAAAAAAACTGCCACTGATCTCATTCAGTACCCTCTTGAGATCATGTGTAAAAAAAATCTAAGGAAATTAATAAAGGGAAGATGATTAAACCGAAGGTTCTGTAGATACAGTACTGAATTCTCCCATCCGGACCAATGCAATTTGAAATATTATTATAGAATATAGAATATGATGCTTATAAATTACCTTATTATAGCCAATTCGCATTTTTATATATATATATATATACATATATTATCTTTCAAATGCCAGAGTTCAATTTGGATTTAGTATCACCAGGCGTGCATAAGAACAGATAATGATATAATAATAACTTTATTTGTATAGCACTTTTCATACAGAGGTTGCAGTTCAAAGTGCTTCACAACAGTAAAAAATACAGGCATAAGCGAGCATAAAAAGATAGACAGGTAGAATCACAGTGTTTCACATTAGGATCTAGCATCCCAATAGGCTCTCCGCTTACAGTTTTCAGTAACACAAATAGTAAAAATAGTTTAAAATGATTCAGTTTAAAAATAGTAAAAAAATTATAAAATAGAACGGACATAAAAAATACAGGCATGAGCGAGCATAGCAAGATATGGCAAATAATCACAGTGTTTCACATTTGGATCTAGCAAATAATAAAAATTGTTTAAAATGATTTAGTTTAAAAATAGTCATCAGTAAGAAGTAAAAAGTGCAATAACCGACACATGAATTTGATAGGCAGTGTATAAGAGTAGGCAGGGTAAGAATAGTGCAGGTAAATACAAGTTGTGTCAGGATATCCCTGATGTTTCCTCTTGCCACTAGGTGGTAGCAGATATCTATCAGTGAAATGCCTGAGCAAAGAGATAGGTTTTAAGCTGTCTTTTAAAGATGTCTAGCGAGTTGGCTTCCCTGATGTTTTGGGGTAGTTTGTTCCATAGTTTTGGGGCATAGTTGATAAAGGCTGCATTACCGATCCTCTTTTGACTGCTTCTGGGAGCCTCTAGTAGTCCAGCAGCTGATGATCGCAGTGTTCTTGCTGGTGTGTAATTTATTAGAGTGTTGGCGATGTAGCTAGGTCCCTGTCCATTTAGAGCTTTGTATGTAAGGAGAAGGACCTTAAAGTCAATTCTAAATGTTACAGGAAGCCAGTGTAAAGCAGCTAAGACTGGACTAATGTGCTCTCTCCTTTTGGTTCTAGTTAGCAGTCGGGCTGCAGAGTTTTGGATTAGCTGAAGCCTCTCTGTGGTTTTCTTAGGGAGACCTGTGAAAAGTGCATTACAGTAGTCTAACCGGCTAGATATGAATGCATGAATTAGCTTCTCAGCATCGTTCTGATTAATAAATGGTCGTACTTTTGCTATATTTCTGAGATGGAAGAACGATGTTTTCGTCACTTTGCTAATATGAGAATTGAAGTTCAGTTCTGAATCTATGATAACCCCAAGACTAGTGACCTCAGATTTGATCCAAGGGGTTAGTCCCCCCAGGTTCTTTATTAATGTTTCTTTTTTAGTTTTGGAGCCGATAATTAGAATTTCAGTTTTGTTCTCGTTTAGTTTCAGGAAGTTCTTACTCATCCATTTATTTATTGCCAGTAAGCAGTCATTGCGGTCACAGAGGCACTTCACTTAGCAAAAGCGAAAGGCCTCTCCTCTGTCCTGATTCTCCTAGATCTATCTGCAGCCTTCGACACAGTCAACCACCAGATCCTCCTCGCGGCCCTCGCAGGAATGGGAGTGGCTGGCTCTGCGCTGACATGGTTGTCATCATACCTCAATGACCGCTCCTACCAAGTGTCATGGAGAGGGACCCTGTCGGCCACCCGCCCCCTGCGGACGGGTGTCCCCCAGGGCTCGGTTTTAGGACCCCTTCTCTTCTCCCTCTACACTAAATCACTGGGTAACATTATCACGTCTCATGGCTTCTCCTACCACTGTTATGCCGACGATACTCAACTCTTCCTCTCCTTCCCTCCCTCAGATATCCACGTCTCTGAGCGGATCTCGGCCTGTCTGTCCGACATCTCCGCCTGGATGACGACCAACCACCTCAAACTGAACCTAAGCAAAACAGAATTGCTCCACCTGCCGGCCAAATCCTCCCCCCTGACCGACCTTTCCATCACAGTCGAGAATGCAGCTGTGACCGCGTCCCCGACCGCCAAGAACCTTGGTGTTGTCCTCGACGACCAGTTGAACTTCTCTGCTCACATCGCAGCGACAACCAGAACCTGCCGATTCCTCCTGAGCAACGTCAGAAGGATACGCCCCTTCCTGACAAAAGAAGCCACCCAACTCCTCGTCCAATCAACAGTCATCTCCCGCCTCGACTACTGCAACGCACTGCTCGCTGGCCTCCCGGCCACTGCCACTAAGCCTCTTCAACTCATTCAGAACGCAGCGGCCCGCCTGATCTCAAACCTACCGAAGTCGGCCCATGTCACCCCACTTCTTAGGGACCTGCACTGGCTCCCCATTGCTGCACGAATCCGCTTCAAGGCCCTTGACCTAGCATACCGTGCGGCAAAGGGAACTGCTCCCGCCTACCTCCGGTCAATGGTCTCTAACTACACACCCTCAAGACCCCTACGCTCTGCATCTTCTGGCCGCCTCAGACCTACTCCTATCCAAGCTCCGGGAGGGTCATCAAAGAGAAGTCGCCTATTCTCAGTCCTTGCCCCACAATGGTGGAATGAACTACCCACCCCAGTTAGGACAGCCGAAACACGTCCAATCTTTCGCCGTCGACTAAAGACTCACTTCTTCAACCATTATCTGAATTAAAAAAAAAAAAAAAAAATCTAACCCTAACTAACCATACTGTCATGCACTTGTCCTAATAAACTAACCTACACTGTAGCACTCAACACTTTGATGAACATTGTTACTCAGCTGATAGAGTTGTGCTCTTCCTGATGGCTTGTCGTACAGAACTTGTAAGTCGCTTTGGATAAAAGCGTCAGCTAAATGACTAAATGTAAATGTAAATGTAATGGAGCTAATCGCTGTATCATTTGGTTCAGCAGATATGTACAGTTGTGTATCATCCGCATAGCTATGGAAATCTACATTATGTTCTCTGATGATATCACCCAGCGGTAACATGTAAAGGGAGAAGAGTAAAGGACCTAAGCAACTCCCTTGTGCAACTCCATAGTTGTTGTCGTATATATCAGACATGTGATCTCCTAGTTTAACATAGAATTTCCTCCCTCTGATGTATGTTTTAAACCAGCCCAGCACATGTTCTGAGAAACCGACATGGTTTTCAAGACGATCGATTAGAATATCGTGATCGATTGTATCAAATGCTGCACTGAGATCTAACAGGATAAGGATGGAGATCTTATTCTCATCAGAGTTTAGTCTGAGGTCACTGATTATTTTGGTGAGGGCAGTTTCAGTGCTATGATATTTTCTGAATCCTGACTGAAATTCTTCTAAGATGTTGTTTTCTTCAAGAAAGGAATTTATTTGAACTGAAACTATCTTTTCAAGTACTTTACTAATGAATGGTAGGTTGGATATTGGACGATAATTTGCCATTTCATTACTATCCAAGTTAGGTTTTTTTAGTAATGGTTTTACAACTGCTGTTTTAAAGGCATCTGGGAAAATACCAGTCCTAAGGGAAGTGTTTATGATATCTAGCACAGGGCTTGAAACACTATTAAATACCCGTTTGAAGAAAGCTGTAGGTATAGGGTCAATGTCTGAGGTGGAGGAGTTACATTATTACAGATATCTACTGTAATTTACTGTATTTTTTATTTTCACCATAGTGCAACCATTTTGAAACTAATTTCAGATCTAATTGTTGCTACATGCTAACAATAGGGAGGAGAAACTTGTGTTTCAATATTTGTCAAAATGTTACCTTTTGTGGCTTATTATCCCGAATAATTGATATAATTCATTCAGAACGCTGAACTTTTAACCCCCACAGAATCTGCCAGGAAGTGTAGTTCGCAAAAATTCCAACGCTGATCCACAGCTATGCATGCCCTCGACAAAATGGCCGCAAAAAACCTACAATTCCCATGGTTCAAATTTTCCAAAATGGTTTGATTGATTGATTGAAAACTTTATTAACAGATTGCAGAATGGGTACAGTACAGTACAGCTCAATACAATACACTGTACATTGGAATATTGACAAAGCCATACTTGGTCATTTACTGTACATTGGAGGGGGTTGGGTTAGGACATTTGCAGGGGCTAGTTTCGAATTGCAGTCTCCCGTAGGTGTTCTTTGAGAGTGTTTTTGAAAGTGGGTAGTGATTCACATTCCTTTACAGCTTTGGGTAGGGCATTCCACATTGATGTGGCATAATTGCGAAACGTGTTTAGTCCATTGTTTGAGCCGAATCTGGGTTTAACATGATTTGTGGAGCTCCCTCTGGTGTTGTGATCGTGGTAGTCACTGACCTTTGGGAAGTATTTTGACATGTACATGGGTACCTTGGTTGTGTAGTGTATCTTGTAGACCAGGCCCATTGCAAGTTGCTGTACTCTGTCGTCTACTCTAAGCCATCCTAGGTTGTCAAAGTGGGCAGGGGTGAGGTGGGTTCTAGGAGTCAGGTCAAGCAGTAGTCTGACCAGTTTGTTTTGAGATGTTTGTAATTTAGTTTTTAGTGCCTTTGAGGTGCTTTGGTACCATGAGTTGCAAGCATAGTCGTAGTACCCTTGAATGAGTGCTCCTGCCAGAGTCTTCAGGCTATTCTTGTTTACCAGAGAGGAGATTTGGTACAAGAATCGAATACAAGAATGGTCGCCGTCTTGCAATAGACTTAAGCAAATCGAGAAGTTAAAACTATCTAATGGCACTTTTAACCTATTGTTAAACTAACGTATTGATGATGATGACACATTCTACATGCTTTTGTGACATGTTAGTGATGTTAATTCTTGAAAACGTTTGATTTTAAAATCGCAACTTTTTTGCATCACTCTGAAAAATATTGATTTATGACCAGATGCCATTTTGGGACCGGATCCGGTCCCGTCGGGTGGAACCGGTTAATAGTATTAGTAGTATAATTTTCTTCTTTTTTTCGATTTTAATCTCTCACGGACCTCGGTGTTACCATTGGAACTCATTCTGAGACCTTGAGAGTGCAATGCCGGCTGAATCCTGTTAGGTGGCAGTATCGCCTACCCTTTGAAACCTTATTTCACACTGTGTTACATTTTATATGATCCGGGCGGAGAATTTGGACCCGGCCAAGTGAAGCGGTTAATTTGAGCAAGTTGGAACGCATTCAGCACACTTGATGCATATTGTGTGCCATTTCATGTCAGGGACCCGATGGACATCAATACTGGAAATCGCGATCCGACAATTGGAATATTCATTTTGCGATACCTCCTAGTAAAGGTAAGGACTATATGACATCAATCCTACTTTGATCTAACAATGATTTCACATAGATCGCAACGATCAACGTATGTAGTATTCAAAACGTATGCCGTTGCTGACGATCAGCGCATCAAAAACCGCTGAAACTACTCTGAAACTATACAATATTCACCACAGGATAACTGTAGTGGCCGACTGTCATTCCTCCATGTGCTGACAGGCGTCCACGATGCACCCGCAATTAATTTATCTACTCAGTCCCAAAGTTTGTGATGTAAATATGGAATGTCCCAAGTTGCTGCGGTTTACAGGGTTTTATTGTTGTCCAAAGGTGAATGATGGTGAATGAAGGGTTAAATCAGAACAGTTGTCAATTGCTCCATTGTCAGTTGAAAACGGTGAGACAGGTACGAAAAATGTATCCTCATCACAGGTGCATGGGATTACGGTAATTAGCTAGGCTATTTATAGAAGAGGGGCTATAATGGAGGCGGTGAGCCCTCTAGTGTTCAAACATAACACTATTCTAAACAAAATAATAATAATATTAATAACCAAAACACTCATATGGCCTTTACAATAACACTTTGATCTACTTTTTCTCCCCATTTTCAATTTTTTTTTCTCCCATCCCAATTTCGTATTATCCAATTCTACCCTCCCCTGTCTCGAACGTTGTTAGACCATGCCTCCAACTGGTCGGCTGCAATGTGGACGAAGCCTTGCATCACGTGTCCCCTCCGGTACACGAGGAGGCAGCCGTCGTGCACAGCGCTATCTCTCAGTGGCGAGGAGTAACTCGTGGGAGGCTCACGCTGCCCCCGATACTTCCTGATTCTGCTGTACAGGCGCACCAACCGACCTGTAGGAGTCGCTGTCCACAACATCCGATCCCCACCCACCGGCTTTCCCACCCCCTAATACTGCCAATTGTATTAGTATGAACGACCAGCCAAGCCGGAAGCAACCCAGCATCTCCTGCGTTAGTGGCGAGCGCCTTGCCCACTGCGCCACTTAGCCACCCTGTAAAGGCCATGTTTTGATGGTACTGTTACTGTATGATTGAATGGAGTAAAGTTTCTCTTGATTTATTACAGAATAATAAAACATTGCACATTTGGAATGAGGATATAACGGGCAGTACGGAGATTAAAAAAATATATAATAATAAAATGCTGGATGTGTATAAAATATTGTCAAATGTGACATTAATAACGAGGATACCAAACAAGCACAGGCAAGAGAGATTAAGCGAAAAATTAAAGAAAAAAAACAAAAGCTGGATGTTCTAGGGCTATAAAACGATGTCGGTGTTCGCTGTAAACTAGATTGGCAAGGAGGGGAAGCTTCCAGATGTGTGACAACATAGTGTGTTCCGCAAGTCGTTCTATTGCGTAAAACATAGTGAAATATTGCAGTTGAATGGCCGGGCCGCGTCTATTCTTTTACCAACGAACTTGCATTTTTTCGTGATCTGATTGGCCACTGACGTTTCTGGTCATGTGACATCTGCGCCAATCGTGTGACGCCTGTTTCTATCACTGGTTAAGCTTAGGCACTCTTTCGAAGTTGGTTAAGGTTAGAATAGAGTTTGTCTTAGAGCAGGGCGATAGAACACCAGCCCTGATTCCAAACTCTGACCCTAACCAACTTCGAAAGAGTCGCCTAAGCTTAACCAGTGATAGAACTAGGCGGTAGTTTGCAGGCTGTTACAGGCGGAAATAGGCGCAGAAACAGGCGTCACGCAATTGGTGCAGATGTCACATGACCAGAAACGTCAGTGGCCAATCAGATCGCGGAAAAATGCAAGTGTGTTGGTAAAAGAATAGATGCGGCCTAATCATTACAAAGTAATCATTCAAATGATTGTAATAACACAAAGGCTACAGAAAAAGGGCTGTTTATAGCATTGCTGTTAAGTGAAAATCTAGTTTATCCCAAAAAAGAAAAATCAACGTTTCTGAAATTAAAGGGGAATTATGCCCATTTTCAGAATTCCTATGTTATAGGGGCCAAAGCGGTCATCATGTATAAAGTCTGCTCCATAGACAATGAATCGGAGGAGATGGTAAAGGTCCAACTGAGAACACACAGGGACATGTTCTGACTTTCTGTTTCAGAACTGAGAGCACTACAATAGAATAATAGAATACATTTTCCATAAGAAAAGAAAAATAACATTCTGTGGGTCCACAAAATCCCCCTCATTCATTGTCAATGAAGCAGCTCCAGACTTTATACTTCATGACATCACAAGTAGGAGTCTTACTTCTCTGGTTTCTGGCTTCAGGAGAGAGTAGCTCATGTTCACAGATATTGATTGAACTTTGGTAGGCCATGGAAATAACATTGGAATTATTCATTTAGGTGGCGGTACATTTTAAAGCGGATTTTAGATTGACTATAGTATACCATGCATTGTCTTTAACTCTTTCTGCGCCAAAACCGACTATACTCGTGTTTTGTCACCAACGCTTGAGTGCTTTGATATTTTTCCTTTGATCCCCGTTCTAAGCACTCACTCGTAGCTCCCTGGGTCTCCCTTGCACCGCTGCCTACTTTAAAATTGCAACGACGATCGAATCCTGCCAGGTGGCAGTATAGCCTACCTTTTGAACTGGGATAATTTAGTGTGGGGAGTGTCTGCAAGAACTTCTCCCCCTCAGAGGGAATCAGGACAGAGCGATCGCTCTGAGATTTTATCGCCTCAAACCTATTGTTTCCCGTAGCTATACACATATACACGAGTAATCGCGATGGGATCACTGGGATTATTCTTTTTGGAGTACCTTCTGGCTAAAGTAAAGTCTATTCTATGTTTATTTTACCGAACCTAAAACATGTTTTTGTACCGATCACAGTGTCGTATTTTACCGGACCTAAAACATGCTTTTGGTAACGATCACAGTTTCGGGGTAAGAAGACCCCCCCCCCCCCCCTTGATGATTTTGTGAAGACACATGTATATGGTATATACATTTTGATTTGGAAGTATTTGGTGTTTCAGGCGAGCAACCCGAACGATTTGGGCATAATGCATATAACGCGTCATATCTCGCAATCTATGAAAAAAGACTGGATTCTTTTGGAAAGGGGTGATATTTAGCATACAATAGCGCACAAACTACAGTATGTAGAAATTAACTGGTTAGTCAGTGATGGACTATGAACAATGCCTGTCAAATGAGCCATACTATTGTCTCCATAGCTATAATACAGAACACATGATGGGTCCGCAAACATCGCTAAAATGGTAAATAACGCTGGCGCCATTGAGTAGAGATGGGAAAACAGCATGGTGGTCAATGAGTTAATGCTGTGGTTTCAGGGGCTATGCAGTTATAAACCTGACTTGTGTTTCAATTCAGATAAAGAATTAAGAACCCAAAAATGGTGCTTTCCTCTGGCCACAGAGATCATCTGACACCACTAGAATACAGACACCATATAATAAACAGTACACAAATCTAATTTATTTGTAAAGCCCGAAATCACAAGTCGAGAAGAAACATCCACCAGAAAATCCAAATATGCGACACAATGTCTGGCATTCCCCAACGAAGGAAAGGAAAAACTCACTAAACCTACAGTAGCAATAGGAAAAAAGCACCACAGGCGATGTGGAGGAGAGAAACCTTAAATAGTTCAAAGGGGGATCCCCCAACTTGGATGTTGGTGATAATATAGTGTTGCTATGGATGATCGATGGGTGGAGAATAAAACAGGCGGATAGTTGGTATGCATGTACATATACGTGTAATAAAACACATATGTACATGCAATAGTGTACATAAGAACATTTTTGAAAAATGTAAATAGAATAGAGCTAAGAACAACAACAACAAAAGAAAAAGCATAGGAAAACAAGTGCTGGTAGGAAAATAAGATAAAGGCTAAATGTCAAGGCTCGTAGCTCAAAATATCAGTCGTATTCCATTTGGCTGAATATATGTGTAATGTGTGTATGTATTCACATCAGGTAATTTTAGTGGTTTGATTGATTGATTGAAAATTTTATTAACAGATTGCAGAATGGGTACAATACAGTACAGCTCAATACACACAATTGTTAAGGGGATGCAGACCAGAGAAAGACTTTCGTCTTGTTTACATCAGGGTCCCCCATTTTCAATTCATCATAACATATATGACATACATATAGACAGTACTGTAGAGTGGAAAGTTCAACAAATTAAATTTCGGCGACGAAAGTTGGAATTTAAATACACTAGCGTGACAGTAGTGAAGTAGGTGGTGTGTGAACAAAATGGAAAAAGTTGCTGTCTCATCTCCCGCTTTGGCCTTGGACTACATACTACACCCTCTCTCACTTCCTATGTAAGACATCTGAATATGTCTGCCAGTAACTGAAGTGCAGTTGAAAAGCCCAGGGCGGGACTGTTACAGGTCTTTAGACGCATGGAGAGGATAGGAAGGAAATGGGCTCAGTGACCTTTTGCGAGTGATTTCCCCAGCGTTCAAACAGCAGCATGAAAGCCAGGCTTGTTTCTGAAGTCCGCCGCAAAATGTCAATTGCAACTTATCCCACCAGCCCAAGGATGTGGTTTGAAAATGGATTTTGGAGTCACTGCGCATCAATAGTGGGACTCTATGGGGTCTCTGTGCCTCTCTTTTCTCCCTGGGTCCTGAGTGATGTTACCTTTCAATGTATTTCTCCATCTTGCTTTCTCGGACAAATGGAGATTAAAAGGGATAGGCCACGTTGTTTAGAGAAGCCTATCCTGGATTTGTCATGAGCTGGGCGTCCTTTCAGTCCAGGCAACAAAAAAAAGCACCTGCACAGAGGTTTTGTTTTTTCTAAGATAAGATAAGGTGTTCCTTTTTTAATCCCCTTGTGGAAATTCAGGGGTCATAGCAGCTCAGGGGAGGGGGAGGAGGAGGGGAGGTACAGGCAGGGTAATGGAAATGGCGATAAAATATAGAGAATGAAAATATCAGAATAGAAGGTAAAGAACAAGATAAAATGTGAATGGAAAATAAAGGTGAGGGTCTGGTCAGCCGGGCAGGTGAGACATATATGACAATATCTATTGATAATAATAACACAATGTGCCAGATCCAGTAGGGTTCAGTAGTTAAGAGTCAAACAGTTCTCGAGTTCTCCAGCCGTTGGTCTGGCCAGTTCTTGCCCATGGTTGTGGAGCCTGATGGCTACTGGCCCAAAGGACAGACGTGATTTGTGGTGTGTCCGGAGGGGGGGCCGAGTCTAGGACTGAACGTGCTCCTCGTCTTAGCTAGGTCCTCATAGGGGTGGAGGGAGGGGTTCTCCAGGAATAGCTTCCAACTCCTTCCTCACCCTCCTCTCTGCAACCACCTCTAGTTTGTACAGTTCCCACGTCTCCCACTTTTCTTTTTTGCATTGCTAGCGCTGGTCATTGGGGCCATGATATCTGTGAAAAATTTTATACTTCATGGCTCCATTGACTTCCACTTGCATTGTTAACAAATGGTAACAATTCTGCTCCCAATCTCTCAAAAACCAAAACCCTGGTGCAGTAGGTTTTTGGAGGGACTGAAAGGAGTTCAGACGGGACCAGATCAGATCAGACATTATTACAGTCTGTAAAACACAAAGTGCACCAAACCACATTTTTTGTTTTTCCTCAGAATTCTATCCAGGAATTCTAGACCTCAGTGACTAGCAGCCATTGTGAGATTATCATTAGATTATATTAGATTAAAATGTACCGTCACCATACAGCACAAGTACAGTACAACAAAAGGAAGTGTGGCTTCCAACCAGAGTGCAAATGTCACAGTAAAGTGCAATTGTAATATACAATGTACAGAATGCTCAGTTCTCCAAAATTCTAATCTCATCTGAAATTTTACACCTGAAAGAGTTAACAAGCGTGAATCCACGAATAGCTGCGACCGTGTTCGTCTAAGCATCCACGTGTGCATACATTCACACACACACAGACACACACCTCCATGCCAAATGTCAGCCTCCTATAGGGTGAAAACTCTCCAGGCTGAGGACAACTTTGTGGACCAACCAACACAGTGCAAAAACAATGGTGACTTTGATGTACTGTAAATGCATGATGTAGACATTAGGAACACTCCGCCCAAAGGATTAAGCAGATTTATTATGCTCCTAATCTTATACATAATACCAAATATATATATATATATATATATATATATATATATATATATATATATATATATATATATATATATATATATATATATATATATAATCGTCTTGTACAAATGATCATTTCATCATTTCACTGTTTCACAGTATTTCATACTTCCTGGAATATGTGACATCACACATATCCATCCAACATCCAACTCTTAAAACACAATAACTGTTGCACCAAATAAATCTGTACAAGAGAGTGTTGTTTTGGGATATGTGTCAAATTGTAATTAAATAAATAAGCTCTTAATAAAAAGAAAATTAGCTTTATTTGTTTTGGGTGGACTGTTCCTTTAACATGTACAGTAAATGCATGATGTAGACTTTTTGGAAATGTGTACTGATGCACATCCTCTTAAGCGTAAGGAACTGGATTGTTTTGGGAGGTGAGCAAATCGGTGGAGAATCCCTTTTGTGAGATCACGGAAATCTACTGAATCTACAGGCAGGACTTTTTTCTTTGGAAATACATGACCAATCCACTAGCCGCCCAGATGAGCATAGGCTCTATGGCAAATTAATGTAGAAAGCACAATAAGGAAATGAAAGGATACATGGGGTTCACTCAAACTATATCAATCAACAATAGAATTTTATTTTTTATTATTGGACAGCTATTCTTTCACGGTGTGTACCTAACATTTCTATTATTACAACACACGGACAAACAATATTCCCCATTTCAACACGAGCATGGCATAGAGCAAACAATAAGTCATATTTAGTTGGTCTTTTTTAGGGAGACTGGATTGCTAAATACACCTCCATTCAAACACTCAATAAACACCCTCATCCCACACAAACAATCACTTGAATAGAGCTTATCCTATTCAAGGGCCTGTGACGCACGCGGTATACTTTACATGCTGACAAATACTATTGAACGCAGATGCCATTTTTCTTTGAAACCACAATTGTGCCACCGGCTCAAACGCGGCTACACTTCAACACAGAATCTCCATTTCCTTGTTATAGATACTGTAGATAGATATTTTTATTTGTCCACTTTCATGGAAATTTGTCTTTGGCTTCACCATGGTTGCAATCCACAAGACAACACAATACAAACACAGGCCACACACACAAAAAATAAGCCCAATACTGTACATAGGCAAAAAGAGAAACAACAACGACAAAAACAGGGGCAGAGCTTCAGGTACCTAACCAGTACCATGGTTCAAATAAAAATAAAAATAATTCATCAGGGCAATGGCATGTGGGATGAAGGACTTCTTAAATATGTTTTTGGGGGCTAGAGGAACTCTATAGTGCCTTCCAGATGGAAGCATGTCAAACACACCATGAATGGGATGCAAAGGATCCGACTATATTCGCTGAGCCTTGTCCCTATTCCGAAGTACATACAACTCAGACAATTGTCTTTGTGGTTTCCCTATAACTTTACTGGCCATGTTAACAATCCTTGCCAATTTGTTCTTATTCTTGCCCCCAAGGTTTCCATACCAGGTTGAGATATCAAACGTTATCACACTTTAAACATGTAAATAGACGGTAGAGGTAAAGACACTATCTCGCTCTCTGTCTTTCTCACACACACACACACACACACACACACACACACACACACACACACACACACACACACACACACACACACACACACACCTACACACACACACACACACATGCATACATACATACATACATACATACATGCATATACACACACACATACATATATACATACACATGCAGATAAACACGGTTTCTGTTTGCATAACCCCATCACACGTCCGCCTCGTCATCATTCTCTCCTCTCAACAGCTGTTGGAGGCCCGCGGGGGAATTCCGGGTCGCCTCAGCCAGACTTCTAGCCGCTCCCCCCGCTTCTCTTTGTGGGAACAGGGGGCCAGCCTCTCAGAGTGGTTTTCCTCAGAAACTATTATGTGTTGATTCACTGCGAGGGGGCGTGCCGCTCCCTCCCACCGTTTCCTCCTTACTGGGAAGTGACTGTCTGTCAGGCTTACCGTACGGAAGGGAGAGCATGAGGGTTGAGAACGAGAGATGGGGAGGAGGAGGGGGGAAGGAGGGAGGGAGGCTGAAGTGTGATGTGTGACAGGAGGTGGTATTTAAGGTTCTTTGCTTTGAATGTCAGGCAGTGTGGTCGTATCCTTCCTCGGGACGCACGGGACCGTTACAGGTGAACCGGGGACACAGGGAACACAATGGCCCTGGCCCGTTCGATCCGGCCTGGGGGGGGGCCTCTCCGCCGGTGCAACGCAACCGGGACAATCTTTTTGGTCGAGACGGGAGTTCTTTTTACAAGAATGCGTGCCATGTGGAAACCGTTTGTGAGGGAATGTATTTCTCGTAGATCCAAAGATCTTGGAACGTGTCGTAAACTCGTCCGTGAATGGCGGAGGTAAGTGATGGTGGGTAATACATATCTCAAAGTCTATGACTTCTAGGTTTTTTTTCGGTAGCTTTTCCTAAACTGCGAGACGTGAATACCTGACTACATGAACAAGCCTTCGTCCAGGTAGCCGGCTTCATCATCTGAAACGGTTGAATGCTAAGATAAAACAGACCTTTTCAGGACATTTTCAGTTGTTTTCTTTTGCTATTGCACTGTATGAATGGATCTCCTATCTTCTCTCCTGAGGACCGAGACTAAAGAGCCTGAGACTCGAACCTGTGACGTCATCAAGACGTACAGTACCTGTAGGCGCTTCATGGTTATTGAATGAAAAACAGATTTTGTGAATCCAACATCGCGTTTGTGGGTTTTTCCAAACCTCAGTAGTACACATCTCATCTTGGTTCAGGACTAGTATCCCGTCCTAACCAGAAAATGCCCCAGAGAAGCCCCTCGGGTGTTCCCACAGTGACCTTTGTCATCTTCCCCCAATTCATCCTCGTGGAGCGGCTGATGTCACAGCTTCAAGCCTTAGTTCTCTGGTTTCTCTGAGAGTGTTTCATGTTCATAAACGTGTATGGTTTGTATGATTCTGTACCGGGCTATTATCTTTTCTTTTTAATGAAGCGATCTTCCCCTTTTAAACAGTGGATATACTTGCATCACCTCAAACTGAAAGTATGCTCGGACGTGGATTTCACAGTTTCGCAGTTGAACCAGTTTTTTCTTTCTCAGTCCAACTGACGGGAAGGTCGTTCCTTGGAGTTTCCTGAACGTGTCCAGGTGTGGCTTTCCTCACAAAGTTCATTGTGCAGTGTGTGTGTGTGTATCCTACAGGAATGCACCCACTCACTATAAACAACAGTGACTGAGATAACACAGAAGAATCATCTCACTGTAGTACTGTACACTCAATTGTCAATATTGACACCAGCCCCTGGGTTCCAGAGAAACGGAGGAAAGGCTTTCCCGTAAATGCAGCCCAGGATGGCCTAGATTAATGGCAAACCTCGCCAAGTCTTCTGGGTTCAAAGGTACACCACTATAACCTTACATCCGTTATCGTGCACAGTTCCTTTCTCTTGGGAGTGTACTGCGATAAGTGATGAGTCATATCACCGCCTGACCAGGGCAGTATCACTGTGATCTTATTCGGTGCCTTGTGTCACGCCACAGGACTGACTAGCTGCCTTTCAGCCCAGAAGAGTCAGTGGTTGAGTAACCTTTCCAGGAATCTGTCAGATAGCGAGCACACTCCTCTTCAGAGGTCCTCCAAAGAGGCTCCTGCTATGGTTTAGTCTCCAGTGGCAGGCCTGGTAGAATCAGGGCAGTGGAGCCGATATACTGTTGAAAGGAAGGTGGATATATTCTGTGACCTCGCCGTCATCCTATATATTTCAACATGTCTTCAGGCTGATTGGTGAGTATCCAGTGTCGGGGGAAACTACTCTAAATCTGTAGTTTGCCAAACTACTCGCTACTTCACAATGAAAAAGTAGTTCAACTAAATATTTACTCAACTACTACTTTGGAGACAATGTAGTTAGACTACACCCAAACTACATTACAGAATCACAATCTGAGTCTGGACTCTTACATGGATAGTTATAGTATAGTTACATGGAGCAACAGCTGAACTGACACTAATGCCTCTTTTCCACTGCATGGTACCTACTCGACTCGACTCTACTCTACTCTGCCTTTTCGGTTTTACATTGCCAAAATTTGCGCATGGGGTACTTTTTTAGTACCTGCTTTGTCGAGGTGATACCAGAAAGTGACGTGAAACACTGCAGACCACTGATTTGTCAGAAGAGAATCGTCACTACGTTATCATTGCGCTCAAGTGTGTGTGTGTGTGTGTGTGTGTGTGTGTGTGTGTGTGTGTGTGTTGATTTATAGTTGTTGAGGTGGATTCGGGAAAATAGAGAAATATCTAGTTCATAAAGAACTACCTAAACTACATGACCCAAAGTAGTTAACTACTGAAAAAGATTTACTGAGATTTGAATGCAGTTAAACTACCCCACCAACTACTGCACAGTTAATCTAGTAATTGAACGACATGTAGTTGATTACTCCCCAACACTAAGGAGTATACACTACCTCTCTACTCCAACACTAAGGAGTATACACTCCCTCTCTACTCCAACACTAAGGAGTATACACTCCCTCTCTACTCCAACACTAAGGAGTATACACTCCCTCTCTACTCCAACACTAAGGAGTATACACTCCCTCTCTACTCCAACATTAAGGAGTATACACTCCCTCTCTACTCCAACACTAAGGAGTATACACTCCCTCTCTACTCCAACACTAAGGAGTATACACTCCCTCTCTACTCCAACACTAAGGAGTATACACTCCCTCTCTACTCCAACACTAAGGAGTATACACTCCCTCTCTACTCCAACACTAAGGAGTATACACTCCCGCTCTACTCCAACACTAAGGAGTATACACTCCCTCTCTACTCCAACACTAAGGAGTATACACTCCCTCTCTACTCCAACACTAAGGAGTATACACTCCCTCTCTACTCCAACACTAAGGAGTATACACTCCCGCTCTACTCCAACACTAAGGAGTATACACTCCCTCTCTACTCCAACACTAAGGAGTATACACTCCTGCTCTACTCCAACACTAAGGAGTATACACTCCCGCTCTACTCCAACACTAAGGAGTATACACTCCCTCTCTACTCCAACACTAAGGAGTATACACTCCCTCTCTACTCCAACACTAAGGAGTATACACTCCCTCTCTACTCCAACACTAAGGAGTATACACTCCTGCTCTACTCCAACACTAAGGAGTATACACTCCCTCTCTACTCCAACACTAAGGAGTATACACTCCCTCTCTACTCCAACACTAAGGAGTATACACTCCCTCTCTACTCCAACACTAAGGAGTATACACTCCCTCTCTACTCCAACACTAAGGAGTATACACTCCCGCTCTACTCCAACACTAAGGAGTATACACTCCCTCTCTACTCCAACACTAAGGAGTATACACTCCCTCTCTACTCCAACACTAAGGAGTATACACTCCCTCTCTACTCCAACACTAAGGAGTATACACTCCCTCTCTACTCCAACACTAAGGAGTATACACTCCCTCTCTACTCCAACACTAAGGAGTATACACTCCCTCTCTACTCCAACACTAAGGAGTATACACTCCCTCTCTACTCCAACACTAAGGAGTATACACTCCCTCTCTACTCCAATACGAATGGGTCCCTCACGGTTTTAGTCCCGTTTGGAATGTTGGATTTTACCCTTGATTGAAAAAACGTTACTGACTACAGTATTATTGACTGTTGGTGATGTCATTTAATTGATATTCAGTTGCAAATTAAGGTTTTAATTGACTGAACACACATTCAGGACTATGCGCACACACACACACCTCACTCACACAGTGTTTTACCTTTTAAGATAACATTTTTATTTCCACTTGCGTCTATCTTGGGCCATAATTATTGAAAATGTCTGCCCCCATGGTACTCTTCTCGTTAAAAGTGCTGAACCAAATGGTTCTAACGCCTCTACAGTGACCTCTTGACCTCTTTCTCAATCTGTAACATTTTCTCAGATGAGTAAGCGCTGACATCATCAACCGCCCCATGTTGCAGCCTTTCTTCCCTTTCTAGGGAACAGCAAGACGAAAGGGTGAAACTCGAGGTGTTAAGTTGTTGACTAATCAGCTGATTGTAATTCTGGTGTGACCCACACACACACACTCACTTTTATTTATTTTTTTGGTTGACGTTTTTTTTTTACTGTTTGTGCGCTTATGGGGTCCAAAGATGTCTGGAGCTTTTGCCACTTTTCCCTGCCACTCGTAAGGTACAGTAGTACCCTCTCAGAATGTGTTCATTCCCGCCGTCTCCCTCCAAGTAAACAACATACTGTCAATACCATTAGATTAGATTAAAATGTATTGTTGTCATTATAAAGCACAAGTACAGTACAACAAAAGGAGGTTTGGCATTTTGTTGTACAAGAGTGCAAATGTAACAGTAATATACAATGTACAGGTATAAAATATATAAATTAGTACTATTGAGTATAGTGCTAATCAGATGTAGTTGTAATATTAAATGGGAGTGCCTTTTTAATTCTAATGTTTGACCCCTAAAATATTTGTGTTCATGTTTTTATTTATTTCATACGTGGTTGGTTGATTCGTAAAGTGATCTGGAATCAAAAGAATATGACTCAGATTTGTCTCGTATGCTTCACATAAGGTATTTTCAGAAGGAAACTTGATCAAGACTGCAGTGTGAGAAGTGCTCTACTATGAGAACTGAATTCCATAGATGGTGGAGGTCTCATCTATGGGCTCAGTTCTTCTGGCATGGTACCGGTCTGTCGGCGGGACACGACACCGGACGACATGTGGCTCTTCACCTCCGGGAGTAAAAGAGGAAGAAAGAAAACGCGACCCAAGGTCCTTGAATTACCTTATTGTTATCTGGTGTTACCTTACATGGGAACCAACCTTCTCTTTTCTTTTGCTACATATATATTTACATGGAGATACTTTTTTTCTTTTTCTTTCATTCTTACAAATAAATGTAAGAAATGTATATAGCTTGTAATGCATTTCAGAGTAACTTGATGTGAGCCACTGTTGTGTATGTCTTCTATCTGCTGTCAAATAAAAAGTGAATACATACATTTGAGTTTTTCCTTCATTTAATGTTTAACTGACATTTGAACCCAGACTTTGAACAATATTCTTTGTTGTTACATGAAGCGAGGATAACACCGGACCGGTCCAGTTGTTTCAATAGCTGACATAACATAAAACGATACGTTTCAGTAGAAACGGGGAGTGTGTGGTGGAGCACAAACTTGAGGGCAACAGCGGCCTACGGGTTAGAGAGGTGGACTCCTGACCGGAAGGCTCATGTGGCCGGACCAGCCGGCGTACTACTGAGTTGAAGTGCCCTCTTAAGCAACCCAGTGGCCGGCTAAGGAAGACTGTGATTGTACTGGGCAGCTGTGTGTGTGTAACTGTATATGTGTGTGAATCAGGGCATTGCTGAAAAAGAGCATACAAGTTATCTAAATACCCTGGATGAATAAAGAAAAGAGAAAAAATATATAAACGATTTACAATTAAGAAGAGCACTACAGAGAGAGGAACACACACAGGCCGACCACAAGTATGCCTTATCTCAGAGCTAGTTCCAAGAAGTTTGCAGCCATGGAGACAACTGATGATGTATAAATATTATGGCTTGATGTATGACAGTTCACATGACATCAGTAAATCCACAAAGGAAATCATTCTCGACTAAAAAAAAGGAACGCCAACATGCCGGGACAGCATTTGTGTGATAGTGTGAAAGAATAAAAAGATTACACATTATGAGCTGGTCTTTCAGGTGAAAGGAAGACTTAACTACATACAGATTTTAGTTAGTTGTTTAACATGGTTATTGAAGCTGTTCATCTTGAGGTAGCGATTGTTTCTTAATTCCAACATACACATTGACAACTATAATAGCGTTTGTTTTTCTCTTGCGCAAGTAGCGTGCTGTACCAGTACAACAGGCCCTACTTTGGGTACAATGTGGTATATCAGTTTAGTTTTCTATTGGACTGAGCAGCTGGCCCTGTTAGTGTAGGAAGACATCCTTGAAGGTCGGCCAGTATCTATGTTTGGGTGCCTTACCAACAGTGTGTCCTTAAGATAAGATAAGATATTCCTTTATTGATCCCATGGGGAAATTCGGACGTCATAGCAGCATGGGGGAGGGGGAGGGGAGGTATGGGCGGGGTAATAGTAGAAAGACAGAAATATAGGCAATCAAATTATAGTAAAGATAAACAGTGTAAACAATACAATTAACTCTGAATATAAGAATATGAGAAAGTAAACAGTGTAATCAAAGGTGCAGATGCCCTATCAGTTAGATTATACATTACAATAAATATGGGCAATAAAGAATTGCACCACTTGCTATACTTATTTTATTTCATACTTATCTTTTGTCTAGCACAGTCTCTGGAGTGTAACAGAAAGAAGCATTTTGTATAAAAGTATTCTGTACTTCTGTATGACAACTATTAAAGAAACTTGAAACTTGAACTGTACACATGTAACTTAAATGTGGATAAAGCATTATGGGAATAATGCCAGTGTGGGTATAAAATGATACATTATATTCCAGTGGCAAAAGACATAGACCTAATTTGGATGTACGAATAAAACACATGAAAAGAATAAACGTCATGGAAACTATTTAACATCAAAATAAATCATATGTCCACTATGAATGTCACATTTGTTACTCACACATCTGTAAATGAAACACCAAGATTTACGGTGCTAACTGAAGGTGATTTATTTTGTATTTTATATTGATGTAATCTCAGTATATAATAATACAAGCCCCTAGAGGGTTTTTTTATGCAATTCTCCTTCACATCTCTTTGTGGATTATATTGTATTATATGTAATTGTTTTTATATGTGTAAATAAACTAAACGAAAATGAAGGGATTTTAAAGCAAATGTCAAACCGTTGGGCATCTCTGTAAGTGGATTCTGCATACTATGAACAGTAATATAAATACACAATAATTAGGAACAACCTTTTTCCCTTAATTAGTAATGTAACAACAACATTGGTCGTTAAAGGGGCACTTCACCAAAAAACAATGCTGATTTATTTTGCACATAATCTCACACACATCCAGAAACTAAACCGTTTGGCACACATTTGTTTTGACAGTTATTGAGAGTAAATTAGTTCGAATATGGGCAGCGTGATGATGTCATCGGGGACATTGAATCCTTGTGTTGTGTTAATTACAGCACCATGAAATGTACTCTCAATAACAGTCAAACTAAATGAATGTGTGCAAAACTGTTTAGAGTTTTTGCAAGTGTGTGAGATTATGTTTTTTTGGTGAAGTGAACATAGTGTGATTTGCAACTGATAAAATCTTCTGTAATAATAAACATCTAAATGTTCCCAAGTTAGTTCTCAATAGTGCCTAGGGAATAATAACCAGCGTGAGCTTTCAGATCCACAAATTGTACATGCACATGTGACCTGGGCTGGAATTCTCAAACAGCGTGATCATCACCTCATCCTCTTTTCTTTCCTCTTCCTCTTCTTCACATGCACACCACTCACGCTATCCCCCTCTGGGCTCTCCTCTCGTCTCACCACGCGTCTCTCCACCCTGTACTCCTGTTCTCCCACGTGGGGGTCCCCTCTCACCACATACTCGCCGCCTCGATAAGTGATGCTCACATCCGTCCTGGGATAGGTGCCATAAACCCTGCGCAGGTCCGCCCTGACGAACCCTGGAAGTTCCCTCCGAGGACCGTACACTCTCTCCAGCTTCCCCCAACCTAGCTCCCCTCTCAGGGTGAAGCCCTCGGGCCAGGCCCCGCTCTGGGCCTGGAACCCTGACGCTCTGGGCGGAGAAGGGGCCCCGTGAATCATAGGCGCCACGGGTGCTGGATTTGAACTCAGACGCGGGTAATTCAAGGTAGACCATAACACAGGTGAAGGTCCGTAGTAGTGGTGGAACTCTTCGTAACCTGATTCCTGGGGAGCCCTCGTATTCCTGGTCACCAGGTATGGCTGTGGACACTGGCTGACGATGGGTGGGAGGTAGGGGCTGCTGTTGTGCATAAGCAGAGGGGAGGATCCTGGAAACATGGCTCCGTAGCACAACTGAGGCAATGAGTCTGGATAGAAGTAGCTCATATTCTAAAGAAGAGGTGTTTTTGAAGACTGCATGGAATAATGCTTTCTTGCTTCAGGTTTAGGTCATCTTTGTCCATAACCTAGGTTGAAAAAAGAAAAAAAAACATACCAAGATCAGGGGCGGATTTAGGATTGTAGGAGATCTTACTTCGACACCACAACCTTTAACTTATACCACCACCTTAAAGCGGACAAAAGGCACTAGAGAACACTTAAATTCACATCCTTTAATTAATGAAGCAAACAAATAATGATGATCTGTTTTTTGCATCTTGACCGGAAGAAACTCAATGACAATCGACTATATTATTAGATCCATAGCTATAATATAATAGCTTTAGGCCTGCAAACACAGCCACGTATCCCCATGTTAAAAGGCGCTGGCCTTTCAACAGTAACAGTAAACAGACCTCTTGCGACACTGTTCTTTTGTTTACGGTTTGATTATCACTGATACAAAGTAAAATAGTGCAGTGCAATAAAATAGTTAGTAAAATAGAATAAAATAATGCAATAGTGCATTGCAATAAAATAGTTATCATCGTATTTTTTCGGGAGGTCGTAAGGAGTGCATTACAGTAGTCGAGTTGGCTTGAGATAAAGGCATGGATCTGGTTTTCAGCGTCCTTTTGATTTATAAATGGCCGTACTTTAGCTATGTTTCTAAGGTGGAAGAATTATGTTTTTGTCAACTTGTTGATTGTGATTTAAAGCTTAGGTCTGAGTCTACCATAACACCAAGACTTAACTCACTCAAATACAGTTAGCAGCTGGATAGACTACAGATGGAAATTAGCTTCTGCTAAATCTGGTGCAAACATATTTTCATGTAACAATGATTAATTGTCAAAAAATAAAAAAAATAATATATATATATATATATTTTTAAAGTAGATTCAGGGCTTTTCAGAAAACATTCGGGGCTTGAGCCCAAGTAGCCACCCCCTAGCCCCGCCCCTGACCAAGATGCACACAAAGATATATTAGTCATGATGAAAGTGTTTCATCAGTTCACCTTTAGAGATAATGGTAATAATAGGATTAGAATAGAAAACACAATTGTTGTGAATGTGGAGATTTGCTTTTGGTAAATCACTCTTAAGTACCCCCCCCCCCCCCCCCCTCCACCACCACCACCACCACCAAAACAACACACAAAAATATAAGTACAATTCAATAATTACATGATCAGACAACATGATAGAACACAAGAAAAGTGCAGTTTGTATGAGTCTGTAGATCAATCAAGTTCCTCACCTTCTCCCAACTTTGCCTCTTCCGAAGATGGCTGTCAGATGATGTGTGCATCGGTGACATAAATGTAACGAACGTCTTGGTCATTATATAATAGTGCTCTTTGACTACACACAGACCGAGGCGGCGGCCTCTAGGATGACGCACGCGGCCCACAGCAGCGGTATCCAGGCAGCAGGTAAACAAACGATTGTAGTAAACTGTGATAAGATCTGGTGACCAACCATTTTCTGTATCTCTCTTCAGGGGTCACTTCATACATTCTCATTTGATTATATAGAAACAGTAAGGATTTGATAACTAAATGGACTGAAATCCTGGTTGTTACTGGGCAATATGTAAATCTAACACTAGAAGGCGCACTAAACCAAATAATCTGCATTTCATGGTCTACTCTAGTCTAGGCGGTGGTTCAGTGTCTTTTTTCTCCTCATATTTTTATATTCAGATAGAATTTTATTGCCTATATTTATGTCTTTCTTTCTACTATTACCCTGCCCATACCAGTACCCCCACCCACCCCCACGCTGATATGATGCCCGAATTTCCCCAAGGGGATCAATGAAGGAATATCTTATCTTACATATTTGTGGCTTGTGTATGTCTAGGCATACATAACATGGATATGCTTACAACAAGTTACATTATATATTATTTATATGAATACTTTTATGTCTTCTTTATATGAATACTTTTATGTCTTTTACTTTTAGTAATTTAGCTGTACTACACTCTGAGTGCATAGTAATATAGACATATTAGAATCAGAGACAGAATCAGAATCTGAATCAGAATCAGAAAGGTCTTTATTGCCAAGTAGTTTTCACATACAAGGAATTTGATTTGGTCGTTTTCGGTGCGACATTAACGGACATTAACGGATAGATAATAAAATAAAAAGGTGGAATAAAATAAGATGGAATATAAACTAAGTTAAATAGAATAACAATAGAATATAGTATAATTTTAAAGTAAAAATAAAAATAGGCCAGGGCTGTACAACTGTGCAAGATGTGGTCAAGTATATATACTAATTATAATAAATAGAACAATACAGTGGGATGGGATATTTAGCAAGGCTGTGCAATTGGGCAGTTATGTGCAAAAAGTATGAACAGTGAAGTATGAACAAGTATGTTTTGATTGTATACAAAATAAATATATAGTCCAGTAGCAGAAATATTATATTAGCAGACATAGTAGTAATAGATATATTAGCATAGTAGGTAGTCGTTTTTATTATTATTTCAGATATTGATTGAAGAAGTGTAGTACACACAGAGACCAAAGTCTGAACATTTGAAAATGATAGTGGAGGGGAAATGCAAGAAAATGAAAACCAAAAATGTTGTAAACATCTAAGGTAACCAGTATTTCATAGCTATTCAAAACTGGCCCTTAACCCTGAAGGCCCCGTTGGCCCCAATAAAACTTTGTCCTGAAAAGTCGCACCTCTCCACTTATTGATTGACAATTCAACAACCAATTATTGTTATTGGCAAACCCCTATCAATCCAAGATCAGTCGCTCATTGGACATACCAGAAGTCACTCGGAGACGTCACGTCGTTCACTCGACCAATGGGAGGAGTTTTCCAAAAATCTGGAGCAACAGGCTGTGGGTCGGTCCGTGAGAGTCGAGAGGAGCCAGCGCGATAGGGGCAATAATAGTTAACCATAAAACGAATTAGATATCCCGTCTTTTATTTAGTTTTCTTCGTGTGTTGGCGAACCGACGGGTAATTCGTTATACATTACATACGAGGATAGCAAACGACGCGTTACGCTGACGTTTGTTTTTCCCCAAATACTTCGCCCTTCCGAGGCTGCTGTGGCCATGGATGAAGTACGGCCTACCAGCGGTGCTCCAGTCCACGGCATCGCGTCACTCGTCCCCCCTGGACTGCAGGCTATCTACGGGGAATGCCGACGCCTCTATCCCGACCAGGCCAACCCGCTCCAAGTTACAGCCATTGTAAAATATTGGTCAGTGAACCAGCAGTAGGGGATGAGCGTCTCCAGTGTGTTCAGGCTAATGTTTTGATTACAGCCAGCAGTCATGCACGAATACCACTGTTTTGGGGGGGGGGGGGGGGGGGTGGGGTTCAGAATTGTAACATTAACACAACTAACACTGCCTATTTTACGCATCCTTACTCTTAAATGTATCTAGTTTATGGTTTAACTTACATGCCTATGATGTTCTACCTTGTGAGCAAGCACTATGTATAATTGCACGTTAAAGTTAAGCAAAGTTAGCTTTCTTTGAATGCTGCAGGTAAACAAACTTCCATGACGACAAAGACCATAACATTGGCGCACACGGGGATCACTTAAAGGCCCTTTAGGTTAACATTGTAGTTGTCCTTCTCACTTGACTCTGCTGTTGTTCACAGGTTAGGGGGTCCAGACCCATTGGACTACATCAGTATGTACCGTAATGTGGGCTGTCCGGCCCAGGACGTCCAGGAACATTGGCACTACGTCAGCTTCGGACTGAGTGACCTGTACGGGGACAACCGGGTTCACGAGTGAGTGGGCTACATATCTGGCTTGCGTCCGAACGCTTGTTGGGCCGCCAACTGTTTCATAGACATAGAGTACACAAGCTTTGAACAATGATGTTTTTGATCAGCGGAGGCCTTTCTCGGCAAAAAGTTGTTCCTCATTCCACTAGTTGGCCGCGAAACGAAACACATGCAAAGTCAATGGGGTCAAACTCCTGTCCTGTCTGTAGAAACTGATTGAGGACAAGTGAAATCTACTTTGTGGCACCGCGGAGTAGATTTAAGTTGTCCTCAAGTCAGCTTGTACAGATGAGAGCTTGACCCCATTGACTTTGCATGAGGAACAGCATGGATTGCGCTGGGAGAGGACTCTGAACGACCAACAACATCATTGGTGAGTAACTAGTGTTTCAAAAATCAGAACGATCCCTTTTAATACCAGTAAAATCATGCCACGGGAAATTAACAAATTGCACAACATGTCACTCCTGACTTGACATGTTGATGCTGGATTTACAATAATGTCTTGTCTTGTCTGTTGGATATTCCCACTGCATGCACAGTGTGCAGTAGATACAGTTTTAGTTGTTGACGTGTTTGATACAAAGCCAGTAAGACAGCCGGTCTACCTTGTGACATCATGCATGTCCAGGTGAACGGATTAGATGACTGATTTTGTATTCCAGAAAGCAGGGCATCGTCAGTGATTTTGTTGGGCCTATTTTGTGCGGGCTAAATATTTGTCTCGCTAGAGCCAGTAGCACTCTTGTCATAGAGGAACACCTACTGAGATGAATCAAGAATCAAGAGGTTTATTTGTCACATACATACCAGGGCATACAGTGAAATGCGGGTGGTCATGCCCGCATTGATTGTGCAAAATACAATAATAAAAATAGACATAGAAAAAAATAAACATAGAAAAAATAAAATAGGTAAGACACAAGATATGCATGCTAAAAAAAAGACATGCTAAGTTCCTGAGAAACTGGTTCCTATATACACTACTATACAATATACAATTTACAATTTTAACTTAATGTAGCTAAACTATGCTATTAGTGAGTGAGTGAACTAAGTGATCTCTATTGTTCTGTGGGGCTGTCAGCTGTGATATCTGGACAAGTCAGGGTGGGCAGGATACACACATCCTGAAAAGGCCTGTGTGCAGCAACCATGAAACATGGTTATTATGTGTTACTATGTCTCTTTGGGAAATCTATTGTGGTGGGCTGTGGCCGCCATGAATAAAATCCATGCAAACGGCAAGTTACGGCAAGAGAACATAGAACATGGTGCAACAGCTGTTGTTTACACACTTTCTCCTTTATTCTGCGAATTCTGCATCACATCATTCAAACTAAGTGGCACATTCAACCATCATGCACAGTGCCTTGAATTTTCTGTAGGTTTTAAACTTTTAGTATTTAATGTAGTAACATAACTAGGGCTGTACCGAATGTAATACTTTTTTTTACATTCAAAGCTTCTATTGAAGTTTTCGAATGAAGCTTCGAATGTCTGTTGTCATATTTTATGACTTAATCATAAAAAAATAATATAATAAATACATTTATTTAATAAAAGAAAAATCCTCAAACTAAATCCTCAATTTGAATAAAGTGATTAATCTGATTAAATGTCATTTTTTTAATGTTTTATTAAATCAACTTTCTTTAACTCATTCAGAGCCTGGGATTATGGCCCTGTGGTCGCATTACCACGCTTTAAAATATAGGACTGAGGTCGCTTTCACACAGGGGCTGTTTGGTCCGGACTTTCGGACCAGAATTCGATAGTCCGGTTTTTCGGGTTTGTGTGAATGCGCGTCGAACTCGGTCCGCGGACCAAGCAGGCGAACTCTGGTCCGCCTGAAAACGTAGGTCTCTGTTCGGCTTCATCGAACCAAACGCCCACCAAATGTAGGAAGTGCTTATTACCACTGCTCGCAGCATTCACTGCATATATCTCTCTATCTATCTATATATCTATATACTGTGCATCTTGGGAAGAAGGAAGAAAAAACGCTGCTTATTATTATTACCGAGGCGCACGGCATTCACTGCAAATAAAAACAACTCATAAAAACAACGTGGTGTACAAGTTGTTTAGCGAGAGGATGGTGGTAACATTATTACCACTGCTCGCAGCATTCAATGCAAAACAAGCACACTGCATCTATCTCTCTATCTATCTATCTATATATCTAACTGTGCATCTTGGGAAGAAGGAAGAAAAAACGCGGCTTATTATATTGTTATTATTATATATATAACGTGGTGTACAAGTTGTTTAGCGAGAGGATGGTGGTAATCGGCTTCAATAGAACAACTCGTCTCCGCTGATCTGAGGGCTCGCAGTCGACACACACACACGCGCGCGCGCGCACACACAGGCTCGCAGCCACACACACATTTCCACTGTCCAATAGACAAGCGCCCTTTTCAACCGCGTGACATTGTTCAGATAGTTTGGTGCGCCTCACAGATTTTAGTGTGAACGCAGTCGAACCAAATGAAGAATGCAACAATGTTGCAACTTCACCACCAGAACCGCACCGAGTCCACCAAAACTATATGTGAAAGTAGGGCTGGGCGATATGTCGATATTATATAAATATCGGGTACAGTTCATTAACGATACACTTTTTAAACGTATCGTGGATATCGTGATGTTTTGCCCTCGCGTTAGAGGCCGCCGCGGCTGAGATGAGACTTACAAGCGCAGTGCTAAATGCTTTCCTCTCCCTCTCGCCTCTCCCTCTTGCAGAAAAAAAAAGTCAGTCACACACACTTGCCCAAATTACGTCATCTACACGCACATACACGCACGCAAGCGCACACACCTAGCAGAGACAGAGAGGCGGTGGCTCGGTGCTAGGGATGCCCCCTGAAACCCAGGAGTAAGCTCCGACGTTAACGGTACTGCTATCGGTAAATTAGTCTATGAGCGGATTAGCTACGGAGCTAACAGAGTGTACCATCCATCTGCGACGCAACAGTGGCAGCAACAGTGGACACGGAGTAATGTTAACGTTATGTCGAGTTCATACTACACTACACGTATGAACTCGACATAACGTTAACGTTACTCCGTTTCCATGAAGTGTTTAATTAGCAGCAATCTGTTGTTGAAAATGTAACGTTAACCGGAAAACCGGAAATGGAATGCGAGGACAGGAAGCCGTCATGAAGTCGGCTTCTGGCCCTTGTAGTCATATATATTGTAATCTTTTAGTCTTATTAACTAAAATATTTTAACAAAATAAAAAGCAGCAGCACTATTGGATAACTGAGTCATGTTTGCATTGCTATGTATTTCTTTCTTTAGGGGAGTAGGACATTTGTTTCACAGTTTTAGCATGATGTTTTATAGATGGCTAGGTTAAACACAGGTTTTTGTTTTTAAGGGGGGGGGGGTTTGATTTGATTGAAGTTTATTTCAAGTATGCAACACAACAAACAAACATCAAGTACAGATATAGCCTTAAGCCGTTCAAATAATAAATGTATACATACATGTAAATAAATAAATAGTTACAATATGTAATCTAATCATCTAAATCTAATCTAATATATAATCTAAAAAACGAAAGGCTAAAATGCTAAATATATAATCTAAGAATCCAATAATCTAAATCTAATATATAATATAAAAATGCTAAATGCATGAGTCTTTTGTCTTTAATGTTCGCTTGCAAACTCAAATACTGTCTTGGTAAGCCTCATAATGAATTGTTTGGGGAAAAAAGGAAAAACATCGTGATGTGTATCGTGTATCGCCGAAAGGTCAGAAAATATCGTGATATCATATTTAGGCCATATCGCCCAGCCCTATGTGAAAGCGACCTGAGTCACCTTGTTTGTAGAGCTATAACTATATTATAGCTATGGATACAATACTATGGCCCATTTGACATCACCTATCCATCGTTCAATATGTGAGAGAATACATTTTCCATCCATACGTTCCTGTGTTATACCGTGGTGAATATAAGTATGGTTTTAGAGCGGTCTATGGTAATTCATGAAATCCTGAGTTAAAGCCCTATACGTCGATTCCACTATAGATGTTGCCATTTCTTGCCCGTCTACGCTATTATCCCGAAATCAAATCTATATCATAGCTATTATGTTCCATCATGAATGCATGAAAGGGGGGGGGGGGTCGTTTCTGATTATTTGATTGTCAGTAATGGCATTCGCATTGAACACTAAAAATGGTTATCAGCCCGATAGGTATGAAAGCATTGCAGGATCAAGCTAAAATTGACGTCAAATCGTCCTTACCTGTGATCAGGACTCAGTATTCCAAAAATAATATTCCAATTGTTTGATCGCCATCTGGTATATCCAATGTCCATTTTGTCGACGGCATAATCCACCACAACATATGGATTGGAGATATTTGACGTGCTTCGATGGAACCGGCAGAACGGCTGCCCTCGCCTGACAAGGAAACATGAAACCGGAGAAGTGTGGCCGTCCCACAGAGAAAGATACAAGGGTATAAATAAATGGGTTATGATAAATGTTTTAAAATTTTTATGATGAGTCATTGTCACAAACAGGTAATTTATGACAAATAGGGAGTCCACACGTGATAACAATTTAACAAAGAATGATTTATTTAAACCTATCTAACCACACAAAAACATAAGCACATGAACACTGGAATGTTTTGTATTAGAATCAGTGGCGAGTGCAGTGTGTGGATGAGTGAGTAGATATGCTGTGGTGTGTTTGGTGTAAGTATCAGTGTTACAATATGTCAAAAGGATGCAGCTTGGGTGTTGGTACAACCTGTGCCTGGGAGTGGAGAAAGCAGACAGAGAGGGAATTAGCCAGAGACACATATATTGAGGTGCAGGCAGCTCTGCTCTGCACAGGTGAGTCTCATACAGTTAACGAGCCACCCACTCCACCATGCTTCCTGGTGAGTCAGACTCTCCATTTAGCAGGTAGAGTGGGGGTCGTCACAGTCATATAGTATAATACTATAATATTAGTGTAGCCTAATCTTTATCTGCAACTGTGAAGAAAAACCCTTTTGGTTTAAACAGAATGAATAGACACATCATTTTTTTTTTAATATATTTCGAATGTTGATTTAGAATTCGAATGTCAATGTTATGAATGAAGCTTCAAACTATTTGGTACAGCCCTAAACATAACATTAAAACTATGCTTATTGCCATCACTGGATGAAAACATCTCCAGTGCTTGTAGTGGTGCTGCTGTGGCAGTAAGACGAACTACAGATTAGGCGTGGGAATCACACCCACCCCCCCTACTACAGATGCTGCAGATGACCTTGACCTGTCCACTTGACCTGTGTTGCTCTTGTTTTTATTAACCACGTATCCAAACTACTAAGGCTTTCTATTCTTTTCACTGAAGGCAGAGTTCCCGTTTTTCCCTTATGTGCTTTTTTGGCATTTATTGACAATCCAAGAGTTTACTCCCAAGCGTGTATGTTGTCAAGTACACCTGTTGCACAAAAAAAAGAAAAAAGGGGAAAACATCTCCACTGACATTTCCCTGGTACTTCTGTGTCTGTGTGCGTCTGTGTCTGTCTGTGTGTCAGATTCACAGGGTTAGAGGGCCCCAGCGGGTTTGGCTTCGAGCTAACCTTCAGGCTGAAGAGGGAGGCAGGGGAGACGGCTCCGCCCACCTGGCCAGCTGAACTCATGCAAGGCTTGGCCCGCTACGTATTCCAGTCAGGTAAGGGTCGTTTGGCATGTCGACCGTTTGAAAACACAAAACGCTTTTGGAAGAAACGCATGGTGTCCCGGCCTATAGCTATTTTGATTTGACTTGCATGCTTTGAAGATTTTCAACTTTTTTTTGCTACTTGTCAAATGCTTATAGGAGACTATTGAGACTATTGATGAGTTTTCATCCGGCTGCTAAGTACATTAGCCTCCTTGGCATTTGGCCAAGCTATGTTTGACCATTCTATTGGATTCTGAAAACTACTGCTGGCAGGTAAGAAATTCAATTGCTTGTTGAAATTCTTAAAGGAACGACATTATGGGAAATCGGGATAGGTGCGCTTATCGGGATGGGTATTTTAGGTCAACAGCTAGGCTAGCTGATCCGTATCCACTTCCATTAATTTGTGCTGTGCTAGGCTAGCTTGCAGCCGGATAGCTTTCTACTGAACGCACAGGGAGGAAATCTGTATCTGTCTTCTTGTCCGACTCTGGAGAAGATGGGTAAGTGCATTCCCCATAATGTTGGAATGTTCCTTTAATCCACTTGCCACTTTTGGTGGTTGACTTAAAGTTAGTTTGATGAAGAGAAGTTATGTTTTTCTTAGTCTTAACACGAGACTAAAGTAGTTTGGCTTGCATACACTTTTTCCTCCACGAGAGCATTTGTCAGGACAATGAGCCTTGTGGTTATTTAGTCAGTTTGCTAATTGTCAAGTTAATGGTTTACCCTCACAGTAGTAGTGATGCGGTTGAGTAGGTCGGGGCTCGTCAGTGTTTCACACAGGCTCTCTCTGTGTGGTGGTGACAGACTGGTGTGGCTGAGATACACATGGCAGCAGAACGACGCAATAAGCACTTTTAACACGCACTGGGAAGGCCGGTGTGCATGCGACAGGAAACGTGTTATTAATATGCTCAGGGTATCTGCGGAGTATTAAAAAGTCTTATTCAATTCTCAATTTAAGGCCTTAACTCATTGACCGCCACACTGTTTTCCCATCTCTACTCAATGGCACCAGCGGTATTGACCATTTTTGCTATGTTTGCGGATAGCGATGCCCCGATCGATCAGCCACCGATCGTTATCGGCCGATAATCAGTATAAATATGCGATCGGTGATAATGCTTTATTTTCGCCGATCGTCAAAACCGATCGAAAAACATGATCCAATTTTTAGCGGAGATCTCACTCGCTGAGTTCTGTCTCAGACACACGGAACTGCGGCGTCTGCTCCTCCTCCAGCTCCTCCCGCACCCATGTAAACACAGGTCTAGTCTAGTCTAGGACCTCTGTGAGCTAACGTTAGCTACCGTTACAAAATGACCCAGTCAACTATTCACTTTTAGTTTAATACATGAGGCATTGTTAACGGTATCTAGCCGGCTAGCTACTGATAGCTCCTGATATCAACAAATGCTCCAGCAAGTCTAGTAGTGCATGGTAGCTCACGTTAGCTCACGTTAGCTCACTGTTCAAACAAATAGTTCACTGAGGCGTTGTCTTAACGTTATCTAGCCGGCTAGCAGTAGCTACAGATAGCTCCTGATATCAATGTCTTATAACACTGATTCGATGCGTATTCGAGCTGAGGGCATGTTGAATGTGATCAATAGGGTCCAGCTGCAGCTCCGGAGAATCCTGGCTGTAGCTGGAGGCTACTCGAGTACACACAGACAGTGGAGCTGTTTGCAGATAGCGAGCATTTTGACTTGTTGTGTGGTGGCGATGTCTCGCAGATAATACAACTACAAGTATGATTATATAATATATATATTTTATTAAAAAATATATATATATAATTTTAATCAAAAACGATCGATATCGGATCGGTATCGGCCGATATGGCTCAAGACGATCGGTTATCGGTGGCAAAAAACGTGATCGGGGCATTGTGTGTTCTGTATTATAGCTATGGAGACAATAGTATGGCTCATTTGACAGGCATTGTTTATAGTCCAACACTGACAAACCAGTTCATTTCTACATACTTTAGTTTGTGCGCTATTCCACGCTAAACATTGCCCCTTTCCAAAATAATCCAGTATATTTTTCTAGATTGCGAGATATGACGTGTTATATGCATATGCCCAAATCATTCGGGTTGCTCGCCTGAAACTCCAAAATATTTCCAAATCAAAGGTATATACCATATATATATGTTTCTTCACAAAATTATCAAGGGGGGGGGGGGTCATTTTACCTCGAAGCTGCGATTGTTACCAAAAGCATGTTTTAGGTTCGGTAAAACACGACACTGTGATCAATACAAAAGCATCTTTTAGGTTCGGTCAAATAGACCTAAAATATACCTTACCTTAGTCAGAAGGTACTCCAAAATGAATAATCCCAGTCGTCCCATCGCGATCGCAATTACTTGTGTATATTGGGCATGGCTATCATACGGGAAATAATAGGTTCCTGCAGCCAGATTCACAGAGAGAGAAAGACCCAGAGACCCAGTTCAAAAGGTAGGCGATACTGCCACCTGGCGGGATTCGATCGTCATTGCAATTTTAACGTAGGCAGCAGTGCCAGGGAGACACAGGGAGACACTGAGTGTTCACGTGAATGTTTAGAATGGTGATCAAAGGAAAAATATCAAAGGATCTAAACGAAAACTCGTTTTTGGCGCTGACCGGTTGGGTTTGAAACACGAGAATACAAGGCGGCTGGGTGGCGTAGCTTGATTGCGCTCGTCACCAATGCAAGAGACTCCGGTATCGAATCCCAGTCAGCCCAGTCAGCGGATGGAAGTCGATGGGTGGGGATTGGACGTTGTGGACAGCGACCCCTACAGGTCGGTTGGGAGACGCCTGCACAGCAGAGACAGGAAGTGGCGAGGGTAGTGTGAGCCTCCCATGTGTTAACACCTCGCCAATGAGAGTCCGCGCTGGCAGGCGAAAAGATGCGACAGGCTGCCTCCTCATGTGCCGGAGGCTGCCTCTCTCTACAACCGACCAGTGGGAGGCATAGTCGAGCAACATTCAAGACAGGGGAGGGGAGAATTGGATACATGAAATTGGATGGGACAAAAATAGAAAAATGGGGAGAAAAAGTGGAGTAAAAAAAAACCTGATTACTCGTTTTTGGCGCAGAAAGAGTTAATAAAAGGTATTAAGAACATTTGGGGGAGGGGGGGGGGCAGCCCAGCTGTCAGGAGATGAATCAATATTCAATATATGAAATGTTTTTGTATTGAAGTAGTTGTTTTTCGCGGTGCTACCGGGAGCTTGGTGCGTCTGGCAAGAGCTTGTATGGAACATGCGATAATTTAAATTGGTGCGCAAGTGAAGCCGCCAGTTCAGTGTCGCTGTGTGTTTTTTAATTATTATTATTATTTTAGTATGGTCGTGAAATTGGTCTTATATTTAGCTCTAAGTGGTATTAAAAGTCTTAGATTTAACAATCTGCATCAGTCTGGGGTATGGGTATGAGTTTATAGTAGGCCTGTCTGACACTGTGGTGGGCTGCTTCAAATAAGTATGTGTGTGAAAGCCTGGTGTCGGATGGTTTCCCAGCCCAGTTCATTTGCAGTGGTAGCGATGAGGCGAGGTTGTTTGAATATTTGTATACTGAAGTGATATCACATGAGAGGGAGTGCCGTTGCACTCAATAGCACAGCCGTGCTGATGTTCAGTATAACAGCACAACCTCGAGCCTGATGTTGCTTTTATACAACAGTTCTACAATCACTATTTAACAGATTGATTGAATTTATTTGATAATTCATAAAAGATACATATAAAACTGTCCAGCAGGAATACATACATAAAAAAAAATATATATATATATATATATCATAGATGTTGAACACAATAAAGCCAAAAGGCTTATTTCCATTGTGGACCTCTGGGGGTAGGGGGTGGGGTATGGTGGGCAGTTGGCTGGCAGAAACAGTATAGCTACTCTGAAGCCCAAATACAAAAACAAACCACACAATTTCAGTACAATAAACAAGTAAAAGCCAAATACACAATTAAATTAATCAGGTGGCCGGGTAGCGCAGCGGACTAAGCGTCTGTCTACCACCACAGAGACAGTGGGATCGAATCCAGCTGTGGTGCTTCCGGGTTGGCCGAGCGTCCATACTAACCCAATTGGCAGTGTTAGCGGGTGGGAAACCCGGCGAGGGTGGGTCCTGGCCGTTGTAAACAGCGCCAGTGAGAGTCCGCGCTGCCAGGTGAAAAGAAGCGGTGGGCTGGGTACACATGTGTCAGAGGAAGCATGTGATATTCTCCGCCCTCCCAGACCGACGGTAGGGGGCAGAGTGCGCAACAACCAGGAAGGGGATTGGGAATTGGCATAACGACGACTAACATTGGGATGGGAGAAAAACGGAAAAAAGGGGGAAAAAAGATAATAATATATATATTTTTTAAATTAATCTACAGCATTCAAGTTTCAAGTTTCTTTAATAGTTGTCATACAGAAGTACAGAATACTTTCATACAAAATGCTTCTTACTGTTACGCTCCAGAGACTGTGCTAGACAAGATAGTATCAAATAACATAGTATAGCATGTAATTTAGAAGAAGAAAATGAGGTCACAGTGTTCGGTATAGACATATGTACAATGTTCTGAGTTACCATATAATATACAATACTACACTACTACTCCCTTTAGTTCGTCTAATTAATAATAAAATCAAAGATCCATCTGTAACCACACATTACACATCAGTTTTAACCACTTATCCTATCCTTCCTCGCTTCTATGAGAAACCCATAGAGGCAGACGCCAACCTCTTTCTGTAGCTAGTGCTTTGCAAGAGGTGGGTAATTGGTTCCATAGAACTCCTGCCGTATAAAAAAAATTGTTTTGCCCCATAGAACTCTTGAACCTGTGTGGAATTATATTCATCTGGCTGCCTCTTGTGGAGTATGTGTGAGTCTCACTCACCCAACTAAAATAACTGACCAGATATGCAGGGACCAGTGGCGTCGCGTGGGTAAAATAACAGGGGATGCCAAAAAAAATGTAATAATAAAAAATAAAAAATAAATTTTAATATATATTCTTTTTTATTTGTATTATACTTAAGCCAAGCAGTCACCATGTACAGTATGGCTCGGCGGCCACTGGCAGTCAAACCAAGCAGTCACCATGTACAGTATGGCTCGGCGGCCACTGCCAGTCAAACCAAGCAGTCACCATGTACAGTATGGCTCGGCGGCGTTACTACTATGAACAAAACAAAGCCAAGAGAACAGTTTTGACTCTTCAAATAAAGTGACTATATTTATTTTTCCAAATAAATATAATTTGAGTCAATCACAAAATTCACAATCCGTCAATGTCATTAACACTTTGTATGCCACTCACGGCTAATCTCGGGTTTACGATTGTGACGTTGAAAGCCACTCGCGGCTTTTCTCTGGATTTAAAAAAATAATAATTATTAGCGATCTGAAATCATATTGCATCACGTGAGCCTACCCTCGCCTACCCAGGGACCGCCGCCGCTCAGATGTGAAAAAAGCGCCCCCTATCGTCTCCCAGATGGTAAATCACCCTTTTGGAATGGACTCAATGAAAATGGATGGGGGAAAAAAATATTCCAGTCCACATTTTCCAGTCCACTGATGCAGCCGGAGTTACCAGAGTTCATTCTGGAGTCTCTGAGCCCCGCGGATCATGAGTTCTACTGTATACACGTTAGATCTATACACTTATCGATTTTTTCTAATGGTGATCAGAAATTGGAATATACCATTTGGATACCATCTGATGTCAGGTAAGGAATCTGTTATCAGTGTTAGGATAATCAGACTCGTTTTCACAGAGATATAAGCTTTTTTGTGATATGTGCTCTATTTGTTTTCACTGTAAAAGCCATGAGGAAATGAAAGCAGCTATTATCAGCGCGCGGCTCGAACGTGCGTGCGTGCACATATACTATCGATCATCTAGCGTTTATTTGAAAACGATTCATAAATAGGCCGACAAATATCAACGTTCTGGAATATTCCAGTAAAAGGCGATTATCCCAGAATGGGCTGTTTTTCACCTGAAAACGGGTGCTTTTTAAAATGCTATCAAACGGAAGTGAAGCGATAAAAAACCAATCTGCCATGACAACATTGACTGGAAAATGATTCTTTCATAAGCGACGGGCAGATTAGACACATAGCCATAATTTAAAACATAGATTAGGCGATATTAACGTTAACATTGGCCGTGGACCGTGGCATCAAGGGGGTAAAAAGGAAAACCCGGCGTGGCATACAAAGTGTTAACAATGTGTTTCCCTGAACAATGAGTGAACTAAAAACCAACAGGTATTGTGCTTTGTCAGCAGATAAAACATTTGACGCTATAGGAGAGGAGACTGTTGTGGTCTTGGTCCATGAAACAACTATTACTTGGCATTTATAAGACAGCACGCCTCAAAAAGAATGAAATAAACCAAACAAACATCACAGGTACATATGTCCAAATTAACCTGTCTACTATGGAGGAATAAGTGACTGCGTATTCGAGCCCCTGGCCCCAAATGTACAGTCTCCTCACCACCGGATGTATATTTCTCTCCCACCCACCCACCCCCTCCTAATGTACAGTCCCCTCCCCATCATATCATATGTATATACTCTGTCAGGATCTATGAGTAACAGTACTGTATATTTGGATACCACATATGTCCCTATGCCATAAATGTCATGTATATTGTGTATGTCATAAATGTCAATATGAATTGAAAATGGGGGACCCTGATGTAAACAAGACAAACGTCTTTCTCTGGTCTGCATCCCCTTAACAATTGTGTGTATTGAGCCGTACTGTATTGTACCCATTCTGCAATCTGTTAAATAAAGTTTTCATTCATTCATTCATTTGCTGTCTCGTTATAACACAAACAGCTCACGTTAGTCACCATGAACCATGACCAGCTAGTTGGCATCCAAGCTAGCCTGATAACGTTAGTAACTTAGCATCCAAGCTAGAAACTGCTTCTTACCTGGCCAATAAACTGGTCCTCCTCGCTCCTCCTGGGCAGATAGATTTGTTAAATCATAATATCCACAGTGGTGTGCTGTGCTGGTCCTCAGTAAATGCCCCCCCCCCCGGCGAAAAATAAGTGGCTAATAAAGTGCTAAATGTTTGATACACTAATAGAGGATTCGAACGTGCCTGCTCTGTTAATAAAATGTTCAATCAATCCCGCGAGGGGATGACGTTCAGACGTTGTCACGTGACTCACGTTAGATGCCAGTATGTGGATGCTAGAGTACTTTTCTGTCAGAGAGACCCGTGTTATCATGTGGAAAGTGCTTTATTAAGCTCGAATCCTATTGGCTAATAATTGGTTTTGGATGAATCACGTGGTGGAAGCTAGGGAAAGACACCCCCCTCCTCCCCTCCTGCGTGAGCTGCAGTGACTGACTGAGCACAGTGACCGCCAGCCTGCCTCAGTGAGTCTGACAGTGTAGAGAGAGTGAGGAAATTAAAAAAAAATTATAAAACGGAGATGAAAAATAATGATTTTTGATTATGATTGTAAACTATATAAAAAAAATATATATATTTTATTTTTCATATTTCATATTCATATTTTAATGGGGAAGCCTGGCTTCCCTTGGCTTCCAGGAGGATTCACCACTGGCAGGGACTGTAGCATTCCTTATTTTAAAGGTCAGCCCCAACTTGATCTGAGCCACTCTCTTTTCCACTGGTAACCAGTTCAGACCATCAAAGTGTGAGTCATTCAGATGTGTACGGCAGGGTTTCCGTTAGAAAGAATTGTTGCCGGTCTCCGTGACCTGCAAGATTTCAATCTACCGGACAAATGAGATTAATTCCGGTCATAGTTTATTGAGCTTTAAAACAATTGATAGGCAGGCTATATAAAGAATGTCATCCTCAAGGCATGTAGATTTATAATATTATTACTTAAAACTAGGCTACTTTTGCGTATACAGTCATTAATATATTCCAAATAAAATAAGTCCCTCGATACTCCGTGCTGCTGCTGACTTGAAATAAAATAGACCGCGTATGTGGGCAGTCGGTCCGACACTAAACAGCAGTCTGTTATAATCACATTTTTATGAGCTAACAAATTCCGTTATATTGGACATTTGTATTAATTATATCAAGCGAAGAACTGAGAAAGCAGAGAGACGGCAACATTATCGTGGTTTGCGTGACGACTCTCTCCACCTCGCAACGACTTATTTGCAAAGAGTATGGCGCTGCAGAGCAGCTGATTCAGCTGTTATTGGCTCTTTTCTGGGAACCGCACAGCAGCGCCCCCCACCCAACATTGGCTGAAAATGGCTGAATTGGAGTACTGCTGGAATACTGCATTGTGCTGCTGCTGCTCCGGCTCTGCAGCTTCACAAAAGTTCGCACACCCAGCACTAAGCTCTCGCTGACAACGTCGTTGTCATTATTAGAAGCAACGAGGAAACAAATGTAATGATCGTTTCGTTCATCGCATAGGCTATTTAATTTTAGCCTATTTTAATACAATTCAAATAATCAAATTGTGCTTAGACTCAGACCGGAGAGATTAAATATGTCGGACTTCAACAGATTTTGCCGGTCAAATACCGGTAATTACCGGCTAACGGAAACGCTGGTGTACGGGGGTGAAGTTTAAGCACAGTCCTAACTAACTTATTTTGTGATGTCTGTAATCTATGCTTTATTGTTTTTGGTGAGAAACTATACCAGGATGTACACTCGTAGTCAAAGTGACACTGCACTAAGGCATCTGCTAATGTCTTCAGTGTGTTTGAATTGAGCACATATGATTTTCTTGCTAAGAATTCGGTTTTTTTGGTTTATTTTGGTCAGAGCCTTAAGGCCATATTCTCCCCTGACAAAGACTTGTCCAAGATGCAGCCTAAGTAATTCACAGAATCTTTTGCCGTAATGATAAAATCCCCTACCTTCATTCCAAGCCTGAGCCTTTTTTTTTTGTAGCCAAAGAGGCTTGATTCCATTTTTCCTACGTGGAGGGATCATTTATTGTCTGATAGTCAAATTAGACAATAAAATAGACAGATTATGATTTGTTTGTTTATTTAATCATTTATTTCGCTCCACCGACAAATAGTTACACACTGCGCTCTTAAACTTGGACCGTTGCCAGGCAACCTGAACACAAACATTTTCCTGCACAGCTTGTTACGTTGCATAGATCTACACATGTTACCGCCGGCTAGCTATTTTGTAACATGAACTGGTACATTAATCTGGATGTTTTCATCTATTGTGCAACTTGAAGGATATGGCTGGTTTTCGTTGTGATTATAAGAAGTTAATTGCAAATACCTTTTATTCATGGCCTTAAAAAGAAAGTGTTTAGTTTAAAGTTAGATGGAATCTGTTTGTTGAAACAGATGAGGCCTGGAATCATCTTTCATCAGACACGGAGAAGGGCTAAACAAACAACCAAGGTTATAGCTTGCCGGTCGGCCAGAGATATGTTTTGAATTGCCAGGTGACGGGTCTGGCGACGCCACGACTTTTGATAGAGCGGTAGGTTAGATCTGGGTCAAAGTGGAGGGCGCTTAGAGTTAGACGGCCGCCTCAGGGTCGGATAGCATTCTTAAAGGGGCGAACGGGGGAGGGGCGAGTCCGGACAGACAGAGGAGAGAGAGAGACGGGGAGTGACCATTTACATTTTTTAAGATAACGAACCGACAGAAAGCTGTGGGCTCTTCCGGTCGTAGTCAGTCGGTTCTGACAGAGCAGAGAACAACAGTGGAGAGAGCAAGGCGGCCCTCCTGGCTGGGGGAGAGAGAGAGAGAGATTCTTAGACTTATGTTTTTCCTTTTTCATTTCATTCTGTATTAGACCGTTGTTTATGTAAATAAACTGTCCTTTTTGATATAACAGTCCGAGTCAGTGTACGATTGTTCCAAATGCACCGGGGAAGAGATGGGGGTGTTGTAGCCAGAAAGCCGCGGGAGTACGGAATTCCCCCACGCACAACTGCCTCGATGAAAAAACAACACAACGGCACATATGGCACGGACAGAGGCTGATAATGATCGACGACCACGACCAGGCTGGAACAACGTTTTCTTTATAAACCATATGTAGCCTAATCAACGGTTATTAATAGAACACCTGTGCGCCGGAGTGATGCATATAGTTAAAAGTCCCAGTGCTGTTGTACTGCATATCAGCACTCGCGGAATGCCTCTCGTCCAATCAAATGACTCAGTACCGTAGGACCCAACTGTTGTATGCTAATCATCAACACCCTGCTGACTTGGCGACTGTTGCCATGCCACCTAATCATGCCCAGGTCCTCTCGGCACAGAACAAAGAGGGTGTTCTCTGTAAAGTTCCCCTGTAAAGCCAGTGTTCCATAGAGCTATACAGTATGAATAAGAGGAGTGTGCTGCGGGCCAGAGGCTCAGAGCTAATGCACCGGCTCCTGTGTTGGAGAACCAGACCCCTGTATGGGTTCCCAGAGCTCTGGGGATTAACAGGAAGTCTAATATCCATTTACACTCTTAATAGGATTGTTTTTACTCAGGCAAACATCAGTTGTGTTATAGTGTATGGTGTGTTTATGTATGTTTGTGTGTGTGTGTGTGTGGCTGTGCTAAGTTCTCCAAATCGTGTGTGTGTAATGTATACATTAAAGGGTGGCCGAGGAGGGGGCATTTAAAAGCCAGGGAGGGGAGGAGAGAGCGAGGCCATTCTCTCCTGGCTAGATCCCCCCCTTCTATTCTCCAGCTGGGGTCAATTTGCGCGTGGGTGGGCCCCTTAGCTGGATGAATGCTGGTTCTTGGCCATCTCTCTCTCTCTCTCTCTCTCTCTCTCTCTTGCACACACTCAATCTCCCTCCCTCATGTGTTCTCTCCCTCTCTCTAATTTCAATACTTGCAGAGTTGCAGACTGTCCTGAGCTCACATGTATATCTGTTGATGTGTGTGTATTACATGTTTGTGTTGCTGAATGTTGATATGAGGTGAGGGTGATTTATGTGTGTTTTATATAACGCACACAGAGACAGATTCTCTCTCTTCTCTCTCTCTCTCTCTCTCATCTTTGATCAGACTCTTCTCTCCTCTCGTTTGCTGCCGTAACTATGCTTTGTGTGATGAGGATGCGGTGACTTGCGGTGTGAGCATTCTGGCAGGTGGCTGCTTAACACATTGACTGCCGTTCACGTAGATCTACGTTTCTGTGGCCCGACCGCTGAGTGCCAGAAATGTAGATCTACGTTTCTGTCACAGTATTTCTTTTATTATCTATTGCCATTCATAATTCAGCGGGGCACCTTGTGCATACTGTTCTGAGTGTGTCTGAGCTGGCAGACGGTATTATACCGCCCTCTAACGCCTTCTCCCAGTAATGCACCCCGTTAGAAACGGGTTGGTTTCCTTTCTGTACGAAGCTGCGGCATGGGGGCGGGTCCTAAACACTCCGGCAAAACACACGCTTGTAGGGGTGGTTTGGACTACTGACCCCGCCCGCCCGTTGAAGTGCAATGTCCCACAACGTCGGAGGCACGATCGCTGTGGATAACTGGAATGGCGATGAGATCATTGGATTATTTTTTTTGCATTACTTCAGAGATCAGGCAAGGACACCATATATGAAAGCTTGCGTTGATCTGATATTTATTTCTACTGCAATTGAAGCTATCTGTGTTATAGCTGTTTGGCTGTATGCCGTTGGGTTGCAGGAGAGGGGTGGGGGGGCGCACCGGTCTAAATCTAAATGCGTGCACGAGGAAGGATAATAGTAAAGATAAGATAAGTGTTGATTTCAGGAAGATCCGATAATCAGGCGAAAAATGACAACGTGTTTATTGAATTCTTGAAGTCTTTTCCCTGGAATTGCTCAGAAGCGGCCGGACTATGTTCATATTCAAAACGGTATAAAACGGAAATGTACGGATGAAAAAATGAGCAGCTCAATGAGACTCGATGGCGTTATTAGACCCATAGCTATACTATAAAATATAGGTTTAGGTCTACAAAGTGTCTACCTTTACATGGGGTTAACACATTGGACGCCAAAAACGAGTATACTCGTTATTGCCCACCATGCGTTGTGTGCCAGAAACGAGGTAACTCGTTTTTGGGATCAATATTACATTTTTTTGCCATGGCATTCATAATTCATCCAGCCTCCCTCCGGGACTGCAGCTGGACCCTGTCTGATATTGCAATGCCTCAATACCGCCGCCTGGTGGATGTCGGGCGAGTTACACTCCAAGCCAAATCGGAAGTGGCGCTCGGTGCATCAAGGAAATTCCTCCAGCAGTAATATCTTGTAACGTGGGTCTAGATACACACTCAAGTGCATGGGATCGCTTTCGAAACGCAATAATCAATATGATTTCGGCGTTTATTGCGTCATACAAACGGGAAATGGATCTAGCAGATCGACGTCAAATAATTGGAATATTTTTCCTCCAGTCTCATCGGCGAACGGTAAGAGGAATATAACGTTATTTTCAGCCCCCCCCCCCTTTCCTTCACGCATGATGAAGCATAATGTATACCGATCATATACATTTGAATTTTTTAATATAGCGTGTATAGGAAAGAAACGCCAATCGATAATCTATCATATGCGTCAGGGCCTATAACGCACGTTTTAGGAATTACTGCAGAAAACCTTAAAAACATACTTATATTCTCGACGGTATTAACACAACAATGTATGAATGAAAAAATATAACCTTCCCACATCCGGAACGATAGATACCCGATGTTGAATGGGCCATAGTAATGTCGATATAGCTATAATATTTAAAAAGTTATAGCCCTGCAAAGAAGGTAAACATCTTCATAGGGTTACAGCACTGGCAGACTGGGCATAAGGATGGGCATACTGCGTGGCAGACAATGTGTTAATGGACGGCATGGAAGTGGTCACTTCCTGGAAGGGGCGTGGCACTCAATGTGTTAAGACAGATGGCCCGAATGCGCCAAATTAACACTTTGGCTGCCAGGAGCCGTGTTAAAGCGTCATTCCCGGCCATGCTCAAGTTGCAGAGGACGCTTTACAGCGTCTTTAATATCAATATTTCAAAAATCTGGAATCGGATTAATATTTCCCCTCCGCTGGCCTGAGATCCACCAGGAGGACCCACTGAGCTCTCTGGCGGTTCAGGAGCGCCATCTGGTGGCCGATCGGCGCAATCGCTTAACAGGAAGCGCAGTAGAGGTTTTGCTGGACGGCCGTATTACTTCCGGGCACTCGGTACATGTCCCGGGACTCTGGCTCGTCACACTACATGGCGATCGATTGCCAATAACTCGATAAACAACATGATTTGGACGTATATACCATTATACAAGCTGGAGATGGACCGGGTAAATCGCCATCCCATAATGATAAAACTTCTACTCTACGATGATCGCCCAACGGCGCGCGGAGACTGGGGTGAGTTTTAGCGTGTAACGTTACCGTCTTCGATACTAACTGCTATTATCAACATTTTACCCACATTAGATGATTGGTATAACGCTGCCCACGGAATTATAAACGCCCCCTCGCCCATCCGGTCAACATCAGATGACGTGTAGTAACTTCTAGAAGTACGTCTAGTTGGAATTTTTTATATCGCGCTGATTGCCATCAAACTGTATTTCATCATCAATATAATGCATTTGGGGCTATATATCACGTTCTGGAGAAAGCTGCAGAAAGAGATGAAAACATACTTATACATTAGACCAGGGGTAGGCAACCCTAGGCACGCGTGCCTGCATAGGCACGCGGGGGCATTTCCATAGGCACGGGGCAGCATTAAAAAAAATATATATAATATTTTTTTTTTTTTTTTTTTTTGCTTTGAAATATTATAGTGAAATATTTTGCACTGTTGTCGCATTTATCTTGTTGAAATCCTCCCACAGGTTCTTTTTACTACCACATATTTAATTGAGACCCTTTATTTGTTTATTATTTCAATTTAGCTGGAAATACATTGCTACATCATTCAGTAACATTTGCAGACAATAAACATAGATTTATTAGGTTGAAATAATGTGATTGTGTACTTATTTTTCTGTTAACTTATTATGGATTGAAAACTGAACCTTAATGCACAGTAACTGAACTCAATATTTTTAAGTTCTGGTAACTTATTATTATAAATTTTTTTACAGTGTATTCTTGCGATCAATCAAAACTTATTTACACGATATACCTCACATTCACCCTCCATTCACATCCTGGTGTTCTCCTGGTGTTCTCCATTAGGTCTGTAGGTGGAGCTATGACAGCACACGTACAGTACACACACCGATGGTGTGTGATGTGTCCAAAAATGAATGGGCAAATGTGAGTGAAATGGTCGCACTGTATGCAGCTGTTTGTCTGCATTGCATTTCCCCCCCCCCCCCCCAACTCAGATTTAGGGTTGATACAACCATCATAATAATATTGTTAATAATAACAATAACAATAATGATGTAATAATGTAAAAATTATCATAAAAAATACCTGATTATGAGCATTTTTTTTTCGATGCATGGAATATTGTTGAGGCACACTAGTTACAACTATATTTCAAACAGGCACTCCATGTCAAAAAGGTTGCTGACCCCTGCATTAGACCATACTTTACTATGAATATGTGAATGAAAAAGTTTAACGTTGCTACACAATGAACAATACATATAGGACTTTGAATGGGCCCTAATAATGGCAATGTAGCAATATAATTTAAAAAGTTATAGCCCTGCAAAGAAGGGGACTTTCTCCATAGACAAATAGAGCTGGCAATCTATGGTATATCATGAATTTAACCCATGGCAGCCAAAGTGTTAAGGCTGTTTTTTTTTTTGGATCACATCTTTTTTTTTTTTTTTTTACATGAAACAAAACACAGCACAATACAGTTACCACAATAACAAACAAGACATCACCGGACAGACACAGCCACAATAATAATAATAACCATAATGACAAGACTCCTAATAATTCAATGAATACAAATTAAATAGTTATAGTACAAACTAAATATACAAAGGAAGGAACAGGAAAAAAGAAAAACAAATATATACTATATAGTGAACATCTTGAGCCCCTGCCATCTCCAGACACGGCAGCCATGATCCCCATCCCTCGGGGACCCCGAGTCCGGCGCCCCAGCGAATCAAAGCATCATGCCTCTTTAACACCATGACTCGCAGAGACCCCGAACCAGGGCCCCCCCCCCAGTCCGAGCCCGCGACCATCAGACCCACAGCCAAGGGGCCAAAAATACCCCACCTGCATAGCAACAAGGCAACAAGATAAAATATAAAATTATAAAATAAGGTGGTCTTGATGGTCCGGCTCACGTACAGTGAGCCGTGCAGTGATCCCACAACATATACATAATTAAATATACAAAAGACACAACAACTTTGGCTTCACTTGAAAGATTATACATAAATAGGCATGTCAGTAAACTACACGGTAAACATTAAAACGAATTGCAAAGTGGCCCTTTTTCTTAGTTTGAACCTTTTGTGCCTTTGTGTTTTACCCTTTTTTTGTATGTTTTTATTATGCCTTGTTTTATTAATTGCCTATGTTTTTAAAGCCTATGTTTTACCCTGTAGCACTTGGTTCCAAATGCAAAGTGCACTACAAATTAAATGTATTATTCAAGAATCAAGAGGTTTATTTGCCACATACATACCAGGGCATACAGTGAAATGCGGGTGGTCATGCCCGCATTGATTGTGCAAAATACAATAATAAAATAGAATAAAATAGGCATCGAAAAAATAAAATAGAGAATAAAATAGATAAGACACAGGATATGCACAGTAAAAAAAATACATGCTAGGTTCCTGATAAACTGGTTCTTATATACACTACTGTGCAATATACAATTTACAATGTTAACTCTTAACCTCTTCCACCCGACCGGTTCCGAAATGACATCTGGTCATAAATCAAAATCTCGAGTGTTCTACAAAAGTAGCGATTTTTATTTCAAACGTATTCAAGTATTAACATCATAAACATGGGCGTCCCCAAGTGGCGAACAATGTAACGTGCTGCGTCGCGGCACGGCCGACCCAGGTTCGATTTCCGGACCCGGCGTCATTTGCCGAATGTCTTCCCCCCCCACCACTCTGTCTCCCGCTCTTCCTCTCTCTCTCTCTCTCTCTCTCTCTCTCTACTGGACTGCCCAGTAGAAAAAAGCGATAAATGCTTAAAAAAAAAAAAAAAAAAAAACACACAACATCATAAACATGTCACAACAGCATTTAGAATGTATATTATCAGTTAGTTAGTTTAGGAATAGGTTAAAGTGTGTATTAGATAGATTTTCCTCTTCTAAATAATTTTTTTAAATATTATTATCCCAATGGCTTAATCTGGTAATTGTGCAAACATGAATGCATGATGCAAATGTTCATCTCAAAATTTAGGAGGCTACAGAAACAGTAGAAGTGTGGCATTATATCTAATCTATTACTCTTAGGGCTTCTTCTTGTGTTTTAAGTGCATGCAAGTCTCCTAGCTGAGTTTGATGTTCCTGCACAATTCTGCCAGCTATGTTCTCCACTCTGGCTAACTGGCTCCTGAATTTACAGTGGAGTGTCCTGTACCAAGGCGACCAACACTTATAATCAGGGACTTGCAGACCATGGCTAAATTCTGCCGGTTCACTCTCAAAGCTGTTTAGATCTTTTTTTAACCCTTTCACTACCACACTACCAAATGGTTAACCCTTTCACTGTGACAATACAGAAGGTTAATGGACCAAAAAAAAGAGGACTAATGGCTTGTTTTTTTACTGGCAGAAAAGTGCTGGCAGCGCTGGGATGAAGCGAACAGTGTAGCTATCACCAACCACCTGTTGTATAACAGACTTGTTGCTTTTGATTAACGTTATCTATTTGTTATTTTACTGCCTAGAACCACGATTTGCGCATTTTCCGTTTTATTGCCTGGCATCACAATTAGCCCCTTGTGCTTTTTATGAGCTATTTGTTATTTTACTGTATTGGTGTTTTGTCACAGTGACCACCAACCGGAGGAAGCTTGCCCTCATACCTTGTTTGTCTGACAACCATAGAACAAGGAGGTTGTGGCTGCATGATACGATTCGTCGGATATGATTGTTGTCTGAAAAGGAGTGACGCTGAGGAGACCAGAGCCTTTCAGAAAAGTTCAGAGGTTTTCAACTAGAAGCGCTCAGAGCGGCCGCACAGAAAAAGAAGCGGTGCAGAGCTTCACACGCTCTTCTTTTCGGGGTCACTTGAGCTCTGATGGCATTCCCGGTCTACTCTTTGATCATCCATTGTTCTTCATCACTCTACCCTCCATAGCTGTTAGCAGTAGATTGTGCCTCATGATGTGAAAAGTAGATTAAATTACCATCTTTATGGCCTATTATTGAAATAGGTCTGTTACTGAATTTGATTAATGTGATTTGGCTAATTATTAAACATTAGACTTTATCCTAACTAGGGATGGGCAGAACTCGCAAAGCTGCTATTCGATAGTCACTGGAAACTATTCGAATACTGATTGAAACTCTTAACTCTCTAACTAACTAACTCTCTAACTCTTTTATTTGCGATGAAGTGAGTAAGTAAGTAAGTATTTATAAAGCACCTTTCATACATGTCATGTAGCTCAAAGTGCTGTACACAAACATAGGCATATATAACGATAAAAGCAATAAAGTCACAGTGATCAGTTAAGATCAATGTTTAAAAAAAAAATAATAATAATAATAATAATAATAATAATAATAACGTAAAAATGAAAATAACGTAAAAATGAAAACATGAAAACAGTCATTTGCTTACCAGTTTGGGAGAACAGGTCCGCACAAACATGTCTGCTCAGTAGCAACCGGAAGTAGGAGTGAGGTAATCAAACAAGCGAGCTAGCTGGCTGCTGTCATTGTCAAGAACTAGATATTTGGGAGTCGCAGCAGGCTTATCATTATTTCCAGGAAGAAGAGCGAAAGAGAGAACACTTTTGCACGGTCCCACTCCCGCCGGTCTATAGCTCGCTCGTTCTCTGCCTCTGTCAAAACCCGTTTGAGTAAGTGTCGGGTTACACTATGCGCTACAACCATAGAGGGGGCGTTACTTCAAATCAGTACCTTATTCACGTCAGCAATACCGTCAAATCAGAACAGCTTAGTTGAGTGAGGGAAGATCTTGTGAACTCGAGACTAGATTGATGAGTCAATATGATAATTAACGACACAGACCACATTGATATAATAATATCAATTAATAATTGCTAGGATACAATGCTAAACACTGGAAAAGGCCATTTATAAATGCATGGGACCTTTTAACGCTCTGGGATCCTCTGGTCCTTTTAGGAAATCCATGAACTTGCATTGGTTTGTGATAGATTATTAGTTACTGGGTATTTCAAAGTACCTCATACAATGGGGGAAATAAGTATTGAACACATTTTGTCCTGTAAATATATTTCCAATGTGGCCATTCAAGTGAAATTTTCACCAGACTTTGGTATTAACTCACGGAATCCAGACATTAAAAAAAAATCTAAACATTAAAGTCCATACATAAATAAAGTTATGTGTAATAAAGTGGAATGACATAGGAAAAAAGTATTGAACACACTAACTGAAATTAATTCAATACTTAGTGGAGAAGCCTTTGTTTGTAATGACAGCTCCAAGGATGCTTTCTGTATGATGTAACTAATCAACCGCAGTATTCAGGTGTGATTTTGGCCCATTCCTCTACACAGATTGTCTTTCAATCTTGAAGATTGCGGAGGGGCCTCTTGTGAATCTGGATCTTCAGATGCTTCCACAAATGTTCAATTGGGTTTAAGTCGGGTGATTGACTGGGCCATTCCAACAAGTTGATTTTCTTTCTCTGAAATCAACTGCAAGTTTCTTTTGCTGTATGCTTTGGATTGTTGTCCTGGTGGAAGGTCCACCCACGTGTCATCCTCGGCATCCTGGTGGATGGCAGCAGGTTCATCTCAAGAATCTCTCTGTACATGGCTCCATTCATTGTTCCTTCAATGATATGAAGTCAGCCAGTACCAGGAGAGGAGAAGCAGCCCCACACCATGATACTTCCACCTCCAAACTTCACTGTTGGTAGTGTTATTCGGGTAATGTGCACTGCCATTTCTCCTCCAAACATGGTGTGTTGTGTGACAGCCAGAAAGTAACAGTTTGGTCTCATCTGACCAGAGTACATGCTCCCAGTAATTCACTGGCTTGTCCAAATGTTGTTAGGCAAACGTGTCTTTTTTTCAGTAGTGGAGTCTTGCGGGCTGAGCGTGCACAGAGGCCATGGCGGTGGAGTGCATTGCCTATGGTCCTTTCTGTCACAGTTGTACCTGCTGCCTCCAAGTCTTTCTGGAGCTCTTTCCTAGTGGTCCATGGCTCTCTGGCTACTCTTCTAAGGGCGTGTTCACACCTGAAAGTCCGCGGATAGTCCGGACTTTCTGGTGGACCAAATGTGAAAATGATACATTGTTTGATTTTGGTCTGCGTTCACACTACCCTTTTTGGTGCGGATCTAATTTGTAAACAAAGGACATACAGTCGCCAAGTCGTTCATCTATTGGACTATAGCACTCACAAACGTAAACAGTTGCCGACAGCGTAATGAGAGAGAGAGATACTGTCATTACAAGCACGCCGCAAGTCGAGTAGAGAGGGAGAGAGAGACTGTCCTCGCGCGGCGCCAGTCTAGAGAGGAGAGAGAGAGAGAGGGGAAGAGAGAGACTGTCCGCCCGCGGTGCAAGTCTGACTTCAGAGCCACACTGCAATGCACTGTACTGTAGGCTACTTTGCTTCCTGGATTAGGTACTATAGTTCGATTGAAACGGACCGAGTCCCAACTTTTCAAGAGGACCATGTTTCGGTTGTTTGATCCTCAAAATAGTTCGGTTTGTGTTCACACCTCTACAAACGAAACAGACTATTCATTTAACCCTTAGAAGTCTAACCTAAATAGCTCCTCCTCCTGAGAATTTCCCCCTTTTTTTTGTTACATAATATAAAATTACAGATTCATACCTTCAAAATAAGCCATCAATTGTCAAATTTGAGACGATAGTTTTCAATCAATGTCCTATCAAACATTCTGGTAAAATCCTAACACCTTTTCAGTATAGGACTTTGAACTAGATCCAAGTTCATTCAGCTATCTGATGAGAGAACTACACTCCCAGAATTCAATGTGATCATTGTCACTAGAACCATTTCACACCTGGAGCAAAGGCCCAGTCATTCCTTTGTTATTCCAGTGAATGGACCCAGCAGGAGGCCTAGCCTAGCGACAAGCGGCCACTACATAGTTGGGTATTGAAAAAATGCTCATATCCAAAAGTAGTAGATAGATATAGGTCATACATGTAGGTATGCACTTGTCCTAATATACTAACCTACACTGTAGCACTCAACACTTTGATGAACATTGTTACTCAGCTGATAGAGGTGTGCCCTTCCTCAATAAAGCCAGAGAGAGAGAGAGAGAGAGAGAGAGAGAGAGAGATAGAGAGAGAGAGATGGTATTTACAGTACTGTACCATAACACATACCATATCACCTTTTGCAGCATACCATGATTACTTATATTGAGATGTTTCAGTACAGTGGATGGTACAGTATATACAGTAAAGTACAGTATATATAGAAAGAAAGAAAGAAAGAAAGAAAGAAAGAAAGAAAGAAAGAAAGAAAGAAAGAAAGAAAGAAAGAATTATTATTGCAGCGATTTTCACTGTTGACTTATTTTACTGGCCATCTTTGAACATGCCATATTTTTCTACTAACTGCCTGCTGGCAAAACTATGCTACTCGCTACAGTACCTGCAGATTAGACTACCTGTATATGCGCTGTCAACTCTCGCTCTGACTCCAACCCGTTGAAAGAGACAACACGCATTTCGTGAAGACCCGCCCTACTCTGCCTCTGATTCGCAGACTGTGGGTGGGGGGGCGGGATTCTGACGGGACTCTGAATATGATTGGACCAAAGCAGTAGACAGACACAGGCAGTTGGAGCAGTGCAGGCGGACAGACAGGAGCTTGCAGAGGAGATAGCGGAGAATTTCGAGGATACCTGCTATACGCACTGATGACAGGATATATTTCCTTCCACTTGGTATCACTCTCGAATCACGTTTCAACCACTAACGTTGCTGCCATGAGCCTTCGCTATGGTAGCCTACAAGTGATAAAATAAATAAAACGCCCAACTCGCTGTACAAGAAATTCCTTCTGTGTGTGTGTGTGTGTGCTCTACTGGGCGCACCTTTCTACTCTAGAAAACTGCGAGATAACTCATCATAACTCGTACACACAAGCACTCTGTCTCTACTCATACAGTAGTTGATGTTTTAGCGCGACGTGGGTATATACACGGGCGAGGATGAAAAGCATGTTAGACTACTTTTTATTCATAAGTTAACGTTCCGTCGGGTCCGCGTGTATTCTCGAGAATGATAATAATAATAATGCAGGACCTCTTCAGATTATATTATCAACGACAGACAGTGAGAAACACAACCCCCCCCCCCTCTCGCGCTGAAGAATATGCATATTAGATCACTCAGTGATTAACACCTATGCGCTGTGTGTGTGTGCGCGCGTGCATGTACGTGACGCGTTGTAGTTTCGGGGGAATACAGGGATATTTAGAACTATACAATTGAGCAAGAATTAAACATATTTACAAGTCGTATTATGTTTAGCAAGTAAGGATACATATAGATTACACTATTATGCACTCGAAATTGTCTTTGTGCTATTTTTACAGATTTTTGAAAAACGGGACTTCCTGAGCATTTGTGAGAGATTCTAATTCTTTTGTTCTCCGCCCACGGGAGCAATAGGCCCCGTTGACTTCTAAGGGTTAAGTGGACCATGGTCCACTTAAAGTGGACCAAACAGGGTAGGTGTGAACGCGCCCCAAGTATCCTTCTCATTCTGATCAGAAATGTTGAGAGGAGCACCTGTGCATGGGCGGTTGATGATGGAGTGATGTTGCTTCCACTTATGGATAATGCCCCCAATGGTGCTTACTGGAAGATTCTGAAGTTGTGAAATACGTCTTTAGCCAATTATATTTTCATGATTTTCAACAATCTGTTTGTGAAGGTCTTGAGAGCTCTTTGCTTTTACCCATCATTTGATGTTTCTTGTGTGGCACCTAGGTAACAAAAAAAAACATTTTATAGCCCATCAATATATTCTAACTAGGGATGTCCGATATTATCGGCCGATATCGGCAGTAAAATGTGATATCGGAAAATATCGGTATCGGTAAAAAAACAAAAAAAAAACAATAACCTTTTTTTTCTTTTTCTTTTTTGTTTACATTTATTTAACCTTTATTTACCCAGGCAAGCAAGTAAGAACCAATTCTTATTTTATTTATTGTCAAAAGTATGCATGTTGGTTTAATTCAACAACATGAGATATGTAATGTTAATTTTTACTTTTTTAATGATCATATTTTGCACAGATAATGCTTACATTTAGAAAACCTTTTGAATGCATCCAGTGAAATTATTAGTTACCTGAAATTATTCCGTTTTTTTGGGGGGAAACCTTGCATATATCGGTATCGGTTGATATCGGTATCGGAAATTAAGAGTTGGACAATATCGGAATATCGGTATCGGTAAAAAAGCCAATATCGAGCATCCCTAATTCTAACCCAGTTGACATTATTAGCACAGATGGGAGGTAGAGTTGCCTCATTAGTTTTGGTTTTCAGCTAGTTCCTTGCCTTTCCTTGCTGTGGTGTACTGCTTTTTCTTAGTGTGTCCAATACCTTTTTCCTGTTTCATTCCACTTTATTACACAGAACTTTATTTACATATGGACTTTAATGTTTAGATTTCTTGTCTGGATTTCTTGAGTTAATACAAACGTCTGGTGCAAATTTCGCTTGAATACGCTCATTGGAAATACATTTACTGAACAAAATGTTGGTGTTCAATACTTATTTCCCCCATTGTATTTGGTAAAATTTTGAAGCTAACAACTAGGTGTTGTTATCATCATAATTTCTATTATTATGGTTCATATGTAGTTGCACTTGAACTTGTTGAAATTAAACTTGGAAGATAAAAACAAGTTTTCAAGCACTTTCCTTGTTTATTTCAGATGTATGTGTAAAGATTAGAAATAGCATCTATTGGGCGGCTACGTGGCGTAGTGGGCAAGGCGCTCGCCACGAAATGCTGGAGACGCTGGGCTCGTCAGTTCGAGCCCAGCGCTCCACATTGCTTTCAGTTTAGCTGGTCGTTCATACTAATACACATTGGCCGTATTAGGGGGTGGGAAACTGATGGGTGGGGATCGGGCGTTGTGGACAGCGACTCCTACAGGTCGGTTGGTGCGCCTGCGCAGTAGAATCAGGAAGTGTCGGGGGCAGCGTGAGCCTCCCACGCGTTACTCCTCGCCACTGAGAGATCGAGCTGCGCAGGTGAAAAGATGCGACTGCTGTTACCTCAAGTACCGGAGGGGACTTGTGCTATGTATGACTTAGTCCACATTGCAGCCGGCTTGTGGGAGGCAAGAAACAGCGTCCGTGACAGGGGAGGGTTGAATTGGATGATACGAAATTGGGATGGGAGAAAATATAGAAAATGGGAGAAAAAGTGGATAAAAAAAAAGAGATAGCATCTATTGTTCAAAAGTTATGAATTAATTAATGAAACTATATTAGATAAAAAAAAATGAATCCCTGGAGAAATGTATTGAATGACTCTGGGGAAATATACCAAAAAACTTGGCGCGCTGTCAAGGGGGGCTTTTATAGAGTTCCTCTAAGACCCGCGGACTAATACTTGGTGTGATGGTAGTGGTAGGTCTTCCAAATAAGGCCTGAAAAGATGGTGTCCTTCCGACAAAAACGCGAGAAAATAGGACCGGAAGCCCGGCCGCTCCCATGTAATCGCGCCCGCGATATCGGCGACGCGGAGACGTTAATAGCGAACATGAGATGCGAACATGAGATAATCCAACCAGCGAGCTAGCTGGTTGCTGTCATTGCTAGTGACAATGCTAGTGTAATTCCAGGAACAAAAGCATTAATTCTGAACATTACATCACTGCTGCTTGAAATGTGTGAGCTTAGTGAAACAACATGGCTAACAAAACGTTGCTACCATGTAACATCTCCAGTCTCTTCATCTTTCTTTTCTCTGCTCCCAGCTGTTTCAGATTCAGATTACTTTATTCACCATAATGTACAGGTACAAATGGAACGTGATTTGACATTCGGTGCATGATTTTTTCACAAATAGGAACAACATAATAATAATAATGATAAATAAATAAGTGCAAAACAGGACAGAACAGTGAGACAACAATAAGACAGTAAGTCCAGAGGTCCAGCCCTAGCAACTCGCCATAGAAGGGGGGGGGGGGGGGGGGCAGGGGGACACCTGACTAATTTACCAGGCGAGCTGCTGAGGGGAAGAAGCTGAGTATATGGCGGGACTTTAATGTCTTGGGCAGCCGTAGCCGCCTACCGTGGGGGAGCATAATGAAGAGGCCGTGACCCGGGTGGGCGGGGTCTGCCATGATCTTCCTCGCCCTCCGCAAGGCCCTGGTGGAATGTAGGGACTCGAGGGAGGGAAGAGGGCAGCCGATCACTAGGGATGGGTATCGTTAGGATTTTATCGATACTACTACTCCTATCGATACTGCTTAACGGTTCGGTACTTTATCGATACTCTTATCGGTTCTTTTTGATAATTTTTTTATGATTTTTATATTTGCAGTTGAGAGCATTGGTCATCTCCCTACAGTAAAGATTAGAAATGATTGAATTATTGTAAATTTGTGTGGAGTGGTGGGAATAGCTGCTTCAATAATAACTTATAACAACAACAGACAAGTTAGACAACTATGTATACAAAAAAAACGATATACACTGAATGATTAGTTGTTACCTAAAGTCCTTGGACTCCACTGTAGAGAACGGGTGCAGGCCTTTGACAACAAACTTTGTCACAGCCCTGTGACACTCGTTCACCCTATCCTCTGTCATCCTTCCTCTAGCTGCTAGGGAGAAAGGACTTTGGGTGGTGGAGGTAGAGGGAGGATGTGTGGTGGGCTCACTGGCCTGGGACACATTGGTGGCTGACCTCAGCTTGACGATCTATAAAAAGTTTTTAGATTGTAGTATTTGTAGCTAAACAATTATTTTGTTTATTAGCCTATTTGTAATAATTCGTTATTAGCCTAGGAAACTCCGTATCTTGGCTTACCGGCTGCAGTGGACGTGGATGCAGATGGACCACTGCGCGCAAGGCAGTCGAATACGGCGCATTTCTGCACACTAATATAGTGTTTTGCAAACAAATGTTTTGATAGATTGCTCGTATTGCCACCCTTACTGGCAAATGTTTTGTTGCACTTGTGAACGCTTCGCTCTATCCGCCATCACGACTCAGTCCATGCAGAGCTGTCTGTGTCTGTGTGCAGCGCGCGTCAGCACGGAGACAGCGCTGAGATGCTTCCAGCTGCAGCACATCAGGTGTGCAGGGCTTGTATGTGCAGGGCTTGTAAGCGCTGCGGTCTGACGTGCTGCAGCTGCATACTATTGACAGCGCTTTCATTAAGGAGTACCCGTATGTATGTGTAGCGCGACTCGCGAGGAGTGTGTGTAATAATGACTCGCTGCGACTCGCTTCTCGTGCAGAGACAGAGAGAGGAGAGATCGTTCGCAACTTTTAAATAATAATAATAATAATAATAATAATAATAATTTCTCTAGAGTATCGATAGCAGTACCGAGGACGTCGGAGCTTATAAATACTCCGGTATTTTCTAATATAGTACCGGTTCCCGTTTAAAACCGGGGTCCGGGGGGCATCCCTACCGATCACCCTCTCCGCTGATTGTATCACCCGCTGCAGCTTGGCCTTATCCCTGACCATGGCTGCAGGGAACCAGGTGATGATGGAGAGGGTGAGGATGGACTGGATGATGGCGGTGTAGAACTGGACCATCATAGTCCTCGGCAGCCTGAACTTCCTCAGCTGACGTAGGAAGAACATCCTCTTCCGGGCCTTACAGGGTTACCACTGGGGACCGGGGGAGGAGATTGTGGTCTGGGGGTGTGAGGAAAGGGGGCCGGGGGTTCCTTGTCAAACCTGCAGTAGAATTTTTTATTTTTTTTTATCATCCACCTTTTCTCCCATTTTTCTATATTTTCTCCCATCCCAATTTCGTATCATCCAATTCAACCCTCCCCTGTCACGAACGCTGTTTCTTGCCTCCCACAAGCCGGCTGCAATGTGGACTAAGTCATACATAGCACAAGTCCCCTCCGGTACTTGAGGTAACAGCAGTCGCATCTTTTCACCTGCGCAGCTCGATCTCTCAGTGGCGAGGAGTAACGCGTGGGAGGCTCACGCTGCCCCCGACACTTCCTGATTTTACTGCGCAGGCGCACCAACCGACCTGTAGGAGTCGCTGTCCACAACGCCCGATCCCCACCCATCAGTTTCCCACCCCCTAATACGGCCAATGTGTATTAGTACGGACGACCAGCTAAACTGAAAGCAAATGTGGAGCGCTGGGCTCGAACAGGCAAGCCCAGCGTCTCCAGATTCCGTGGCGAGCGCCTTGCCCACTACGCCACGTAGCCGCCTACCTGCAGTAGAATTCATTAAGCTCATTAGCAAGGAGAAGGTTGTCAGACGTCTGTGGGGATTTTGGCTTGTAGTTAGTGATGGTTTTGAGTTTTTTCCAGACTTGAGGAGGAGTTCCCCTCTGAGAACTGCAGCTGCAGTTTCCCAGAGTTTCGCCTCCTTCACTGCTCTCTCTAGAATCTGTACTTGGCCTCCTTAAAACTAGCCTTGTCCCCACTACGTCTGGCCTTCTCCTTCCCAACCCTCAGCTGTCGCAAACCAGGGTTTGTCGTTGTTGTAGACTTTCCTGGAGCGGGAGAAAGACTGCTATGCTATCTGGCTAGCGAGCTAGCGAGCCGTTCAGCGGTCTAACAGTTAATAGGGTCCCCTCTCAATACACTACACAGTGTAGGTGCCGGTAAAAACAAGGGAAAATACATTTTTTGAGACAAAACGATATTTGCATTAACTATTCGATTAAAAAAATAAAAAATGTAACGACTATTCGATTATTTTGAAATCGATGCCCATCCTTAACACATCCACCGCCGGAAATGCTTTAAAGCGTTATTGCCCGCCATGCTTTGACCGCCAGACCTCGCTGTACAGCGTTATTGACTACAATATTTCATTTTTTCGCCATGGCATTCATAATTCATATATACACCCGCGACACTCCAGCTGGACCCTAAAGGTGAAGGCAACGACGGCTCAATACCGCCGCCTGGTGGATGGTCGGGCGAGCGGAGAGTCAGCATTGCCTTGGCTCGGGCTGATCGCTATACTAACTCGTTTGGCTGAGTTAGGAGGAGGGGAGCCGTGGGTGGGTCATGGGCGTTGTGGACAGCGACCCCTACAGTTCGGTCGGGGCGCCTGCTCAGCGAAGGTAGGATCTGGTGAGAGGTAGTGCGGTCGCCCACACGTTACACTCTCCCAGTGAGAATCTGCGTGGCCAGGCTGGCTGCCGGCTGGCTGCACATGCGTCGGAGGAAAGCATGTGACAGTCTCCGGCCTCTCGGACCAACAGTAGGGGAAAGTGTGCAACAACCAGGAAGGGGGTTGGGAATTGGCATAAAGACTAACAGTGGGATGGGAGAAAAATCGGAAAAAGAAGGAGGGGGAAAAATCATCCGGCCGTCACATATCGTTGCAAGGCTCCCGACAGACACAATGTACATAATGGATTGCTTACTAAACGTAATAATCGATATGATTTCGGCGTTTATTGCGACATACAAACCGGAAATGGACCTAGGCGATCGACGTCCTATACTTGGGATCTTTCACCGCCAGTCTCTTTGGCGCACGGTAAGAGGACACTAACGTTATTTTCAGCCCAATTGTACATTTCTTTATTTACAAACCATCTGATCAATAAATCAACCCATACTACATAAAGCAGTTAGTGACGATCAAGGAATTATAAATGACCCCCCCCCCCCCCCTTTCCTTCACGCATGATGAAGCATAACTATACCGATCATATACAGTTACATTTTTTAATATAGTGTGTCTAGGGAAGAAACGGCAATCGATAATCTATATATGCGTTTAGGCCTATAACTCACGTTCTAGGAATTACTGCAGAAAACGATAAAAACATACTTATAATCTATACCGTATTTTTGTATGAATGTATGAATGAAAAAGTATAACGTTCCCACATCCTGAACGATAGATAATCGATGTTGAATGGGCCATAGTAATGTCAATATAGCAATACAATTTAAAAAGTTATAGCCCTGCAAAGAAGGTGAGCCACTCCATAGGGTTATAGTTCTGGCAGAGAGGGGCATGAGATGGGCAAACTGCCCGGCGGGCAAAGTGTTAACTTATTCAGTGCCAGGGGTCGCTGTTTACCTTCTGGGTAGAACGCCATCGCTGTAAGTCAATGGGGAGACTGCGAAACTTGCGAGTGCTTAAAATATATGAAATATTATAGCTATGGATCTAATAACACCGTCGATTGTCACTGAGTTGCTTCTGGTCAACATGCAAAAAAACAGATTGTTTTTTCATCCGTACATTTCCGTTTTATACCGTTTTGAATATGAGTATAGTTTGGGTGATCCTTAGTAATCCCAGGAAAAGACACGATAATAGCCCTTTAGTGAAATCCAGTTATCACGTTGTCATTTTTCGCCTGATTATCGAATCTTCCTGAAATCAACGCTAGATTATCGTTATTATCCTTCCTCATGCACCCATGAAACCGGTGCCCCCCCCCCCCCCCCCACCAACGGTAAACAGCACATACACACAGACAGCTTCGATCGCGGGAAAAAAAACATCAGATCAACGCAAGATTGGATATCGACTAAAGACACACTACTTCAATCAATATCTGAAATGAAAAAATAAGAAAATAATCTAACCTTACTGTCATGCACTTGTCCTAATATACTAACCTACACTGTAGCACTCAACACTTTGATGAACATTGTTACTCAGCTGATAGAGTTGTACCCTTCCTGCTGACTTGTTGTACAAAACCTGTAAGTCGCTTTGGATAAAAGCGTCCGCTAAATGACAAAATGTAAATGATCATATTCGCCATGCATATTCTATGCAACAATCAATTATACATTATACATTTATAGTGAACGTCACAAACCTTGGGCACTTTAATTTAGTCTATAAACTATTCCCGAGAGTGCACCGTGCAAATGAACCGAGAGCGCATTGTTCACAAATGATGCACACCCCCAAGCCGAGACGCATCTCCTGCGGAGGTCTGGGTTTGTTTGGAGTATACACATAATATACACAACTAATCTCTGTTGAGTCTGCTTGAAAAGGCTGAGATGGACCAAGGGTCTTTATAAAAGCAGCACAATGAACACAAATCTGTCAGTGCCGAGTCCGACCTCATCTTAAATAACAAACAGCATTGCTTGTTGTAGTTAACAAAGAGAGGCAGAGTTGATTTTGCACAATTTTTTTTTTTTTTTTTTAAATTCGAATTTTATTTTCCTATTCGATGCCCATCGAACGAAGCTTCGAAGTATTTAAGACAGCCCTAACCGATATTGGCATATTGGTCCGATGCCAGGCTGAAGTAGAATATTGCAGTGAATTTTACACATTAACTCACTCTTAATAGATTGTACAGTTAAAGTAATGGATCAGATTACTCTTATCAGCTGATAACATTCAACTTTAGGACTCAGAATCAGTATTTCGTGGTGAAAAGCTGTCATTATGTTATTATTATCAATAGAATATATATATATCTCACCTGTCATTATGTTATTATTATCAATAGAGTATACATATATCTCACCTGTCATTATGTTATCATTATCAATAGAGTATACATATATCTCACCTGTCATTATGGTATCATTATCAATAGAGTATAGGGAGGTGTAGTCTGACGTCACTTTGGACCGCCCGCGAGGTCCACCCGTATAGGGATTTATCATTGGGAAAATGGATTGTAACAATTCTGCCTCATGAACATTGGAAAGCTTCCATTTACATATGGCTCACCTGTCATTATGTTATTATTATCAATGGAGTTTACATATGGCTCACCTGTTATTATTATCAATGGAGTTTACATATGTCTCACCTGTCATTATGTTATTATTATCAGTAGAGTTTACATATGTCTCACCTGTCATTATGTTATTATTATCAATAGAGTACATATGTTTCACCCATCCGGCAGATCAGACCCTAGCTTTTTATTCATTGTTTTTCATATCTTGTTCTTACCTTTTATTCTTGTATTTTTTATTATCATATATATTTTTATTGTCATTTCTATTACCCTGCATGTACCTGCCCTCCCCTCCCCCTTCCCTGTGCTGCTATGACCCCTGAATCTCCCCCAAGGGGTTTCATACCAGGAACGATCACTCATGACCTCTCCTCCTCTTTTACTCACTTTATTCTATTACTATTTGTATTTTTTGCACAATCAAGGCGGGCATTTCATTTCACTACATGTCTCATGTATGTATGTGACTAATAAATCTCTTGAATCTTCTTCTCTTGTCTTTCTCAGTTGTATACTATGAGATGAAGCAGAAATGCCTGGCTTCAACTGATATTTTAAAAGACCCCGTGTTTTCTCTCCTCTTGTACAGAAAACACATTTTGCAGCGGAGACCACGTGTCGTGGCACAGTCCCCTGGACAACAGCGAGTCTCGCATCCAACACATGCTGCTCACGGAGGACCCGCAGATGCAGCCCGTTCAGACTCCGTTTGGCGCCATCAGCTTTTTACAGGTGAGCAAATCACACTAGGCTTCATTCCCCACACATTGTATCCCGTATGATCGGGTCGGTCGGGTGGTCCGCTCTGCACTCTCCGTTTCTGTATAATCAAATGCAACACTGAACGTCACAGGAAGGCCTTCATTCCAACGGCCATCAGACTGTATAACTAACGCCTCTCACTGTGCCTCACTGAGCTCGGAGTAACAGCATTTTTTACTGTATGCCCTGGTATGTATGTGACAAATAAACCTCTTGAAAACTTGAACAGTATATAAACTCTTTATCTTCCTGGACATTTTACCTCTACTTTTGTATTCTTTACTTTTCGTTACTGTATATTTTTGGTTGTATATTATAGAATGTATATACATATTTTAGAATGTATATCTTTGACTGTATTTTTATTCTTATTTTAGATTTTTGACTACCTAAATGTTTATTGTGAGCGATCTATACTGCTGAATTTCCCTCGGGATCAATAAAGTACTTCTATTCTATTCTATACTATAAGGCCATTATTGGTGATCCCCACCCTACACCACTTCATTGCTGGATTGGAGCTCTGGACCTTATCATATTCGCTCTGGTGATAATGGTTTACACTTACGCAGGGCTGTACAGTGCGAGATATATATTGCACGTGCTACAGCAACATCCGTCTGTGCGATGAATGGATTTACTTAAGTAGCACTGGTGCGATAGGCATTCAATTCATATAGATACTCTTATTTTGAAAATCCTGTCGCGGGTCTTATTTCTGCACAAGCGCAGCTCCAGCTATAATATCTATGGCTCCGGCAGCTAGCAACGCTCAGTTCGTTGCGATACTCTTATTTTGAAAATCCTGTGTGTCGTGACTCATATCCGCTCTACAGCACACAGCAGTAGCGTCTCAGTAGCAGCAGTAGTGTCTGGAACGCGGACATTGAAACCGAACAAGGATAGTGTTTTCGCGACCCAAAACAAAACCCTGCTGTTTTATTCCGCAACGGGTCAAATGCATATAACATGCTTTGCAATCCTTGCCATTCCTTTATGACCACGTCGTGTTAAAGTCCGAAATTAACATTACGTTAGCATAAGCTAACAACAAACCCTGTTCAGAGCGATAGAGAGAGACAGCAGAGGGGATTGGGAAGGAGGGGGGGGGCATTCTCCCTTCTGTGTGTGTGTGTGTGTGTGTGCGTGTTTGAAAAGATCAGATTAAGTCAGACAAGTATATTATATTGATGGTAAATGTACTGAGGGTGGACAGATAATGTTGATATTTAAACATAAAAAATACAATACATAATAAATGTATTCATGATCATCATGCAACATAAAACAATTGCAGGAACGGTTTGGGAGAGGAAGGAGTTTTAGGTTGCGTGTTCCAATTCTTTTTTTACTTAAAGTTTAAAGCTCAATATATCAAAACGTGGCACTTTATAGTGAACAGGAGGTCTATTTGTATTAACACTTTGATTGCCTAAGGCTAAATTCATGATATACCATCCGTTGCCAGCTCTATTTAACATGGAGAAGTTCCCCTTCTTTGCAGGGCTATAACTTTTTAAATTCTATTGCTAGATTGCCATTATTAGGGCCCATTCAAGGTCCTATATGTATTGTTCATGGTGTAGCAACGTTAAACTTTTTCATTCACATATTCATACTAAAATATGATCTAAAGTATAAGTATGTTTTCATCTCTTTCTGCAGCTTTCTCCAGAACGTGATTTATAGCCCCAAATGCATTATATTGATGATGAAATACAGTTTGATAGCAATCAGCGCGATATAAAAAATTCCAACTGGAAGTACTTCTGGAAGTTACTACACGTCATCTGATGTTGACCGGATGGGCGAGGGGGCGTTTATAATTCCGTGGGCAGCGTTATACCATTCATCTAATGTGGGACATATGTTCATCAGATCAGTTAGTATCGAACACGGAAATATTACACGCTAAAACTCACCCCAGTCTCCGCGGGCCGTTGGGCGATCAGCGTGGGGTAGACAGTTTTCCATTATGGGATGTAAAAATACCCGGTCCATTTCCAGGTTGTATAATGGTATATACGTCCAAATCATGTTGTTTATCGAGTTATTGGCAACGGATCGCTATGTATTGTGTCAAGATGGAGTCGCGGGAGCTATAGAGAGTGGCCGGAAGTAATATGGGTGATCAGCACTTCAGCCACATCACTTCCTGTTTGGCGCTTCTGCCGATCGGCCACCAGATGGCGCTCTTGAACCGCTAGAGGATTGAGAGGAGCTCTGAACTGTGTGTGAAGGCTGCGGATGGAAAATATGATTCCGATCACAGATTTTTGAAATATTGATATCAAAGACGAGTTACGGCGTCTTTGGCAACTTGAGCATGGCGGGGAAGGACGCCTAAACTCGTCCTTTGGCAACTAAAGTGTTAAAAACAATAAATCGTTTTTCATTTAAATGTCTGGAAGAGCTCAAATATTTTTCTTTCAAATTATATTTTCGTTACCTTTTTTGAGTTGATCTAAATGTTACTGATTGTGTTAAATGGGCTTATGATATCATCTCATATCGATTGCAGGCACCTGCATTGTATCGTATCGTGGCAGATATCGGCAAATATCGTATAGTTGTCCAAAGAATCAATATCGTATCGTGATGAAACTGGTGATTCCCACCCCTAGTAGAGTCCATACACCCAACACCAAATCCCATAATTCCTTACACGTAACGTGTCTGGCTGTGTGACGTCAACTTGTCAGCATGAAAATGACAGCCAAACATGGCACTGCAACTAAATAACACAAATACAATAGGCACATTTGTGACTGTTACAAATATAACACGTTTTATACTTGTGCTACAAGATTTTGGCCTGTGCTACAAAACTATCAATCTCTGTAGCACCAGTGCTATGTGCAAAAAAAGTTAGCGTACAGCCCTGACTTACGGTTCCCAGACTTTACACTGAATTAGGAAAATCTCCTTTTAGCTGCTGTGCCCCAGAAATGTGGAACATTTTGCAATGCACTTTAAAACTCAATTCATTAGTATCTATTGGTCAGTTTAAATCTTTAATAGCAAACCACTTCTCTGCAGTTGTTTTAAATTATTTTAAATGTTTAATTGATGGACTTTCTTTTTCTGTATTTATTAGGTGTTGTATTTCTTGACGTCATTGTCAATGAGAGCTTGCTCTCAATGATTCTTTGAGATAAAATAAAGATGGGGGAAAAAACACACTCACATTACAGCTTTGATTCTTTCCATGAATCAATCTGTCCACACAATTATAACCGTAACCCTAAGTTAACACTTTGAGCGCCACGCCGGGTTTTCCTTTTTACCCCCTGAATGCCACCATCGGCGCCAATGTTAACGTTAATATCGCCTATTCTATGTTTTAAATTATGGCTATGTGTCTAATCTGCCCATCGCATTATCAAAGACTATTTTCCAGTCAGTGCTGTCAAGGCAGATTGTTTTTTTATCGCGTCATTTCCGTTTCAGAGCATTTAGAAGAGCACCCGTTTTGAGATAAAAAAACAGCCCATTCTGGACCATTCTATGAAAATCGTCTTTTACTGGAATATTCCACAACGTTGATATTCGTCTGCCTTTTTATGAATCGTTTTCAAATAAACGCTAGATGATCAATATTATTCGGGCCGCGCACGGATAATCGCCGCGTTGATTTCCTCTCTGACTATTACAGTGAAACCGAAAGAGGACATTTCACAAAACAGCTTATAACTTCATCAAAATTAGTCTGATTATCCTAACACTGATAACATAGAGTCCTTACCTGACATCAGATGATATCCAACTGGTATATTCCAATTCCTGATCACCATTCGAAAAAATCGATAAGTGTATAGATCCAACGCGATACAGTAGAACTCCATGATCAGCGGGGTTCAGAGTCTCCAGAATGAACTGTGGTAACCCCGGCTGGATCAGTGGACTGGAAAATGTGGAGTACCGGATTCTTTTCCCCATCCATTTTCATTGAGTCCGTTCCAAAATCCCTTATGTCATCTGAAAGACGATAGGGGGCGCTTTTTTCCACATACGATCTCCGGCGGAGCTCGTGTATACTCTGGTAGGCTTGCGTGATGCAATATGATTTCAGATCGCTAAAAAAAAGAAGAAAAAAAATCTGAGAAATCTCGTGAGTGGCTTTCAACCACATAAAAATAAACCCGAGATATCTCGTGTGTGGCAGTTAAAGTGTTAATGATGTGGACTAAAATAAAATACTATAAAATGACCTATCCGACTGTTGGATCGTGCCGTAACAACCTTCCAATAAATAGTCCCCCGGGCCAAGCTTCCTGCGTTGGCTGAGCCTCTGGTCTTTTCAACACGCCTCAGTGTCCCTTGTTGTTTTAATAGATCTGAGTCATAAAAAACGGTTGGGTACGTGCTCCTAGTATCTCCTGCTGTCTATATGAATTTGCGTCAGACTTAACAAGCCCACAAAAGCAAAATGAGATCTTAAATATTTTATGTGATATACAGTAGCTTGATAATTATTGTCATATCGTTTTGGTTTGATCACACTTTGTTATCACCCACCTCAATGCCACGCACATGGATATTGATGTCTATACTTATTACTTATATATTTAACACAAATATTGTGATACATCGATATAGAATATCGCCCATATCCCTCCTCTCATTGATCAGTGACGTCTTCTGGGTCTAGTTGTAACAAGCTTGATAATAATAAACAAACCTGTTCAGCTATAAAGAATGAGAGTACTGGAACAGTGTTAAATTCAAAGTGTTGTATTAACCAAAAAGAGGATCAAAATAAATGGGGCACCCCATAGCAACGTATGGTACGACAAAAATCATCTCAAACCAATAAGAACGGTCCTGTCAGCTTTACAGTCCATTAGCCCCAACATAAATGTTACCATGTATAATGTACCGTGTATAATGTTACCCTGTATGTTTACCATGTACAATGTTACCATATATAATGTACCGTGTATAATGTTACCATGTATGTTACCATGTATGTTTACCATGTATGTTTACCATGTATAATGTTACCATGTATAATGTACCGTGTATAATGTTACCATGTATGTTTACCATGTACAATGTTACCATATATAATGTACCGTGTATAATGTTACCATGTATGTTACCATGTATGTTTACCATGTACAATGTTACCATGTATAATGTACCGTGTATAATGTTACCATGTATAATGTACCGTGTATAATGTTACCATGTATAATGTACCGTGTATAATGTTACCATGTATGTTTACCATGTACAATGTTACCATATATAATGTACCGTGTATAATGTTACCATGTGTGTTACCATGTATGTTTACCATGTACAATGTTACCATATATAATGTACCGTGTATAATGTTACCATGTGTGTTACCATGTATAATGTTCAGGCCTACCAGACCATGCAGCCTGCATGGTAGAGTTAGTAGTGTCCAACAACACTCAAACCTTTGAGTGTCCAAAAGGTGATAAGTCCTGGGTTGATCCACATCTTAGAAAAGGAAAGGAAAAAGAAGTAATCCACTGGGAAAAACCACTGTAGCTGAACTGTCCTTGGTTACTGGAGAATCTTTTAGGAGGCCTGGAAAAATCCCCCCTTCCTCTCACAATAGCAGTAAGCAAACAAAACTCCATGAGGCCATGATTCCAATCCAAGATGGCCCCCTGATGGTTAGGACCGCCCCTAACCACACCCATACCTGGAATCTTAAAGGTCAAGTGACCCAAATATGCTGACATTGGCATATCCTAACATATTGGGCCCATACTTCATTTATCAACACATTGACATCTTCTTCATAAAGTAACGCATGTTACATAGTAAGTAAGTAATGTTTATTTATATAGCACCTTTCACAGACCAGGGTCACAAAGTGCTTCACATAGTAAAAACTCCAGTAAAGTGCAAAGATAGCAGCATGGTAAAAGAAAAATTATTAAAAACGTGAAAGAACAGGAAAAACAAAACCGATAAAAAGACATACAAGATTTACACAGAGCATAGTTAGCCAAATGCCTGTTTGAACGGCACAGTCTTTAGCTGCTTTTTAAAGGTGTTTACCGAGACCACATATCTAAGGTCCAAGGGCAGAGCATTCCATGGCCTGGGGGCCACAGTTTCGAAGGCTCTGTCACCTTTTGTCTTTAATCTAGACACACCTGAGGTGCCGCTCACGCTGGGTTCAGACCTCCAAGCATGGTGTAACCGGCAGGCTGTCGCTTTCTCCTGCAGATTGTAGGCGTGTGCACGGAGGAGCTGCAGGCCGCGCAGCAGTGGAACGGCCAGGGCATCCTGGAGCTGCTGAGAGGAGTCCATGTGTGAGTAGAGGCGACGGGCCAGACGGACGCTAGACTATATCACCATGTTCCATTCACTCTCAATGAAAAGATGCTAGACTACATCACAAGTGTTCCATTCACTCTCAATGAAAAGATGCTAGACTACATCACAAGTGTTCCATTCACTCTCAATGAAAAGATGCTAGACTACATCACAAGTGTTCCATTCACTCTCAATGAAAAGATGCTAGACTACATCACAAGTGTTCCATTCACTCTCAATTAAAAGACGACGACAGGCTAACATTAGTCAGAATCAGAATCAGAAGGGTCTTTATTTACACATACAATGAGTAGTTTGGTGCGACATTAACCGACAGACGACTACAGTAGAATAAATTAAAAGGTCAAATAAGATAAAATGGGATATAAACTAAATTAAAATAGAAGTAGAATAGAATTATAAAATATGTATACAATACAGTATATAGGTAGTAAGGGTGTGTTAATGTAACAGAGTGGGGGGTGTCAGTGGGGGTCTTGGGCCTTGTTGATGAGGCAACAAGCGACGCTCTCATGACATTTTTGCGTGCTTGCAATGTGATATAATAATAATAATGCAATATTTCAACTTTTAGAGCGATCGTCGCTTCGGAGCTGATTCCTGTGAAGTTATTGTTGCCCTGGCTCACAGGGGACGAGATATTGTTGCCCTGGCTCACGGGGGACGAGATATTTCCTGGCTCACCGGGGACGAGATATTGGTGCCCTGGCTCACCGGGGACGAGATATTGTTGCCCTGGCTCACGGGGGACGAGATATTGGTGCCCTGGCTCACCGGGGACGAGATATTGGTGCCCTGGCTCACCGGGGACGAGATATTGTTGCCCTGGCTCACGGGGGACCTTGTCGTTCATTGTCTGCGTCTGTCGAGCACATACCACTGCAAGACGCAACACTCCCAACGTTATCTGGGCCTGTATTTATCAAGTATCTTGAAGTAGGAGTTCTGATCTGAGACCAGATTGGCTTATACAGTAGGTCATATAGTGAGGTGTGTGTATATGATTAGATTAGATAAAAATGTATTGTCATTATACAGCACAAGCACAAGAAGTTTGGCATCCAACCAGAGTGCAAATGTAACCGTAAAGTGCAATAGTAATATATGTACAGGTGATTAAACTGGGTATGAAATATATACATTTTGTACTACAGAGTATAGTGCTAAGCAGAAGTATGTACAGAGTTAATATGTACAGTGATACTGGTATAAAGACACTATAGTAAGTCATACTGGCCAGCAGCTAGTAAGAGTAGGTAAGGGATATGTACAGATATAGATATAGTCTACAGATATGTAAAAAGGATTATATGCAGGTATGTACAGACAGATATGGATATATATATATATATATATATATATATATATATATACACACAAACACACACACATATATATACAGCATTATTGTACCTGCTATCATGCAGGTGTATAGTAGGTATATAGAGGAATTATATGCAGGTACAGACATGGATATGTATATATGTGAATAAATGTATATATACGGTATATACAGCACTATTGTAAATGCTATCATACAGAGTTATATGGGTAGACTATAGTATGAGGTAGGTAGTCTGTCGAGCACATAACACTGCACGACACAACACTCCCAACATGTTATCTGGGCGTGTATTTATCAAGTATCTTAACGTATGAGTGCTAATCTCACACCAGATAGGCTCATACAGTAGGTTATATAGGGAGGTGTGTATATGGTCAGGTGACCTGAGCAGTGATCCAATAGGCTTATACATATAGGGCGGTAACCTCGTTCCCAGTTTTATCTCTGTGAGATAAAGTCTGGTAAAGAACTACTGCTGAAAGTGTGTATGGGGTAGAATTTCCGGTGTATGTACTTCCCCTTGAAGCTGCCTCCGAACGGACCAAACTTTTCCCGAATCCTGTCGGCAAACACGCCAGCACGTCCCGGTCATGTAGTAAATTCTTCAGGCAAAGCCGTTCCAGTGGCTTAAACGAGGAAATATTGTGCACTTCACACGCTTCTATAATTGTTTTGTCGAAACCGGAAAGTCTGTAGCCTGTACTTCCTGTACTTCCGTTTACACACTTTAGGAGGGCATATCTTTACCAGCCTATATAGGGAGGTGTGTATATGGTCAGGTGACCTGAGCAGTGATCAAGATACAGTAGGTCGTATAGGGAAGTGTGTATATGGTCAGGTGACCTGAGCAGTGATCAAGATACAGTAGGTCGTATAGGGAGGTGTGTATATGGTCAGGTGACCTGAGCAGTGATCCAAGATACAGTAGGTTGTATAGGGAGGTGTGTATATGGTCAGGTGACCTGAGCAGTGATCAAGATACAGTAGGTCGTATAGGGAGGTGTGTGTATGGTCAGGTGACCTGAGCAGTGATCAAGATACAGTAGGTCGTATAGGGAGGTGTGTATATGGTCAGGTGACCTGAGCAGTGATCCAAGATAGAAGTGTGATGAATATGGTCCATGACTTCTTATATCAGCTATGTGTAGAATTTTAACATCAATATGTGTGTAATTGTCAATTTGATTTGATTAGCTTTGTATAATTAGCCTACCTTTAAAAATTCAAAAAGATGTCTGCTTCACAGCAGAGTTTGGTAGCATCTGTGTGTGTCTCCATGTCCGATTTGGCAGGAATTCTGCTGGACAGCTTTTCTAGATTCAAACTCCATAATTACTAGACTTTGGTATCGTTAGATCTTTTTCCATCCCGGTGCCAAAATCTATACTTTAAAACGGTCGGTTTTTAAACGTGTCCAAAATGTTTAATTACAAAAAAGAAGAAGAATTATAATTTTAATAATGATTATACTTATAATAATTATATTTTTTAAATAAAGTTCAAGCCAACACTGCATTTCCACGTTTGAAGCAAATCTTATAAACCATGACTAACATTAACCTTAAAAGATGCTTAAAGTTATTTATTTTACAAATGTGGTGGGAGTACAGTAGCAAAGTAAAAAAAAAAATAGGCAGTGTAAACAATATAATTAACTCTGAATATATGCATCTGAGCAAGTAGGCAGTGTGATAAAAGGTGCAGATGAGGGTCTGTATATTATACGTTACAATAAATATGGTTACAATAAACACTAGAATCTAAATATATATACTATGAGTAAGTAAAGTATACAGTGTATACACAGGTACAGTCTACATAAGGTAAATGCATAAATACTCAAGTAAAGTACAAACACTTGAAAACTCATGCACAGTACCTTCCACCCTTGTGTGTGTAGCGCTGGTGGCCCCTGGCTGATCACTGACATGAGGAGAGGGGAGACCATCTTTGATATCGACCCACATCTACAAGTAAGGCTTTGCAGACTTCTGCCGTCCGTGTCTTGAGTGCAGTTTGTTTGTCACATTTATAATATGGAGAGATGAACTGCATTCCACATTTGTTTGTTAATTGTCTGTGTGTGTGTGTATGTGTGTTGATTTGATTAGAAACAAAAATTATATACTGTGTATAGATGGTTTACTTTTCAGGAGGATGAACTGTAGTAGTATCTGGCGCCCCCTGTTGGCTCAGATGCCATGGTGCAGCTTCCCCCGCTCAGCTGTTCCTAGTGCAGCTGTGTCTGAAAGGTCATAGTGCACTTTGCTCAAACTAAATTGTATCCACTGGCAATTGGTCGTTTAACTAAACCGAATGCTTACCCGGATGACTGAAGCCCCAAATTGGATGCCGTAAGGATACACAAGAACAATCAACTTAGTAATGATGTTACATAACATAATGCAGTATCAACCTCTGCATACAACGAATGGGTGCACTGCAAACTGTGTCCCGAATTGATCCGATTCTAATTCACAAGGTCCCAATTCGATTCAATATTGATTCGGATAGGGATATTTCAGTTACTATACCAATTTTGCTTTGATATGAGAGAACTAATGCTGGAAATTGTACAAGGAACCCTCTAGCCTGTTGCATTATTAAAAATATTAGGTTTACGTTAAGGCTTGAACACAAAGCAGTTACAGACAGTAATGGTCCCCTCCACTCAAAAAAACATTTGTTGCTACAGCTAAATTCTCTTGGAGGCGTGACTTTGACTGTACAGATTGTTATTCTGGAAGACGTCACGAGACCGCCGCCATCTTCGTATTGGGGACAACAAACGGGTTTCTACGATCAAATGTATGCGTTGAGCTCCGTTTTTATTACATACTTTATCACATTCTTGTTCATCGGCTGGTATTATATAAAACTTGCAATTTGGACTTTTGATTTAGTTATTTAGTACAAAACGTAACAGCAGCTCTTTGGCATTGTGATGCACTGAAGAAAATTGCCCTGGATTGTGTTTAATTTGCCGCTTTTCCGATCCGTTTTCTGCACTAAATGAAGCGTTCACAATGTACTCGGGGTGCATGTTTCCCCCAAGCCATAGTTGCGTAGCCACAACAGACAGGAAGTTGACTTCGAGAATTTGTGCAGAACGTGTCACCAGAGAGCGCCCCCCTTTTCACATTCTTCCACTGGAGGGGGAGGAGCTTCTATGTACTTCCTCAAAATCTGAGCCACCTGTGTGACACAACTAATCCTGTGAACCTATCATGGTCGCTATGGCCCAGCTGGTCACACTGTCATCCAGGAAATGCTAACTGCTAACTTGAAATGCTAACGTGAATCTTGTATTTTAAGTTGATTTTAAGTTTAAGTTTAAGTTGTTGTTTAAGTTTAAGTGATCTATGCACAAAAACAATTTTTGTTAAATATATATATAAATGAAGATTGATTGGAATCATTCATTCATTCCATTTATATAGCGCTTTTCTAGACACTCAAAGTGCTCCCCACAATGTAGGGTGGAAATTGCCTCCTTCACCACCACTGGGAGCACCCAACCTTGGGCTACGCAGGCTCAATGGCTGCCATACACTGGCACCAGGCACACATCACACTACACAATGGCTGAACGGCTCAGGAGACAGGGATTTATATCAGCCAATTAAGGGGAAGGGATGATTAGGGGTCCTTGATGTCAGAGAGACCTGATTGGGAATTTGGCCAGGAACCCCCTACTCTTTGCGACCGACATTCAGTCAGGACCTCGGTTTAGCATCTCATCCGAAGAAATCGGAGGAATAGATTGTTAGTTCTGAGCTCAGCATGCCTGCACAGTAGTAGGGCTTGGGGTGCTTTCTTTGGGGCTTTCTTCAGGGCTGTGTTTGTGTGACTGTAACCGTGTCGTCGCGGGAGCCACTGTTGATGTTTGCACGTTGCTCATCCAAGCAGGAGAGGGTGGACCAGGGCATCGAGACGGAGGGCTCCAACCTGAGCGGCGTCAGCGCCAAGTGCGTGTGGGACGACCTGAGTCGACCGCCGGAGGACGAGGAGGACAGCAGGTCCGTCTGCATAGGCTCACAGCCCCGCCGGCTCTCGGAGAAAGGTGAGTGTGCGTCCCCCGAGAGGAGAGGAGACCGGGGTGCTTTGAGTTTGAGTCCCCCGAGAGGAGAGACCGGGGTGCTTTGAGTTTGAGTCCCCCGAGAGGAGAGGAGACTGGGGTGCTTTGAGTTTGAGTCCCCCGAGAGGAGAGGAGACTGGGGTGCTTTGAGTTTGAGTCCCCCGAGAGGAGAGACCGGGGTGCTTTGAGTTTGAGTCCCCCGAGAGGAGAGGAGACTGGGGTGCTTTGAGTTTGAGTCCCCCGAGACGAGAGGAGACTGGGCTGCTTTGAGTTTGAGTCCCCCGAGACGAGAGGAGACTGGGGTGCTTTGAGTTTGAGTCCCCCAAGAGGAGAGGAGAGACCGGGGTGCTTTGAGTTTGAGTCCCCCGAGAGGAGAGGAGACTGGGGTGCTTTGAGTTTGAGTCCCCCGAGAGGAGAGGAGAGACCGGGGTGCTTTGAGTTTGAGTCCCCCGAGAGGAGAGGAGACTGGGGTGCTTTGAGTTTGAGTCCCCCGAGAGGAGAGACCGGGGTGTTTTAACCCTTTCACTACCACAATACCAAATGGTTAACCCTTTCACTACCACAATACCAAATGGTTAACCCTTTCACTACCACACTACCAAATGGTTAAAGGCCCACTTGCAGGTTGTATTTTTGTTCAATAAACAATGTGACTTTCATGAAGAGGGGAAAAAAATTATTGAAATTGACCATCAAACTTTTTGTCCGCCCAACCACAACCACCACGCACATGTATATTTTAATCCATGTTTCATAGCGTGTGTGTGTCATCTTAATGATGACGTCACACCAGGTATCAGGGCAGCGAGGGGCTCTGAGAGTCACGGCAGGTAGTGGCAGGAAGCAAAGAGCCTTCTTGTTACTACTAGCCGAGGATCTAGTATCTGTTTCACCTAACACTATTGCTCCGTGATCATAGCCATTTATCTCTAAAGCTAACCACTATTTGTAAAAGCCACAACCACGTTACCATATTTGTAAATACTAATGTAAATCATTGTGTCGTTGTACATATTGTGTATAGTTTATAACGTGAGTAGCTAGCTTGCTAGCCGGCATTCTCGAAACTCCTAACTACTGTATACGTTTGTCCTCGCAAACAAAGTATTCTGTCAGGGAACTTATGGACACGATAGTAGTAGTAGTTATAAGGTGTTTGAGCTTGTAACGAATGTAACGGTAACGTTAGTTAGCTTTCGTGGTAGCCCGTTTCGAAGGGGCTACTATCGTGCTATCAACATGCCGTGACGTGTAGCTTGCTAGCCGGCATGATGCGTGCAGTGCTTTGCCCCACAGGTCTGAGAAGAGGACCTGCACATTTGACTCGTTCCCGAAACTCCTCTACATGCCCCCATTTAAAATGGTTCACGACAGTAGACATAATGCTAACGTTAGCGGGGTAACGTTAACGTTAGCCAGAGCCATATAGCTAGCTTGGTACTATGACCCGTGATGGGAATAAGGCGACAGCCAATAGCGCTGCATACTGACAACAGGCTGCCTAGTGGTACATGTAGTTCTTTTTTTTTACGACATTAAAAACGTTATAACTACCTTTGTTTCAACCAAAAATGCAGTAGTAGCTGGTCCATCAAAGTCTCTCCGACGATTAAACCCATTTGCGTCTTGTAAGGCGTCCATTTGGATCAAGGAAATATAGCTTTCTGCACTTGTCAAAACTCCATTGTAGTGGATGAGAGGTAGGGGAAAGTTACCTTCAGTCACGGCACTGATAGCGTCTGATAAGCTTTTTGATTGGCTCCATACATGTTATTCGTGCGTGGACATTTACGTTGAAAATATGAAAATAGAAACCAATGATGTAAACTACACATAATTGAAGACTAGAGTTTAACCTGCAAGTGGGCCTTTAACCCTTTCACTACCACAATACCATATGGTTAACCCTTTCACTACCACACGACAAAATGGTCAACCCTTTCACTACCACACTACAGAAGGTTAACCCTTTCACTACCACACTACAGACTGTTGACCGTCTGTAGTGTGGTAGTGAAAGGGTTAACCTTCTGTAGTGTGGTAGTGAAAGGGTTAAATAAGCAGGACTAGCCTCTTGGGCAGCATCATTCATAATGTTGTCGTGAAACAACGTCTTTGTTTTTTTTGTTTATAAGTGATGGTAATATTTGGGACTGATTACTACAGATTAGTACAGCCTGGCCATTCTCATAATTTAAGACTAAATATGTAATCCTGCTAGGGGTGTAACGATGCATCGATGCATCGATCCTAATGTGACGATTCAACTGCATCGATTTGAAAATGTTAGAATAGATTATAATTGATTATAATCTAAATAAAAAAAAATTTATAAAAAAGATTGTATTGTTTTTATTGACCTATAGTCCATTCATGCTGAGTGAATCAGTTCCCTCAGCCACATTTGTGTATTCAACATGTTTTGGGGAATTAACTGATAGATAATGAATAGAATAGAATCGTGGTCAAATGAAGAGATTTCATGATGCATTGAATCGTTGCCTGAAGAATCGTAATCGAATTTAATCGTTGTGAGGTCGCATCGTTACACCCCTAAATCCTGCTTAAGGATGCACCACCGATACCGATAACGACAGATACCAGGCTACAACACGGTATAAGATAAGATAATTGTTAATAGAGACATTTGGACAGTAGATCTCCTAATGAAGACGGAGGACTCTGAAGAACGTTTAGAACAGCATGCATAACGCAGGGGTTCTGTCCTCAGCTGCACATGGCTAATCCCATGCTGTTCTTGGTTCTGGGTGTGGTTGTTTGTGTGGGACGGACGTTGTGGTGGTTAATGAGAGTAGTAGAGACGTTTATTCTAGAGGTTTGCTGTACCTTCGACCACAGTCTGGAGGAAGCCTTTTTAACCAAGTTGCTGAAATATCAGCAGCTCAGGCTGAACATCTCACAACTAGGCTACAAGACGTGTCAACTTTTAGTTTTGGGTCATGTTCACAAGCTGGTGGTTAGGGGCCTTCAGATGGCCATGAAACAAAGCGGGGCTCGCAACTCACTTTTGATGCTCCAAGGTGTTTTAATTCCGACAAAAATATATAGCAGATACATACAACGTTACTTTCGACCCCTCCGGTCTTTTTCAAGTATGAACACAACAGAAAATTTCATCTTTTTTCATACAGGAAATTAAATGAATAAATGAGCTATCAGCCCCACCTGGTGATCAGGGGCGGTACCAAGACTTGCATGATTTTCTTATACATTTTAGACATGATTTAGTAACAATTTATCTTTTACATTTGAACTTTTTTAGATTTTTTTTTTTTGAGAAATATATATATATTGAACACAGTATTAAACATGATTTATTGCATCTATAGATAGGCACCAGTGTGTAAAGTACTTTCTTTGGACCCGGTCCAGGTCCTAACAAATAAAACAAACACAAAAAGGAAAAAACAAATTGTATTGGTTTATTTACAAATAAGGTCTAATGTCAAAGTCCTCATTGAGTCCTGTTGGTGCCATAGTTTTGAGGTACACATACTTCTCTGCTCAGTAGGAGATTATCTATATCTCCAAGATATAGATATGCTTTCAGATGGCCCACATCTCCACGAGAAAGGCTAAACAGTTAGCAAGGTATTGCTCTATATCTGCTGTTATTGGTAGCCGCTCAATTTGGAGACAGCGTTGCTTTTTGTACCCATAGAGTAGATATAGTTTTACGGAAATGCTATTGTATCTGTTTTTGAAACATCATCTGTGTCAATATTGTATGTGTACTAGGGTTGGGCACAGAGAACCGGTTCTAATAGGAACCGGTTCCTAACTTCCAGTTCTGGAAGTCAACTGACAATGTGAATAGTATAAAAAAAAATTAAAGATCTCCTGATTTAAAGAAAAAAAAATCTCCTGCGAAATAAGCTGTGACCTGTTTTGACCTGCACCTCAAAGAATCGTAACCGAGAATCGTTTAGAACAGGAATCGAAATGGAGAATCAGAATCGGAACCGGAATCGTTCAAATCCAAACGATGCCCAACCCTAATGTGTACGATGAATGCTGCACAGTCACAAACGTAATTGAATAACTCCCAATAAAGCATCTAAAATGTGTGTGTGTGTGTCTTAACAGATACAGAACAGATCAGAGAGGCTCTGAGGAAAGGGTTGGAGTTCAACAGCAAGGCAGCACTACCACCCATCAGTCAGAGACCAGGCCACGAGAGACCTCAGTGAGTACACACACACACCCACACGCACACACACACACACACACACACTCTCCATATACTATTACACTTGTGAGGATTACAGTGATTCATTTCCTAGCCCCTACCCCTCGTTGATTTGTGAGGAATCTTGGCCCTAAACCCAACTCGTAACCCTAAAATGCCCTCATATCAAACTGTGGACCGGTCAAAATGTCTTCACCCACACATACACCCCAGTTCACCTCGGTGTAAGCCGGTTACACCAGTATAATCCTCCCCGCCCTGGTGAGTCATACAGCACAACTGGCCTCTGTCTGAACTGTTGATACAGTTACAATACTAGCTCTCCTCAGATACTACTGTAGCTGTCATACAGCACAACTGGCCTCTGTCTGAACTGTTGATACAGTTACAATACTAGCTCTCCTCAGATACTACTGTAGCTGTCATACAGCACAGCTGGCCTCTGAACTGTTGATACAGTTACAATACTAGCTCTCCTCAGATACTACTGTAGCTGTCATACAGCACAACTGGCCTCTGTCTGAACTGTTGATACAGTTACAATACTAGCTCTCCTCAGATACTACTGTAGCTGTCATACAGCACAGCTGGCCTCTGTACTGTTGGGGACAGTTACAATACTAGCTCTCCTCAGATACTACTGTAGCTGTCATACAGCACAGCTGGCCTCTGTACTGTTGGGACAGTTACAATACTAGCTCTCCCACAACAGAACAGTATGGCAGGCCTTAGCTGTCCCTTTGTGATTTCTCCATAGACAATCAGTGGGCCACTTGCAGAGCCAGCAGTACCGAAGGTAAGAGCACTCTCTTGAGAGGAGGGGGAGATTTGTTTCTATACACGGTTTATAGGTTCAATTAGACCCCCGTCCTAAACGTCCCAGGGCACAAAATGCACAGCGCAAAATTTTACATCCAAAGCCACGTGAGAAAACAAGAACTTAAAGGTAGAATCCGTAGCGACCTCTAGGAAAAAGAGTCCCACTTGGTATTGCACTTGCAGTTTAGTGGGGACAGGGCAGGGGCTGCTATTGCTGGCCACACCTTAGACTCTGCCAAGAGACACTATAATTATATTATAAATATTTGTATTATAGCTATATAGCAACTTTATTATAGTGTGAATGTCTCCAGACTCTTGAGGTCTGGCCAGCAATAGCAGCCCCTCCCCCCACTCAACCCACACGTTGAAACAAAAAAAATAAACTAAACAAAATGTAGTATCAAGAGGGGCTATTTAGCCATATTAGATGTGCGTCACCATATATCTATGTCGGTATTTGATGGTAAAGTGCAACTTTAAAGGGGCATACGGGAGTGAGGAAAATGCAATCCTGTGACATCATCGCATTGCATTGGCTGATATGGTTACCCTCCATAAACACGACCATCTCTAAATGCAGGCCACGAGATCTGACATTTACATACAGAACAAGTCACCATTAGTATTCTCCTTAATCCTCTCTCTCTCTCTCTCTCTCCCCCCCCCCCCATTTCCCCCCTCTGTCCCTCCCTCAGGAGCAGAAAGGACAGCTTGGAGAGCGAAAGCTCGGCAGCCATCGTTCCCCATGAGCTGGTTCGCACGCGGCAGCTGGAGAGCGTCCATCTGAAGTTCAACCAGGAGTCCGGCACGCTGCTGCCGCTCTGCCTGAGGTACGGCCGGGTTAGGACATGAATTCCGGGAGAAGTTGGTAGAAAGGCTCTGGTTTAGGCCTGTCGATATATATATTTATTTCTTAGGGCATTTTTAAGTGCTTTTATTGACGGGACAGATGGAAATTGGGAGAGAGATGGGGAGGACCTGCAACGTGCAAGCATGTCCCTGGGCCGGATTCTAACCCAGGGTGTTGCGATTACAATGCAAGCGCATTTACGTGGTGCGCCACTGGGGCGC
>NC_140173.1:52345570-52435570 GCF_963971535.1 Notolepis coatsorum
AGACTGACTAGGGGCATGGTGGTGTAGACTGACTAGGGGCATGGTGGTGTAGACTGACTAGGGGCATGGTGGTGGTGTAGACTGACTAGGGGCATGGTGGTGGTGTAGACTGACTAGGGGCATGGTGGTGTAGACTGACTAGGGGCATGGTGGTGGTGTAGACTGACTAGGGGCATGGTGGTGTGTAGACTGATTAGGGGCATGGTGGTGAACCCTAACTCAGGTGACCAGGAATACCTGTTTTTTCCAAAATTCTGTTCAAATGCCATCTTGGAATAACAAAACAACGATTGTGTGCAGACAATTGAAAATGTTGGGTTCCTTTCCACTTTCTTGAATATAGAAAAAATTTAAATACTTGTTCTAGAACTGTATTTTTTGCACTTGTTTGTTAAGTTACTGGGAATACCCTTTCCTTGTTTTTGCTCATTTTAACAGACAAAACACAACACATTCTAGTAATTCTGGTTTACACCTAACCCTTATTATTGCTGTTATGATTTCCAAAAATAAAATCTCACCAATCTTTAGTAAAATAGGAGATTTAAGTGTTTATCTGGAATTGTGAGGATAGGTATTCGCTGTAACCTGGGATCAATATGTGAAACGTAATTATCTCCTAAAATAATTGGCCACAAAAGACTAAACTCATTTTGGTTGTTCATTGGGGTGCCAAGATCATGCCCAAAACATATCATGCATATGCCATGAAAATTAAGCCTTTTATGTTTGTTATCAATTGAAGGCCATGAACTATGTTGACTCATATCCTATACCCGGATTTTTCCTTCAGATTCAGCTAAATTTGAATTCTCTTGAGATAACTCGGGGAGAACTATGGTATTATGTTACATGATGATGATATCCCTACAAAACAACCAAAACATTTTAATTCTCTCTTAAATTGGAGGAGATAGTGAATTGGTATTCCCGGTAACTTAGGTCAACTTTAGAGGTCCGCCATCCCTCATTACATGATTTTTTTTTTAAAGCTGAATTATTTGGCATCTATAACAATCATTCTTGACATGAGAAAAGATTTTAATGTTGTTCGTATAACGTCCTGGGTTATATGGCTTAGAAATGGGGCAGGTTACCGGGAATACATGCGTTACCCATATATAGAGAGAGAGAGAATATATTGTCCCCCCGTTGGGATGAACTTGGGAGTCTGTTCCTAGTTTATCTGCCACACGTTAGCACTCGATAACGCTAGTTAGCTGTCCCTGCCTTTAGCTAAGCTACTAGCCGACATGGCTAGCCCAACTGAACCACACGTTAGCACTCGATAACGTTATGTAGCTAAAGCTAGCTAGCTGTCCCTGCCTTTAGCTAAGCTACTAGCCGACATGGCTAGCCCGACTGAACCACACGTTAGCACTCGATAACGTTACGTAGCTAAAGCTAACTAGCTAGCTAGGTTAGCTAATGCTAGTTAGCTGTCCCTGCCTTTAGCTAAGCTACTAGCCGACATGGCTAGCCTGACTGAACGTTCTAACACGCAACAACTTTCATCTTCAGTCCATCTGCCGAACGTCCTCTTCGTCTTGGCATAACCTAATCACTATACTTGGTATTGATAAGCTTACGGCATGCAGCGTTATTTCCTCTGCTCCGATGCTGCACATTTGGTTTTCAAAAGTAGGAGGCCCGACAACACACGTTAATGTCCCCATGGGCCGTACAAGTCTTCTTTAAACAAGTCAAGAAGAAAACATAACAATAAGTCAAGAACAGAACAAGAACACCATAAGGTCCAACAAATTTAAAATAAATGCAAATAAATGAAAGAATGCAAGCACTCCCAGACATACCCCACGCGAAGGTAAGGAAAAACTCACTAAAACCTAACAATAGGGGAAAATGCTCCACAGGCAGTGTGGAGGAGAGAAACCTTAGAAGGGCCATTCAAGGGGGGATCTCCCTTCTTAGATGTCGGTGATAGTAGTGTTGCAGACTAACAGTTGGTAAGCATGCACTCAAGTGTGTAGTGAAACACAGAATAGTGCATGCAATAGCAACTGAACATTTTGAAAAATTAAAGATAGAGCTGATAGCGATAGCAACTGAACATTTTGAAAGATTGAAGATAGAGCTGATAGCGAATTTATTTGAGGCACAGGGGCGGCGCAAAGAGGGTCGCATCCTCCCCGTCTTAATCACGGGACATTCAACACTCCGGTCATTGCTCAGGGACAGCCGGAGACAGGGAGATAGGGGGCGGCGCAGAGAGGGTTGCGAACTCCCCGACATCATCCCGGGGAAGTCCGGCACTCCGGTCACCACTACGAGACCTCCGGAGACAGGAGGGCACGCAGAGAGGGTCGCATCTTCCCGGCCTTCATCACGGGACGTCCGACACTCCGGTCAGCACTCCAGGACAGCAACTCACAGGGGGACAGGGAGACGGGACAGGCGTTAGACAGCTCATGTGATTGTAGTGGGCGGACATAGCAATAGATACAAGTGGTAAGCATATATGTGAATAGAGTAGATATATGAAGTAAGCATATGTGAATAGAATAGAAGTACTTAACCCAGCAATGAAACCGCATTGACACATCAGTTGACAGGACCACGGACAGACGACGGTAAGTAACTGATCCAAGGCCTCGGTGGTGCATGTAGAGCAGTCACTGCAATCTTGGCCAAGACCCCGAGGCATCCATCACCTTAGTCAGCGCTAGATAATACCGGTCTTCTTCACATCTCTCTACCGACTACCAGACCGACGCCAACCAGCTCCCCCTAGTGTTAGTCCCAGGGCTGGGCGATATGGCCAAAAACGTTATCGCGATAAAATAATAAAATTATTTTCATATCACTCTATATCGATAATTATCGTCGATATAATTTCTGTCAAGTTTAATTAACTTCTTATGCCCGGCGCCGTTCCTCTACGCAGTAAACACGGCCCAGTGCATAGATTATTATATTCCACCAGGGGGCAACTGGATCATATGCATTATAAGAATGGAACTAACACAGTTAGCCAGAGCAAGCGGTGTATCCCAGGACAATGTACTAACTATCACCCTAAAATACTCCGTTCCGCCACAATACATTGCAACAACGTCCACCGCATACCCCACACTACTCTAAACGTTACCTCAGAATTCACGCCACACACCCACTCCGCACGTAAACTATAAAATAGCGGCGTGAAAGCTAATGATCCTAGCCAGCCTTGTTTACTACCCAGAGGTGCATCGCGGGTCTCCTTCGCTGTCACCATCTCCTTCACTGATTGGTTGTTAGTGCGCGTGTGCTGATATCCAAGCTTGGAAAATCGATATATCGAAACTTTGCGACCACGTTTCATGTTTATTTCGAGGAAATAATTTTTCGCGATAGTTATCGTTATCGTTTTATCGCCCAGCCCTAGTTAGTCCTCCCACGATGCTTTGCAAAAAAGTAAACGGGTCATCGAATGAAACCAATAGTATATCTGCAGAGCCCCAGAGCCCGGAACACTATTCTACAAACGTGTCTAATGTGAAATATATAAGCATGTAAGCAAAACTAGATTTTAGGTCTGTGATGGAAAGTGATTGTTAAAAAAAAAAAAATCTCTCTCTTCTCGCGAGGCCCCCCTTCTTGCGAGGCCCTGTGCGACCGCACTGCTCGCACGCCCCTAGCGGCAACCCTGTTCCTCAGGTATCAGGTCGGTCAGTGATGTAGTGATGAGAGGAGGCTGCTCTGGTCTTTATATACACATCTCAACACCTCGACCACATCTTACCACACGTCATAAACATGATGCAAGGCCTGTCTGCCACTGTCTGTTCTTATCAGGTTCATATCAGGTTCATATCAGCTTCATATCAGCTTCTTGATTCCAAAGTACCAGGGGTCAGGACTGGATATGCGGGAAGACAAGTTCCTTCCTTGTGTAACTTCCCTGAAGTTGGGGTAGCAGATTGGCCAAGAGGTACAGTAGAGAAGGTCACCAGGAACTGAAAAGTCACCGGTTCGATCCCTGGCACCAACAGCAGAGTGTATTTCCAGCTGTGAGCTGGTGATCGGAGCGTGCGCTCCCCAAACCTTCAGTTCTATCAGGTACAGCTGTGGTTCTCAACGTGGGGTCCGGGGGCCTCCAGGGACCCTTAGTGGGGTTCCAGGGGTCCCCAGAAAATAACCAGGACTTGTTTAATTTCACTATAATTTCATGGGCTAGAAGTTAAGCAGAGTGAGAGAACGTATCAGAATGACTCTGATGTTAAGGTTCAGTCTCTCCTTTGTTATCTCCCACCAAGATGCTTATGGAATTATGGACTAAATCATAACAACAATGTTCTCAGGTGAGGGTTCCTGAGATAAACCCTTATTAAATGAGCGTTCCTGAGATAAACTCTTATTAAATTAGGGTTCCTGAGATAAACCCTTATTAAATGAGCGTTCCTGAGATAAACTCTTATTAAATGAGGGTTCCTGAGATAAACTATTATTAAATGAGGGTTCCTGAGATAAACTCTTATTAGGAGTTCCCAGCCTAATGTGTATCAATTCTTCTTAATAGATAAAGTATTGTACCCTATATCTATACAGTAATACTAATTATTATGTTTAATTGAATTAATTCCTATTTGTTCAGTTCATTGTAAGATTCAGATCCAGATTCAGATGACTTTATTCACCATATTGTAGTACAAATGGAATGTGATTCGTCATTTACAGTGCATGCTTTTTTTCACAATTAAGAACAATACAACAGTAAATAAATAATTATAAAGTGCAAGACAGGACAGAACAGTGAGACAACAATAAGACAGTAAAAGTGCAGTGGTTGGGGACGTGGATACAGTGCAGCACAAAGTTCAAGTCCAGAAGTCCAGCCCTAGCAGCTCGGCCATAGAGGGGGGGGGGGGGGGGGGTGGAGCAGGGGGACACCTGACTCATTTACCAGGCGAGCTGCTGAGGGGAAGAAACTCAGTCTGTGACGGGACCTAAGTGTCTTGGGCAGCCGTAGCCGCCTGCCGCGGGGGAGCATGGTGAAGAGGTTGTGTAAGGCAGCAAGTGTTTCATAATCATCTCTCAATTTGCACAGTCCACGAGTGAAGAGGAGCAGGGAGATGAACATGATATCTAGCCTGCCCCCTTACTCAAAACAATAAACAAACAATATAAATAGATGGTCTGTCAATTACAATCATCTAACAATCAATACTTCGAGTAAAGATTCCACTTGAGCACCACAGATTTTACAAATTATTTTATGAAAAGGAGACATCGAGAAGCTTCGTCTCTGACTTTTATTTATTATTTTTTTTAACTTTTTTATCATTCCATTTGGGCTGTGGGGGGTGCTTAATGTCTGAAGGAGTCGACTGAAGGCTTCTTGTCCTCTGCAAAAGCATGCAATTGGTCCACTGATGGATACATCTTGATATTTGTCTAGTGTGTTCATTAGATGGGTGAAATCCTCTTTCAGTGCCTCTGTGCCTGTTTTCGTAGGCAGTTAGCCTCTGATATGCGTGCCATTAGTGTTAGGCACGCTTCTAGGCCTCTTTTCTTTTGGAAAGAATGATAATTTTTTTTTTTTTTTATTATTATTTTTTTTTATTATATTCAACTAAGAGGTTGGCCAGTCGACTACGGCTCCTTTCGACCGATTAGTCGACTAATCGATTAATAGGGGTCAGCCCTACGTCCTCATATGAAATCCTTCCCCTAGACTCTGTTTGGAGGAAGGATATCCCAAACTTGGAAGTAGATTTTGATTGGGATGAAGTCTGGGCAAACGTACGGCTATCATCACGTAACCCAGATCACCAACAGATTAACCTTAACTTTGTTCATAGGACTTACCTGACTCCTAGACGTTTGCACCTAATGGGGCTCAGACAAGACCCTCGATGCTCCTTATGTTTAAACGGTGATCTTGGTACATTTATGCATATGTATTGGTAATGCCCTCCTGTTAAGATATTCTGGGAATGGAAAGTGATTGTTAACCCTTTATCTGCCAGGGATTATTCTGATCATATACCCCTATCTGCCACTGTTGAAAGTCTATGGAGATGTTCCCCTTCTTTGCAGGGCTATAACTTTTTAAATTGTATTGCTAAATTGACATTACTATGGCCCATTCAACGTCAAGTATCTATCGTTTAGGATGTAGCAACGTTCTACTTTTTCATTCACATATTCATACTAAAATATGGTCTAAAGTATAAATATGTTTTTATCGTTTTCTGCAGCATTCTGCAGAACGTGATTTATAGCCATAAATGCATTATATTGATGATCAAATACAGTTTGATAGCGATCGGCGCCAGATAATTTTTTTTAAATGTACGTGCTTCTAGAAGTTACTACTCATCATCTGATGTTGACCGGATGGGGGGGGGGGGTCGTTTATAATTCCGTGGCCAACGTTAGATGATTCATGTAGTGTGGGTGATATGATCATCAGAGCAGTTTGTATCGAACACGGTAATAATAAACGCTGAAACTTACCCCAGTCTCCTCGGGCCGTTGGGCGATCAGCTTGGAGTAGAAAGTTTCCTATTATGGGATGTTGATCTAGATGAACCATTTCCAGGTTGTATAATACTATATATGTCCAAATAACGTTGTTTATTGAGTTAGGGCGAGTGATTGATTATCCAGTGTGTCGAGATGGAGCCCCGGGAGCTATAGCGAGTGGCCGGACCGAATTTGGATGAGCACCACTTTCTGTTTCCGGTTTGCTGTTTGGGCGATCCGCCGATCGGCCACCAGATGGCGCTCTTGAACCGTTGGAGAGTTGAGAGGAGATCAACAGGAGATCTCAAGTCTCCGCGGGTGAAATATGATTGCCATCACAGATTTTTGAAATATTGATCTCAATGACGTGTTACGGCGTCATTGGCAGATTACGCATGGCGGAGAATGACGTGTTAACTCGTCCTTGGCGATTAAAGGGTTAACATTCTATTTATTTATATTTTTATTAAAAAAATAAAAATCTCTCTTCTTGCGAGGCCCCCCTTCTCGCGAGGCCCTGTGCGACCGCACTGCTCGCACACCCCTAGCGGAGGCCCTGATTATACACATAATTTAAGATATAGTTAATGCGTTCGCAAATACGAGAGCTCTATCATTGAAGTGGGCGTTGGCATTCAACAGGGTTCCGGGCACCGGACCTGTGGCACGGAAAGTGTTAAGGACCAGCCGGTCACTAGAACGGGTTCCATAGATTCCAACATTTCATTCGAATAATGATGTAATATAAGGAGGTAGCTTAAGAATGAACAAATACCAGTGTTTGTTGCGCCTCTCCGTCAGAGAGGACCAACCAACCTTCTCATAAAGGCCACAGTGACGAGTGTCGTGTCCGTCGTCTGCCCATACCGGTTCCCGAACGTGTCTAGATGGGGAAAGTGTCGTCTGAACGTCGTGATTTACGAGCCTCTGTGGCCAGCGGACGGGAGAAAGGCGATCCCCTTCGCCCGATACTGTAACACACACGCACGCTATTGTCATCCACTGATTGCCCAGACGATAAAGAATACTTGTTGCTCAGATTCCCTCCCCGGGGAACCCTGGTAGATACCGCGCTACACTATCACAGCACAGAGATTCAAGTTTTGTTTTGTGTTGTTTAACTTTACACACCGTGTACAGGCTTATAATGTTCTTGGACTTAAAAAAGATTTACTGACCGTAATACATCAAGCGGAATCTGATGACCTCTGGTCCGCAGATATATACGTGTCTCATGCCATAGTGGCGCCGGTTGCCCTGGCTTGGAAGGGGTGGCTGATGCACCTGCTTTATGTAATCACTGTCTCTGTGGGAAAGCACAGGGCCAACGGCCAGCTTACAGAGAGCCCTTTGTATGAACCAGGGGAAGATGGATAGAAGGGGAGAGAAAAAGATGGAGCGAGATTGGCCCTGGGAGTTAGTCAGAATACAGCGAAGGACACTCGGGTTCTGAGTGGGACACACCTGCGAAGACAAAGGGGACTAAATAAAGACGGGTCAATAGAGTACCTTTGGCTTGAAGCTGGGGTAGGCAACTCTGGAGGAATGAGCAAGAGTGAGCTTACCTGTCCAGCAGGATCACAGCGGGCTCGGTGCCGTGCGCTATAAACACACACACACACACACACACACACACACACAACAAAGGTTCCCCACAGACTCTCAAAGGCACTGGCAGTTTCAAGCTGGATTTTTCAGAAAACTGTAAAAATATATATACTTCCCGGCCTCTCGTTGGCCGACGCGACCCTGGGGGACGCCGCTCTGCTCGCCAGAAATCCCTGATTGGTTGTTAAGAATTCCGGGTTGATTACAGGGCCTGGACAGTCACAGAGAGACCAGGTGTTTGTTTTCTCAGAGCCTTTTGATTTATCGGTAGCCGCCGTCAGGATGTATGTACAATTTAGAATAAAATCTTTCCATAACAATTAACTTGTCCAAACTGGTTACGGTGCTGACGACCAGCACTACAGTCAAAACCGGGGACCAGAATTGGGACGGACGTGGAACCGAAACCCAAACAATCAGCCGACCACCGTGGCTTCTAATGACAGGGCAGCTCATGTTCTGTGGGTCTTCTGTCTGCTCCAGAGGGCGGCTGCTTACGGGCTGCTTGCTCATGTTCTGTGGGTCTTCTGTCTGCCGCAGAGGACGGCTGCTTACGGGCTGCTTGCTCATGTTCTGTGGGTCTTCTGTCTGCCCCAGAGCGCGGCTGCTTACGGGCTGCTTGCTCATGTTCTGTGGGTCTTCTGTCTGCCCCAGAGGACGGCTGCTTACGGGCTGCTTGCTCATGTTCTGTGGGTCTTCTGTCTGCCGCAGAGGGCGGCTGCTGCACGGGAGACACTTCACCTACAAGAGCATCAACGGCGACACGGCCATCACCTTCGTGTCTACTGGAGTGGAAGGAGCCTTTGCTACGGAGGAGCATCCATACGCAGCGCACGGTCCCTGGCTTCAGGTACACGCGCACACACACACACACCTACACACCTTCTTGTGTTACTATACAAGTTGTGAAGACTATGAACTAGATTCCATTGACTAGTATTAATTCCTCTAGTTCTCTAAAATGGCCTATTTTGAAGTGAGGTACAATCAAAAAGGGCTTCATTTCCTATGTCCACAAGTCAAACTGGTACTTGCAAAGACAAGTATGCACGTGCGCACACACACACATACACACACACACACACACACACACACACACACACACACACACACACACACACACACACACACACACACACACACACACACAGGAATGCTCTGTGCTTTCTGTACACATGCTGCATGCATTCAATTTAACTGACTACTCTCTCTCTGTCTCTGGCTCTGTCCCTCTCTGTCTCTCTCTCTGTCTCTCTCTGTCTCTGTCTGTCTCTCCTGTCTCTCTCTCTCTGTCTTTGTCTCTCTCTCTGTCTCTGTCTCTCTCTGTCTCTGGCTCTGTCCCTCTCTGTCTCTCTCTCTGTCTCTCTCTGTCTCTCTCTGTCGCTGTCTGTCTCTCCTGTCTCTCTCTCTCTGTCTTTGTCTCTCTCTCTGTCTCTCTGTCTCTCTCTGTCTCTGTCTCTCTCTCTGTCTTTGTCTCTGTCTCTCTCTCTCTCTGTCTCTGTCTCTCTCTCTCTCTCTCCCTCTCCCTCTTTAGATATTGTTGACTGAGGAGTTTGTGGAGCAGATGCTTGGAGACATACAGGACCTGAACACTTGTGAAGAGGTGGGTGAGACCTTTTCTCTGCACTGAGGAAATGGTGAATTTCTGTTTGTTTCAACCGCTCATATCAGAATGGTGAATGGTGATGCGTGGATAGATACCAGTACTGGTCTTGATAATGAAAACGCTGAAGTTGAATAAAAGATTTATGAAAGAAAAAGTGGAAAAACATTTCAGCATATAATATATTTATGGCGTTTTGGAAGAGGACAATTTAGTTCCCTAATGGTAAGAGTGAGTATGCTAATCATTGACATATGCTAGCCTGTAATAATCCCCACCCTCTCCAGAAAAATCCACTTTGCATTTGATATATTGAAGATATTTAAATTTTATTTTATTTTATTTTATTTGTCTTTTTACAATAATTTGTGATGCCATCACAAACACTGGCATTTAAAGGGTAAACTTTCAAAAAGTCCTGCACCAGAATGCAGGAAATTAAGTCTTTGTAACAAAATAATTCCTGGTGGGCCCAGACCCCCCACTTAACACTTTGAATGCCCAGCAGGGGGCGCACATTTAGTGCTTGAATGCCCACATCCACTTCAATGTTAGCATTAATATCGCCTAATCTATGTTTTAAATTATGGCTATGTGTCTAATCTGCCCGTCGCATTATCAATGACCTATTTCCAGTCAACATTGTTGAAGCAGATTGTTTTTTTATCGGTTCATTTCCGTTTCATAGCATTTAGAAAACCCCTCGTTTTCACAGGAAAAAAAGAGGATTCCATGATAATCGCCCGTACTTTAATATTCTAGAACGTTGTCATTTGTCGGCCTACTTATGAATCGTTTTCAAATAAACGCTAGATTATCGATAGTATATGTGTACGTGTGCACGCTAGTGCCGCACGCTGAAAATCGATTCTCTCAGTTCCTGATCGCTCTTAGAGTCAAACAGCCATATCACAAAAAAAAGAAAACGCTTATATCTCCATGAAAACGGGTCTGATTATCCTAATACTGGTCAAATAGATTCCTTACCTGAGATCAGATGGTATCCAAATGGATTATTCCAATTCCTGATCGCCATTCCGAAAATCGATCCTTTTATTGATCCACCGCGTATACTGTACAACACATAATCCCCGCTGCTCTGAGGGTCCAGAATGAAGCTGATCGACTCCGGTCACATGCGTGAGAAGTAAAATGTGGAGTCCGGGTCTTTTTTTTCTCATGTCTTTTCATTGAGTCCAATCCAAAAGGGTGAATTACCATCTGGGAGACGATAGGGGGCGCTTTTTCACATCTGAGCGCCTGGAGTGGCTGATTTACCATATGAATTCAGATCGCGAATAAATAAATAAAAACAAGAAAAAACGAATATTCTCGTTATGGACATTCAACCCGCGGGGGGTAAACCCGAGAAAACTCGGGTTGGGCATCCAAAGTGTTAAGAAGTGGCCTGACTGGGGCTATATTTCGCACTATATTTCCCCGCCTGAATTATTTCCCTAGTCCGGCCCTGCATAGCAGTATTTGGTATGGGCAAATACTTGGAAGATTAGTTTTCTGAATCTGTTAAACAGTGGGGAAGTAGAACCAGACTCCCTGGAAAACTAGTATCATTACTGAGTGGACTATCCTGGCGAAGTAAAGTTGATTGATTGATTGATGGTCACAGTTAATAATTACATTTCCTTCTTACAGACCAAGTTACCAAAGGAGTACAGCTGGCCAGAGAAGAATCTGAAGATCTCCGTCCTACCAGACTCTGTGTTTGATAACCCTCTGCAGTGAGACTGGGACCACTCAAATCCACACCACACATCTACCATACGCACCCTCATGTCTTTACGCAGATCTCTACCTTGACTGAAACCACACACACACACACACACACACACACACACACACACACACACACACACACACACACACACACACACACACCAGTGTTCTCCCCTGGAATGTATGACACGGTGGTATTAGGGCACCAATGATAAACACTAGCATGACACTCCTACTGAAGTGATTCTTTGTGGATTAACCTGTTAAGCTGTAGGAATATGTCGCCTAAGTAAATGGAAGATTGCTCCACTTCTGCAAGGTCAATTTGCATGTTCTTGGTATCTAGGAACATCTAGGGACCTGGGGGTATGTATTTCCAGTGTCAGAAATATTGTGTCTGTTACTAGGCTGAGTACATTTTAATGAAGAAAAGGAGAATATAAATTATGATTTATGATTTTTGCATCTTTGATCATGTTAAATCTGCGGGGTACGAGAAAATGCTCACTGAGCTCATTCACCACCTTATTGAGATCATGTGTACAAAAAATCTAAGCAAATGAATAAAGGGAAGATGATTAAACAGAAGGATTTGTAGATACAGTAATGAATGATAATCGATTTTAATTATAAATTCATATTTGACCTTGAACTTGACCTTATTATGGCCAAATCATACATCTATGGATAGGGAAAATGCTCCTGTTTCCAATGGCAGGGTTTAATCTGGATTTAGTCATTTCCTTGCGGTTTTTACGATAATTAGCATTTTCCGATAAATTCGTATTTCCGATAAATCGCATAAAACATCGGTAAAAATGAAAATATACACTTTGACTACTGTTTTTGATAGGGTTATTGGCTTTACTCTTGGCTACAAAAAATTAATATTTAAAAACATTAACCTCTTAACATCCAAGGGCCCACATGTGTACGATTCTTTGCCGACCTCTAGTGGCTCAGGTGTGTATTTATTTTAATACAATACATGGATAGAATTAAAGCCCTATTTGTTGCCTGTCGATTGCCCTTTCAGGTGACAAAATCCGTTCAGCGGTTCTCGAGTTACATGCCGATATGTGAGGCGTGCCCCAAAGTACGCAAAAGTACACATTACCACCCTTGACTCCCGGGCCTCTAGCTCTGTCAATCATTTGGCGATCTCGACAATCCTTGCACAGTGTTGTAGCCAATGAGTGTGGCTTTCCAATGATACCCCATGATATGATAATTGGGGATCTAATACGGTCTCTATTGATCGATTTATGATAAAGAAAAGCAGGGTCCCCCTGTAGGGGGACCTTAAGGCTTAACACACTAATTGATAGGTCCACAAGGTGGTGTTTATACATTCACAAGTTAGTTGCAATGCTGTTGTTACACACTTAGGGGAGAAACCGTGTGTGCACATACATACACTCATTGACTACACTATGACTGACGAGGGACCTTCTGGGGCCTTCTCACTCCCTTCTGCCTTCATTCATGGACTCCGAGTGGCCCAGGGGCCCAGAGTCCTGTATCCCCCCCCCCCCCCCCCCCCCAGCGGACAGCCAGAGACAGCCTCACTCACTGGGACTCTCCTGGGATGGACACTGCTGGGGACACTAATGGAAGATTGTGGATGGTCCCATCCAAAGACTTTTACACCATGGGTTCTCAAACTGTGGGCTGGAACCCACTATGGGTTGCAGGCCTGTTTCTGGTGGGTCCCCACACGACGGGAATAATGCTTACATTATGAGCCTGGGTTTCGTGTGAGAGAATACATTTCTCCCTCTGGCCCCAGGCAGAGAGAGTTTAAGAACCATTACTTTAGACTGTTACTTCATTCTCAGATTGGCCCCATTGTTTCTACTGTGTTTCTCTGAGGTTCAAATGTTTTGAAAAATGTCCAGCACGCTTCAAACCTATCTCTGCCTATCTCTGTAGTCATAATCTGTGAGATATTCTGATGGCTGTACGCTTTTATCCAAAGTTTGTCACGCACGCATACATTTTAGTATGGGTGTCTGCTGGTCGCAGTAGGAATCGGAACACCTTACCTTGGTTATGCTGCGTTCCAATAAAATGCTGGAATTTCCAGTCGGGTGGTCGTAATTGCGCCCCGGTGCGTTCCAAGGGTCCGATTCAGCAAACCCTAGGAAGGAAATGTGGACGTCCGCAAGAGGCTGATGTTTGTGCGGCTGTTTTTTTTTTAGCAAAACGATAATATATACAGATAAACTATGTGAACGGAATTACCAAATGGGTGTTTTTATGTTGAGAATCAAGCTTAAAAGAGAACTGCACTTCAGAAAACTCTTGAGTTGAGAAAACTATGTTTCCTACTTGGAATTCCTGATTTTTAGGGACAGTCCCTTGCAATTTCCCTAATAGGGCAGTCAGAATCTTCCGACTTTGGGACACGTCTGAAACGCATGCTCTACACACCGAACCACATGCTAAACGGTAGCGTTACGTTGTCATTCCCCCCCAATGTAACCCGTTCAGGTCACAGACACAAGGTCCATGTTCAGATTTGAAGGGATACTTTAGGTTTTTTAGTGAATTTGATTCCTTTAGGTATTTTTATACCATTCATAAAGCACCAGCGCAAATGTTTTGGTTATTGAAATATTAGAAGCAAAGATAAGATATACTTAGGATTTGTTAGCAACAGAAGTGGAAGTCATTGAGCTGAAAACTATTTCTCAGAAAGATCGTATCCAAGTCCCTGTATATAGTAAATAATGCTACCGACTTATGCTCACATTGCTAATCTCCGGCAACAGATTCTGCCTTCAGAAAACAACACTTGAAGCGAGTGCATTTTTGGAAAGAATAAAAGGTATCCTGGGTTCTTAATCAATCATTACGATTGCATTACGATGATGTACCGATCACGGGCAAGATAAAGTCCCATGGTACTTGGGTGCACTCTCGAGGACGCTGTAGTTAGGCTAATTCCAGTGGTCGTTGAAAAGACTGAAACATCACTGGTTGTATCTTTGTAATGGTGTTCTCTTCAAATTAGTTTATGTACGTATAGTATTTTCAAATGCTGGACATTCTCTTTTATAATTTTTTTTATTACATGTTTGTGGCCATGCCAAAGCTACAGTTGGTAGTACCCTCCCAATGTTGTCTGTTTCTTGCGAGCGATTTGATTCTGTGATGTTGAATTTAGATTTAGACTGAATCTTTATTTGTGACCCGTTTGATAATCGAGCCCTGTTGTTTTTGCTGTGTGGTATTATCATTCAAGAAGCAGATTTACCCAGCCAAATAAATGAAAACGAATTATATGTAATTCTTGGCTGTTTTGATTGAATAATTGTCCAAATAAATGTGGGTATTTGTTATCACGGATGTCTTGCAGCCATACCAACCAACGAGGTCTCGTTTGAAACACTCTGGGATGGTATTTCATGGAGATAACTGGGCCTGCTTCTGCTTCTTGAAATAACCCCCATTCTGTCCCGTTTCAAATATTACGGAAGTATCTACCATTGTTCCCCTGTACCAAGAAAAGCTGGTAGATTCCTGTTGCAATTCAGTCAAGCTTGATTAAGATGTCCATTTGGTGGTGAAATGGCATTGGAGCTTCTCCATTGGCTTTTCAGAAGGTGGGCTTTAAAGAAGAAAAAAAAGTATTCCTGGACGAATAGAGCTATTGCCAGGGTCCACTGCACATGTGCCTAGAGATCCTCTATATGTTTAACGTCACTGAATGGGAGTCCATCTCTAGTGGTTCCCATCACAAGTATTTGTCCTCGATGGTTACATAAATGTCCTGGAATGCGTGTCCCTATCAACAGGACCTGCGCTAAATGTGATGGGCTGAACCTCTCCAGTGCCTTTGAGGCGAACAGGACCGTGTAACCTACAGACTGATGCACACGGTGCCTGGAGCCCCGGTCCTGTGCATCACACAGAATCACGACTGCCCTATTCATTGTTTTCTCTCATGCACCTGCTGCATTCTACGCTTGTTGATACAGACGGCTCAAGACTACTTTAGTTCACTACAGTGTTCTTAGGTGGGGGGTGGGGGGCGTACTCTTCCAACATGTGTTATATATTGTTATAATTTTTTTTTATTCAGAGTAATGTAAAAAAAAGTATTACTTATTATTACAACATTTTGTAATACTGTCTTTCACTGAACTGCCTGTTTCTCTAATCCCAAGTGCATTTAATAATAAAGATATTTACATTAATGTGAAACAAACTTGACTTGTTTTATATTGTAGATTATATGCTACCGTTGCCGGAATTGCAAGAATAAAAAGAGATTTCTCGCAATTAAAACGTTTTATACATTCATCATAACGGCTGGATAATAGGAAATAAATGTAATACTATTTGCTTTGTAGCCTACATCTCGTCCGACTCCTACCAATGCAGAGGAACAAGGGGGGGGGGGGGTGATGTCTGAAATATGACAATTCATCCCGGTCATTTACAAGCTCTCCGTACATAAACACGTTTCGCAATTATGCCACAACAATGTGGAACGCCCTACCCAAAGCTGTAAAGGAATGTGAATCCCTACCCACATTCAAAACCGCTCTTAAAGAGCACCTACGAGGGGAGCTCCAGTAGCTCACCGCGTACCTCGAGCGCTATTTCGGATCTGGGGTTTAGCGAGTTCGAATCCCGGACTGCAGCCGTGCCTTTCCCAGAGTGTCTTCCCCCCCATCTGTACCCCTTCAGCCTGTTTCTGTCGGTCATTCTTGACCAGAGTAAATGCGATAAACGCAAAAAAGAGCCAGCGGAATGGCCAAAGTTTAAAAAAAAAAAGAGCACCTAGGCTGCAATTCGAAACTGGCCACCGTAAATGTCCAAACCCCCCCCCCCACCCCCTCCTAATAGACAGTCTCCTCCCCACCGTATGTATATTTCTCTACCACCCACCCACCCCCTCCTAATGTAGTCTCCTCCCCATCATATGTATATATTTTCTCCCCACCGTATGTATATTTCTCTCCCACCCACCCCCTCCTAATGTACAGTCTCCTCCCCATCATGTATATATTCTCTGTTAGGATCTATGGGTAACAGTACTGTATATTTGCATATCGTATATGTCACAAATGTAACAGTACTATATACCTGTATGTCATGTATGTCCCTATGCCATAAATGTCATGTATGTTGTGTATGTCATAAATGTCACTATGAATTGAAAATGGGGGACCCTGATGTAAACAAGACAAACGTCTTTCTCTGGTCTGCATCCCCTTAACAATTGTGTGTATTGAGCCGTACTGTATTGTACCCATTCTGCAATCTGTTAAATAAAGTTTTCATTCATTCATTCACATTCACAATACATTATGAATTGAAAATGGGGGACCCTGATGTAAACAAGACGAAAGTCTTTTGGTCTGCATCCCCTTAACAATTGTGTTATTATTGTATTGTACCGGTAACGGTACCCATTCTGCAATCTGTTAATCAAAATGTTCAATCAATCAATCAATCCGATATAGACCATGCAATTCCGCGTTACATGGAGTTCGTGAGGGGGGGGATCAAATGAATGAATGTTGATTAGAGCCTTGATGTAAGTGGTTGTGTTAACTTGTGTAGCTACAATCAACATTCATTCAGAATATATTGTTGCCTTTATTTCCAATTATCCAGCCGTTGTGAGGAATGAAAACGTTTTAATTGCGAGAAATCAAATGTTTTATTCCTGCAATTCTGGCAACGGTAGCCTATAAATAATCTACAATAAAAAAAACAAATCAGTTTGTTTCACTTTAATGTAAATATCTTTATTATTGAATGCATTTGGGATTACAGAGAAACAGGCAGTTCAGTGAAAGAAGACAGTATTACAAAATGTTTGTATTAATACCCCCAAATGTGTAATATTTTTTTATTTTTATTTTTTTAACATTATTACTCTGAATAAAAACAATAACACAACCATTATCATTATTATCTAAATACCGGAAGTGTTGCGGGAGTTTAGCTCTACGCGTCTCTCTCGCCCCCCCCCCCCCGCGTGATTTCCCCCCGTAGCCTATGTGTGCGAAAACGCTCTCTGATTGGCTAGCCGCGTACAGCGAAGACCCTCTCTGATTGGTTTAGCGCCGAAAGGTCTCTTCCGCATAACCCTAACCTTAACCCTAACTCTAAGCATAACCCACTTCGAAAGAGGGCCAAAGCATAACCTTAATCTTCTTCTGCTTCTTGTGAATTTCCGGCAGTCTAGACACCTTTCGGTGTATTGCTGCCTTTGATTGATTGATTGATTGATTGATTGATTGATTGATTGATTGAAAAGTTTATTAACAGATTGCATCTAGTTTACAATCTAGTTTACACTCTTCTTCTTCTTCTCATCTTCAAAACACTATCGTCTCTGTCTCCTTCTTCTCTGCTCCTCTTGTCTGTCTCCTGGCTTCTTCTCTGCTCCTCTTGTCATACAATCACAATCCAAACATCATCTCATCTCTCGAAGTGCCCCCCCAAGAGGGGGAACCCTCTTCTCTCTGTCCTCAATGAGCTCCACACCCTTCTTTCAATTATCACCACTCCATCTCAACCACTTTGAAGCAGAGAAGAATATATGTACAAGGCGGAAGAGACCCTTTGGCGCTAAACCAATCAGAGAGGGTCTTCGCTGTACGCGGCTAGCCAATCAGAGAGCGTCTTCGCACACAGGCTACAGGAAAAAATCACGCGTCTCTCTCCCCCTCCCCTTTCCTCCCTTCGACTCCCCCCCCTTTGTGTATCAATTCTATGACGGGTCACGTTATCCGAGGGGGCAGTGTGACGGGTCACGTTATCCGAGGGGGCAGTACTATGACGCGTCACGTTATCCGAGGGGGCAGTCGGTGCGAAACGGCAGGAGGCTCGTGATGAGTTGTATTCGGTGTGTGTAGTCGTTACCGGGACCGGGGGAAGGGACAAAATAGCCGCGTGACTGACAACGGGAGCTGCTTTGATCGTACATCGCGGAGTTTGTCGGATAGCCGCCTACCGTTATTATTACCGGACTCGAAGCCTGGAGACCTTTTCTCGCCGTTCTACTCTTTCATGGGGCTACGGCGTTATAGGTGGTATCTACAAGCGTCGGACGGACGACATGGACAATAAATAGTTGGTAACGTTTTTTATTGTTTTATTTTTATAATTATTATTATTTTTTGTTATTATTTATAATTCGACATCTAAGATGGCTGGTTAGCCTACTAATGTAATAATAACAGCAATCGCCAGAGTGGCGTTAAGTAAAATGTAAGGCTGGTGTGAGGGGAGAAATGTGTTATAATAAGGCACGTACCTTCTACTGTACTGTACTGTAGCCATAAGTCCGCGATCCAATATCATTTTAGCAAGTTGTCACTTGCTCTAAATGTCACTGCGTGTCGCACTTCACTTTTTTGTTGGATTTAGTTTTGTTGTCATGATTTGCGTAGGTGAGTCGTTTGCGGTATGATAATGATATCCTACTGATTTTACCGAGGCTATTTCCTAGGCTGTTATTATGGATAATACACAATGTTTGGCCTTTTAAAATGTAATGCAACACGATTTTTTTGTTGTATTGCCTACTCGGATGAGATGCAATTGCAGGTTGAATAATTACTGTAAGAGAGAGAGAGAGAGAGAGAGAGAGAGAGAGAGAGAATATCGAATCAAATGTATACTCACTTATCAGCTAATTACTGTACCATTGAATTATAGTGGGATCAATGTCTGAATATATTTACCCTCGACTACAATCCTGGACAGACGCAATGTCTTTTACTAATAACTTCACATTTTAAAACAAGACGTCCTCCGATATCAGTCCTACTGTACATAGTTTCTGAAGCACATTGTTCACATTGTTATCCTCCGGTATCAGTCCTACTCCTACATAGTTCCTGAAGCACATTGTTCACATTGTTGTCATAACAAACACTTTTCAACTAACTCTCCCGGTACGCCTCGTCCCAACGCAGGGCATCGGGTTTGGACCGGCGGCATCTCAGCGGCGTCATGGAGGAGAACTGGATGAACTGCTTCGAGGAGGAGCTCCTCTGTCCCATCTGCCTGAACGTCTTCGACGAGCCCGTCCAGCTGCCCTGCAAGCACAACTTCTGCCACAGCTGCATCTCCGAGGCGTGGGCCAAGGAGGCCTCCGCCGTCCGCTGTCCCGAGTGCAACCGCGACTACGACCAGAAGCCCGCGCTGGAGAAGAACATCAAGCTGGCCAACATCGTGGAGCGCTTCAACGCGCTGAACACGGAGAAGGCGCCCGCGCTCCTCCACTGTGTCCTCTGTCGCCGCGGGCCCCCGCTGCCCGTGCAGAAGGTGTGCCTGCGCTGCAAGGAGCCCTGCTGCCCCTCCCACGTCCAGACCCACCTGCAGCAGCCCTGCCCGGCGCCGGGGCACCTGCTGGTGGACGTGGAGGAGCTGCGGGCGTGGAGCTGCCCCCGGCACGAGGAGTACCGGCTGCTCCACTGCGAGGACGAGCAGGTGGCCGTCTGCCAGTTCTGCTGCATCTCCCGCTGCGCCGGCCAGAGGCACGTGGTCTGCGACGTGGACACGCAGCGCACGCGCATGCAGGTGAGAGCGGCGCTCCGCCTAGAGGGACACGTGGGACAGGCGCTCATCGTCTTCCCCAGAGTCGGACAATGAGATGGATACCGATTTCCTCTCTGTGCGTTCAGTAGAAAGCGTATCCCAAAGGCATGGAAGTGGATACGGACCACTAGCCTTAGCTTAAAACCCCCGGGAGAGGCTAGCTGGTCCGTATCTGCTGCCATTAAGTAGCTTACAGCCCGATAGCTTTCTTGGTATCTATCTTCTTGTCTGACTCTGGAGAAGACGGTAATCGCATTTCCCATAATGTCGCAAATCATGTTCCTTTAATTTACGACCGCAGTGGCGGCTCAATGGACACGCATACGACGAGGTGTTGGCCGCCTCACGTCGGAAGAAGCGGTGGCCGAATGAGCAATGTAACATACGTGTGTACAATGTGTAATACACGCATGCTCAACGGTTCAAAGCACACGCATGCAAGTAAATGCATACATATGTACACAAAAACCACGCACACAAATACAAACAAAGCTTTGATGTCGGGTCAGGAACGATTGCTGGATGAGCGATGGAACATACTAGGCTATATATGTCGTATACGCTCACACGTGCCATTTTGTTAGCGGCTTTATTCAACGGTACCACGAAAGCATACATTTTCCATAATGAGTGGAGTCACACTCCTAACCCGAGTGTTATTGCCCTTTAGTTTTTACCTACAATAATTAGCTACACAGGACTGGGTACACCCTTGCGGTCGCACTCCTTTGCTTGTACTCACTCACTCACTCACTCACTCACTCACTCACTCACTCACTCACTCACTCACTCACTCACTCACTCACTCACTCACTCACTCACTCACTCACTCACTCACTCACTCACTCACTCACTCACTCACTCACTCACTCACTCACTCACTCACTCACTCACTCCGCTTCTATGGACAAATAGAAAAGCCTGAAATCAAAGACTTCATACAATTTGACAAATAGGCTTCTTTGCTCTCAGTAGCAGCAAGACCATTCTTGCTGATCCTTCCTTTCTTCAGCGGAATGAAGTGTGTGTCGTCAGGGGGGGGGGAGCCACATGTGTCTCGCAATGCCTACTAGGACTTCCTCTCTCTCTGGCCCCCTTCTCTTATCATTAACTAAGGTGAAAATAACTGGACGGAGAATCAAGGGACACACCAGCAATGCACTAATACTACGTTTACACCACAGAGTACAACATCTTAACAACGGGTTATTACTTTTACTAAACTATAAAGACCATTCATGAGTCATTGGACAAAATTTGTTGAGGGAAAAATCCTTTTCTTTCTCCAGACAACTCTTAATATATTATATATGTGTGTGTGTGTGTGTGTGTGTGTGTGTGTGTGTGTGTGTGTGTGTGTGTGTGTGTGTGTGTGTGTGTGTGTGTGTGTGTGTGTGTGTGTGTGTGTGTGTGTGGGGAAAATGGGAGAAAATCACTTTGCCCAATTAGTATTTCTTGGTTTGGTATTTTGAAGAAGGAGGAAGTTCTCTGATGACGTCGGCGTCCCCGTGTCAGTACTGGTTTCCGAGCAGCAGCAACGCCCTCCACCACCACCTCGTCTCGTATTACCACCCCCATCCCCCTACCCCACTTCCTCCACCATGTTGCCCCATTTCTTGCGCCACGTCCTGGGCATTGCGATGCGATCTAAAAGGCCAAAACAGGAAGTGATGAGTCGGAGGGGTGGGTGGGTGGGCGGCCGTACCCTTGTGCGCCAGGATGCTCTAGAAAGTCTTGGTTCCTCCTCTCTGTAATCACTCCTGACGGCGCTTTTGACATTAGTCAGCGGAGGAGGAAATGGGGGGGGGGGGGGGGGGGGGGTCTGAGCTTCCTTCATGAAGTCACTTCCTCCTGCGATGCGTGTAATGAACGTGGTTATTAACGTGGAATCGCTTAACGGGAGGATTCCTGACATCGCCGCTGGTGACCAGCTGTCGCGCACCGATGCACGTCGGCGTTGGGAAAACAAGTTGACGGCATTCCGCTTCTCCACCAGTCGTGTGAGATGGAGCGAGAGAATGAGATGAAGGGGAAGATAAGAGTGGCCTAGAGGTAAAGAGGCCCGGCCAGTAACCGAAAGGTCGCTGGGTTGAACCCCCGCCACTGACGGGAGGGTGTATTCCAGCTGTGAGCTGGTGACTGAAGGGTGGCTGGTATTACATTATACAGTGCCCACCGTCCTGCTGGTATTACATTATACAGTGCCCACCGTCCTGCCTAGGTGCCTTTGAACAAGGTGCCGAACCTCAAAACTGCTCCGGGGCGCTGCCCTGCTCTCTGACCTCTGACCTCTCTCTCTGTGTGGGGGACTGTGTGTATGAGTAACTAGGAGGGATATGAGGACTGTGTGTATGAGTAACTAGGAGGGATATGAGGACTGTGTGTAACTAGGAGGGATATGAGGACTGTGTGTAACTAGGAGGGATATGAGGACTGTGTGTAACTAGGAGGGTTATGAGGACTGTGTGTAACTAGGAGGGTTATGAGGACTGTGTGTGTAATGAGGAGGGATATGAGGACTGTGTGTAACTAGGAGGGATATGAGGACTGTGTGTAACTAGGAGGGATATGAGGACTGTGTGTAACTAGGAGGGATATGAGGACTGTGTGTAATGAGGAGGGATATGAGGACTGTGTGTAATGAGGAGGGATATGAGGACTGTGTGTAACTAGGAGGGATATGAGGACTGTGTGTAACTAGGAGGGATATGAGGACTGTGTGAGTAACTAGGAGGGATATGAGGACTGTGTGTAACTAGGAGGGATATGAGGACTGTGTGTAACTAGGAGGGATATGAGGACTGTGAGTAACTAGGAGGGATATGAGGACGGTGTGTAACTAGGAGGGATATGAGGACTGTGTGTAACTTGGAGGGTTATGAGGACTGTGAGTAACTAGGAGGGATATGAGGACTGTGAGTAACTAGGAGGGATATGAGGACTGTGTGTAACTAGGAGGGATATGAGGACTGTGTGTGTGTAACTAGGAGGGATATGAGGACTGTGTGTAACTAGGAGGGATATGAGGACTGTGTGTAACTAGGAGGGATATGAGGACTGTGTGTAACTAGGAGGGATATGAGGACTGTGTGTAACTAGGAGGGATATGAGGACTGTGTGTAACTAGGAGGGATATGAGGACTGTGTGTAACTAGGAGGGATATGAGGACTGTGTGTAACTAGGAGGGTTATGAGGACTGTGTGTAACTAGGAGGGTTATGAGGACTGTGTGTGTAATGAGGAGGGATATGAGGACTGTGTGTAACTAGGAGGGATATGAGGACTGTGTGTAACTAGGAGGGATATGAGGACTGTGTGAGTAACTAGGAGGGATATGAGGACTGTGTGTAATGAGGAGGGATATGAGGACTGTGTGTAATGAGGAGGGATATGAGGACTGTGTGTAATGAGGAGGGATATGAGGACTGTGTGTAACTAGGAGGGATATGAGGACTGTGTGTAACTAGGAGGGATATGAGGACTGTGTGAGTAACTAGGAGGGATATGAGGACTGTGTGTAATGAGGAGGGATATGAGGACTGTGTGTAATGAGGAGGGATATGAGGACTGTGTGTAATGAGGAGGGATATGAGGACTGTGTGTAACTAGGAGGGATATGAGGACTGTGTGAGTAACTAGGAGGGATATGAGGACTGTGTGTAACTAGGAGGGATATGAGGACTGTGTGTAACTAGGAGGGATATGAGGACTGTGAGTAACTAGGAGGGATATGAGGACTGTGAGTAACTAGGAGGGATATGAGGACTGTGTGTAACTAGGAGGGATATGAGGACTGTGAGTAACTAGGAGGGATATGAGGACTGTGTGTAACTTGGAGGGTTATGAGGACTGTGAGTAACTAGGAGGGATATGAGGACTGTGAGTAACTAGGAGGGATATGAGGACTGTGTGTAACTAGGAGGGATATGAGGACTGTGTGTGTGTAACTAGGAGGGATATGAGGACTGTGTGTAACTAGGAGGGATATGAGGACTGTGTGTAACTAGGAGGGATATGAGGACTGTGTGTAACTAGGAGGGATATGAGGACTGTGTGTAACTAGGAGGGATATGAGGACTGTGTGTAACTAGGAGGGATATGAGGACTGTGTGTAACTAGGAGGGATATGAGGACTGTGTGTAACTAGGAGGGTTATGAGGACTGTGTGTGTAACTAGGAGGGATATGAGGACTGTGTGTAACTAGGAGGGATATGAGGACTGTGTGTAACTAGGAGGGATATGAGGACTGTGTGTAACTAGGAGGGATATGAGGACTGTGTGTAACTAGGAGGGATATGAGGACTGTGTGTGTAACTAGGAGGGATATGATGACTGTGTGTAACTAGGAGGGATATGAGGACTGTGTGTGTGTAACTAGGAGGGATATGAGGACTGTGTGTAACTAGGAGGGATATGAGGAGTCAAGTCAAGTCAAGAGTTTTAATTGTCACGGCATACAGGTATACAATGAAATGCGGGTGGACTGTGTGTATGAGTAACTAGGAGGGATATGAATGAATGAATGAATGAATGAATGAATGAATGAATGAATGAATGAATGAATGAAAACTTTATTTAACAGATTGCAGAATGGGTACAATACAGTACGGCTCAATAAATACACACAATTGTTAAGGGGATGCAGACCAGAGAAAGACGTTTGTCTAGTTTACATCAGGGTCCCCCATTTTCAATTCATATTGACATTTATGACATACACAACATACATGACATTTATGGCATAGGGACATACAGGTATTTAGTACTGAATGATACATTTGTGACATAAACGGTATTCAAATATACAGTACTGTTACCCATAGATCCTGACAGAGTATATACATATGATGGGGAGGGGACTGTACATTAGGAGGGGGTGGGTGGGTGGGAGAGAAATATACATACGGTGGGGAGGAGTAGAGGTGGGGAGGAGTAGAGGTGGTGGTGGTGGAGGAGGTCAGAGAGGTAGAGGTGGTGGAGGTGGAGGAGGTCAGAGAGGTAGAGGTGGTGGTGGAGGAGGAGGTCATAGAGGTGGTGGTGGTGGAGGAGGTCAGAGAGGTAGAGGTGGTGGAGGAGGTCAGAGAGGTAGAGGTGGTGGAGGAGGAGGTCAGAGAGGTAGAGGTGGTGGAGGAGGTCAGAGAGGTAGAGGTGGTGGTGGAGGATGTCAGAGAGGTAGAGGTGGTGGAGGAGGTCAGAGAGGTAGAGGTGGTGGAGGAGGAGGTCAGAGAGGTAGAGGTGGTGGTGGAGGAGGTCAGAGAGGTAGAGGTGGTGGAGGAGGAGGTCAGAGAGGTAGAGGTGGTGGAGGAGGTCAGAGAGGTAGAGGTGGTGGAGGAGGTCAGAGAGGTAGAGGTGGTGGAGGAGGAGGTCAGAGAGGTAGAGGTGTGGTGGAGGAGGAGGAGGTCAGAGAGGTAGAGGTGGTGGAGGAGGTCAGAGAGGTAGAGGTGGTGGTGGAGGAGGAGGTCAGAGAGGTAGAGGTGGTGGAGGAGGAGGTCAGAGAGGTAGAGGTGTGGTGGAGGAGGAGGAGGTCAGAGAGGTAGAGGTGGAGGAGGAGGTCAGAGAGGTAGAGGTGGTGGTGGAGGAGGAGGTCAGAGAGGTAGAGGTGTGGTGGAGGAGGTCAGAGAGGTAGAGGTGGTGGAGGAGGTCAGAGAGGTAGAGGTGGAGGAGGAGGTCAGAGAGGTAGAGGTGTGGTGGAGGAGGTCAGAGAGGTAGAGGTGGAGGAGGAGGTCAGAGAGGTAGAGGTGGTGGAGGAGGAGGTCAGAGAGGTAGAGGTGGAGGAGGAGGTCAGAGAGGTAGAGGTGGTGGAGGAGGAGGTCAGAGAGGTAGAGGTGGTGGTGGAGGAGGAGGTCAGAGAGGTAGAGGTGGAGGAGGAGGTCAGAGAGGTAGAGGTGGTGGTGGAGGAGGTCAGAGAGGTAGAGGTGGTGGTGGAGGAGGAGGTCAGAGAGGTAGAGGTGGTGGAGGAGGAGGTCAGAGAGGTAGAGGTGGTGGAGGAGGAGGTCAGAGAGGTAGAGGTGGTGGAGGAGGAGGTCAGAGAGGTAGAGGTGGTGGAGGAGGTCAGAGAGGTAGAGGTGGTGGTGGAGGAGGTCAGAGAGGTAGAGGTGGTGGAGGAGGTCAGAGAGGTAGAGGTGGTGGAGGAGGAGGTCAGAGAGGTAGAGGTGGTGGTGGAGGAGGTCAGAGAGGTAGAGGTGGTGGAGGAGGTCAGAGAGGTAGAGGTGGTGGAGGAGGTCAGAGAGGTAGAGGTGGTGGTGGAGGAGGTCAGAGAGGTAGAGGTGGTGGAGGAGGTCAGAGAGGTAGAGGTGGTGGAGGAGGAGGTCAGAGAGGTAGAGGTGGTGGAGGAGGTCAGAGAGGTAGAGGTGGTGGAGGAGGAGGTCAGAGAGGTAGAGGTGGTGGTGGAGGAGGCCAGAGAGGTGGAGGAGGAGGAGGAGGTCAGAGAGGTAGAGGTGGTGGAGGAGGAGGTCAGAGAGGTAGAGGTTGTGGTGGTGGAGGAGGTCAGAGAGGTAGAGGTGGTGGTGGTGGAGGAGGTCAGAGGGGTGGGGGGGGGGGGGGGGGGGGGGGGGCAGGTTGTTGAGGGCTTTGAAGGTTATGAGAAGTATTTTGAAGTGTATCCGGTAATTTATTGGGAGCCAGTGAAGTTCGTGGAGGACAGGGGTGATGTGGTCAGAGCGGCGGGTGGAGGTGAGCATGCAGGCAGCAGTTTTGGACATATTGGAGCTTATTGTGGATGTTGTTGAGCCATACAGGATGCTGTTACAATATGCATGGACAGTGTTTCAGCAGTAGAGAGCAGGGTTCGCACAAGGTCCTTGAAGTGCTTAAAGTGCTTGAATATGCAAGGCCGGGAATTCCTTGAAAACAACCCATTTTTAAACAAGGTGCTTTAAAAAGTCCTTGAAATTCAAATCAACCATTCGCATTTAATGTTTTGTTCATCCATGATCAAATTGTTCTGAATCATGAAATCGTTTTTTTCACACTCCAACTGCATTTAAAAGTGAATTGTATCCGGCTTCGAGTGACATCCTTGCAAATGAAAAATGGTGCTTGGAAGAGTACTTAAAAGTCCTTGATTTTCATTTTGCAATGTCTGTGGGAACCCTGGGAGAGTGATAGGGAGGGTCGGAGACGAGAAATGTTCCTGAGGCGGAAAAAGGCTGCTTTGGTGATCTGGTTTACAAGGGGGAGGAATGAGAGGGTGGGGTCGAGCCGAGGATTGTGGTTTTGAGTGGAGGGGGTGACAATGGAACCGTCGAGGTCAGGCAGATGATAATGATTTCATATTTGTTGCAGTTGAGTTTCAGAAAGTTATTTCTATAAGATAAGAGATTTAATACAAATACTGTACAATATCTGCACTTGAGATTGAAGACCCCTGTCCAAGACGAGACAGGAGATAGATTAGGTCAAGACTCAAGAGACCCAAGACAAGACAGGGAGTTTTTTGAGACCAAGACTGCTCACAAGAACTTAGGGATGGGTACCGAATCCAGTACTTTTAACACATTGGAAGCCAACAACGTCATAATTCGTTATTGCCCGCCAATGCGTTGAACGCCAACAACGTGATAATTCGTTGTTGGGATCAATATTTAATTTTTCAGAGAGGTAGAACGATAGAAGGTAGAACGATAGATACCCGATGTTGAATGGGCCATAGTAATGTCAATATAGCTATAATATTTAAAAAGTTATAGCCCTGTAAACATCTCCATAGGCTTACAGCGGTGGCAGACTGGGCATACTGCGTGGCAATCAAAGTGTTAAGGGTATCGACCGAATCACATCAGTACTACTGAGTACCGATTCACGTGAGATCCACCGGTGCCACATTTTGGTACTGAAAAAAAAATTGATGTAAGTGTGCAACGTGAACGTTGACAATACACGCTTACCTAGGATTTGACTTGATTCAACAACAAAGCAGTCGGGGTAAAGGTCGTGGAGGACAGGGCAGGGTGATGTGGTCAGAGCGGTGGGTGGAGATCGTGGAGGACAGGGGTGATGTGGTCAGAGCGGTGGGTGGAGGTCGTGGAGGACAGGGCAGGGTGATGTGGTCAGAGCGGTGGGTGGAGGTCGTGGAGGACAGGGGTGATGTGGTCAGAGCGGTGGGTGGAGATCGTGGAGGACAGGGGTGATGTGGTCAGAGCGGTGGGTGGAGGTCGTGGAGGACAGGGGTGATGTGGTCAGAGCGGTGGGTGGAGGTCGTGGAGGACAGGGGTGATGTGGTCAGAGCGGTGGGTGGAGGTGAGCATGCAGGCAGCAGTTTTGAACGTCCTACACCTGCACGTCTAGTTACACCTGTACGTCCTACACCTGCATGTGCTACACCTGTACGTCCTAGACGCGTCCTACAGAAGAAACCTTCTCCAACCGTATCCATGAAAAGGAAGGACTCCGATTGGTAGCAACATCTGGCACGCTGGCGTCGTGTCGATACGACGACGGCTGGGTTCTACTCCTAGAATTTATTGGGAGGAACGGAGCGATTTCTTCCAACCTCCTCGAACCTCTAAATCATAGCTCTCTTTTTTCGGAGACAAAAGGCATCTGTTCGGAGCCCATTTTCCGCAGCTGCTGTCCACACACACACAGCACGCCCTCCTTCTGTTCTCTCACAACTGTCTCCAGTCCTCTCTGAGAGTCATCCAGGAGTCAGACTCTCCCTGCTCCTGCTCCTCCCATCCGTAGTGGTAGACGGAGAGGCCGAGGGTTCTTCCGTGGTGGTGGTGGTGACGCTTCTTTTTTTCCCACGGAGCACATGTGCTTCTATATTGTAAAAAAAACTCCACAGGAAATAATAAAAGAAAATACCCATCCCTAATTCGGATGTCAAAATTGGACACAGGCTTCTTCTGAATTTTACTTGGTAGCATGGGTGTATTTTTAGGGGCTATTAAAATGGTGTCCCTGCAGAAGCCTGGAGGGGAGGGTGGGTTGGTTTAGAGTCACGACCCAAAGTGTTTCTCCCCCTTCACCCTGTCAAAGAGAAAAGGTGTGGTCTCATTATAACCACCAACGCTCACGCCCTCCACCCCCGTTTGTGTCTGTTCCTCTCTGGCCAGCGGTGTGCTGGGACCCAGGCCAGCAGTCAGTCGCCATGAGAGAATGGCTTCCAGTCAGTCTGCTGCTTCTCATCAGATTAACACTGTCCACACAGACGTACTGTACATACATGCACGCACGCAGCCACGCACGCACACACACACACGCGCGCGCGCACACACATACACACAGACACTTACACACACAGACACATACATACACACAGACACTACACACACACATACACACAGACACATACACACATACATACATACATACATACATACATACATACATACATACATACACACATACATACATACATACATACACACACAGACATCCTATACATACATGCATACATGCATCTCTCACACACACATTGAAGTCTAATATTGATGCATTTGACTTTTTATCTCTTTTTCACACACGCACACACACACACACACACACACACACACACACACACACACACACACACACACACACACACACACACACACACACACACACACACACACACACACACACACACACACACACACACACACACACACACACACACACACACACACACACACACACACACACACACACACACACGCATGCTTAGTCCTGTCGGGAACTTAATCGGGAACATCCACGTCCAAATGAGAAAATGCGGCTATAGTGGAATAGCGCTGGCTTAGTGGCTTGAGTGCATGACAGAGTGTACTGTATATGTATATATACAGAGTATCACTAATCACTCACAAATTAAGCTTGTCTGAACATTTTATGTAGTGAGTTATGCAGTGATGTAGTTATCAGAAAAGTAAACAGACTATATAGTGCTATGTCTTTTCTGTTTACAGAAACCATACCTTTATGGCTGTGTTCCTCGTCGTTTCCATGGACACAAGGTTGCACAGATGCCGTGAAGTTAAATGATTGGGGGGGATAATACGAGAAACAAAGCGGGGCTCGCAACTCACTTTTGATGCTCCGAGGTGTTTTAATTGTGACAAAAAATAGCAGATACAACGTTTCGACCCTTCCGGTCTTCTTCAAGTGGGGGATAATACTACAATATTATTTATTCAATATGTTAAAGGAAAATATTACGATTTAAAGGTAGCACCAGGTTAGTTCACCTCCTGTTCGGGTAGAGATGTTTGACAGTGGAACGTTGTCCAACTCTCTGCGTAGGAGTGCGGTCGTACACCGGACCGCTCGCTCAAGAGCTTCGTCTCATAATGCCAGGTCGCTCTCCGGGGAGGAATTGTGGGTCTATTTCGGTTAAAGGCTCTGGATTCCCACGGCTCTACTTTGGCTACTTATGTGGTAAACAGGGAAGGAACAACCAACCTAGTTATGGTCACATCTTTGGTTTCCTTGGTTCTCAAAGGAGACCTTTGACAGTAGAGAGCCGTAGAGAATCTCTTAATTGGGAGAGTGATATAACAGGACTGGAGAAGTCCTTCCTGTGGGGAAAGAGCGCTTTTCATGTTGTCAGAAATCTATTACAATGTTTTTATAGATTCTAATGATGACGGATATCTATTTTAAAAGATTTTTGGGAGGTTTTAACGTAAATTCTCTGATCTATAATTATGCCAATTCTATGCTCATTTTATGCCTATGCCTATGTCTATTTTATTTACATTTACATTTAGTCATTTAGCTGACGCTTTTAATCCAAAGCGATTGACATGTTGTGTACAACAGGTCAGCAGGAAGGGTACAACTCTTTCAGCTGAGTAAGAATGTTCATCAAACATTCTCGAACTTGGGTGCTGCGGTCTTGAGTGCATAGCAGTAAAGAGAGATTAGCATAGTAGGTAGTAATCTAGGCGAGGCCGATTATCTATTAGCGAAGGGCATGATAGTAAAATACAGTACAAAGGTTAGTTAATAAATATTTGTGTGGGAGTCGGGAGTCCCAGCGGGGAAGCTGTAAAGCTAGCGGTACAGAGTCCGGGGCCCCGGAGTGAGTCGGTTCCCCAGAATTCTGAGGGCAAGTCCGATGACATCGGATGTGGGAAATAGCCACCGGCTGATTGTGAGAGAGGCCCTCTGTGCGTCGGAGCCAGAGGCTGTTCATTTAAAGGAAAACTCCAACATTTTGGGAAATTAGCTTACCATCTTCTCCAAAGAGAGACAAGAAGATAGATACCAGTTTCCTCTCTGTGCTTTCAGTAGAAAGTTATCTGGCTGCATGTTAGCCTAGCTTAGCACAATGAATGGAAGCGGACATGACTGGGTAGCCTTCGGGAGAGGTGTTAGTTGGACAATGCCTAGGCTACCCAGTCATGTCCGCTTCCATTCATTGTGCTAAGCTAGGCTAACATGCAGCCAGATAGCTTTCTACTCAACGCACAGAGAGGAGACTGGTATCTATCTTCTTGTCTCTCTCTGGAGAAGATGGTAAGCTAATTTCCCAAAATGTTGGAGTTTTCCTTTAAACATGAGCTCCCTGGCCCCGGGATGCCTGAATGACATTTTTCTATGTTGATAAAGGTATCGACTTTCACACTGCTAGAGAGATCTGCAACCGGCGTTTCCATCGATACACACAAAGAGAAAGGAGGGGATCGGAGGATAAATGAGGCAGATTATTGATCGGAAGCTGCAGAGATTGTTCTTATTTTTTACAGTTAACCGTTAACATTATTGACATTTGAAACCAACTCGCACGTCGCTGTTGTCAGATGAAAAGGCTTTATCCTCAAAGAGTCAAATATTCAGGCATTTAAGAAGAAAGTTCCGATTGGTCGACACCCCTGTGACTGGCGATGTCACTCACTCGCTCATCCGGTGATTCACTCACACTTTGCCGCCCTGCCCCTAGTGGTGTCTCACAGGCATGGCACTTTGTGTAAAGACCGGTTAAATCTATGTGAGAATGCTTCACATCTATGGCACTGGGTGTCCTGGGCCCTCATGCATCAACGTGGACGTAGAACTTGACCTACTTCCACACGTAAGCACGGAATGTAGAACTAGCGCACGCACAGGGAAGTCGGCATTCATCACACGTGCGTACGCAGGCTCTATGGTCCTCCGTGTTGATGAATACCACTTTGTTCTACCGTCAATGCTCGTGCATGATTATCCATATATGGTCATGAAAATGAGGAAACACCCCCCATGGGATGTGAAATAATGGACGGACCCGAGCGGGACAAACTCCACGGAGAATTCACTGCTGTCGAACCAAGAAGACACTATTGCGTATTGTGGGATAAATAAAAGGCGGACTTGTAAACGGTGATGTCAGATATCAACGGCTCCCTAAGACCATTGCTGCAATTCTGCCTGGACAGCTCAAAATACTAATAAAGACCGTTCGTTGACCACTGTTTGGCGTTGGTTGTGTGTCATTATAACCGTGCTGTAATATGAATGCCTTTATTAGTTGTGTTCGATTGGCTATATGATTTTTAGATGCATCTATTTTGTTGTCGGCTAATAAAGACCGCGCTGGAATATGACTGCCTTTTCCTGTGTTGTTTGATTAATACCCCAGGGATTAAAGTTCTCCTCAATTTGATTCCAAATCGCGATGGATCCCCCGTCAATCTTCTACCTGCTGCATATGATTTCTAGAGGCATACTACAATCTATTTTGATGTCAGTATTGGGTAGCCTATATAAACAATATAATACGAGAGCATATACAAGAACAATGAATCTCACTGCATGTATGATAGCCTGCCTTTCAATACATGAACTTGAATTCCATCATGTTTGTGTGCGGGGCTCACAAGGCTGTTGTCGCAATGGGTGGTACCGGTGTACAGTAATAATAACAGTCCACACAATATCACGATCCATGCCATAGCCTATGTTCTATTAGGACATGATCTGTGACGACAAATGTTCTAGAATGTTTGATTAAGATATCATACTCTGACAGCATGCCTATGAGCAACAAAAACGCGAACTTGAATCCCATCATATACATAGTCCGTCCACTATAGTGTCATTGCAATGCGTTGTCTATTCTTTCTTATACAGTAAAAAGGGGGAAGAACACTATATTCATATGCCTTGTATTCTGCTTACAGCTTCGAAGTTCCACTTGTTTCGTTTAACGTAAAGCCTTTTAAATATAATCAAAACGTTCCCGTGTTTCTGCGGTCTGCGCAGAATAATAACGAGTTGAGCTTTATGATTTATGATGAATTGGAAATGGGGGACCCTGATGTAAACATGACGGAAGTTGGTCTGCATCCCCAATTAACAATTGTATGTACTGAGCTGTACTGTACTGTACCCATTCTGCAATCTGTTAATAAACTTTTCAATCAATCAATCAATCAAGCTACGCGGAGCGCAGTCAGTCAGTAGCCTACACCCCGTATATTCCGATAACGCTATATAAACCATGCTGCATTCATTCTGAGAGAAAGATCTATTATTCCAAATGCTATTTATAGGGTTTTGACCATAATTACACTACTGTTGCTATTTTACAATGAACTATAATGAACTACGGTTCGTACAGAACGTGCCAGTGTTATTATGCACAGAAGCTCATTTCCTTGTTGTAATAATATATTCTACCACTGGGCGCTAGGTACGCCAGGTCTGACCTGTGCGTAGATGTACGCACGAAGTCAAGTTCAAGTTGAAGTTGATGAATCCCACTCTTTGCTTAGAAATGATCGTACGCACAGGGTAAGCACAGATCTGTGCGTAGAACACGTTGATGCATGAGGGCCCTGGTTTAGCTATCTGGCTAAACCTACCTCCCTCCCTCTCCCCCTTTCTTCTCTCTCTCTCCCTCTGGTTCTCACTCTTCCTTTCTCTTTTTCCCTCTCTCCCTTTCCTTCTCTCTCCCTTATTTATTGTTGTCCTTGTATACTAGTATTGCTACTGTCATTTTGTATTTTATTTACTTCTATGCATGTACATAACCTTGTTTTTATTACAGCCCCCCCCCCCCTTCCCACAAAAGGCCTTTGCTTTTTGGACAGGCTGCTTTTGTATATAAGAATTTGTTCTTACTTGCTTGCCTGGATAAATAAAGGTTAAATACAAAAAAGAATTAGATGCAAAGCACTTCTATAACCGACAATGTCACCCACTCACTCATTCATTCACCCAGTAATCCACTCACGCCCAGCCCACAGACCAGCTCTTGGCAGCTTCCTCAATGGGGTTCATGGGCTCCTCCAGGGTTATAACTCAACATATAAACCAATGTGAAAATTCTAACTGAATTTGGAGTAACAAGGTTTCCAACTGATGGCATCAGTATACATAGGAAGAGCGTGAATAGGATGGTATAGAGTGGTGTGTGTAGTGGGGGCTGTGGCAGAGGGATGTGGAATATGTCATAAGTGTGTGATTTAGGATTACATCAGTGTGGAAGCCTGATATACATTGACCTCATTCAGAGACCCGGGCTGCTTACTGTAAATGGGGAGTGGGGGTTGAGGGAATGCGTACCATGTGGGGCCATTCTCATAGTCGACGGGTAGTCGTAGGACTTTTGTCATAGAAGAGTAGTCGTAGGACTTTTGTCATAGAAGAGTAGTTGTTGGACCTTTGTCATAGAAGAGTAGTCGTAGGACTTTTGTCATAGAAGAGTAGTCGTAGGACCTTTGTCATAGAAGAGTAGTCGTAGGACCTTTGTCATAGAAGAGTAGTCGTAGGACCTTTGTCATAGAAGAGTAGTCGTAGGACTTTTGTCATAGAAGAGTAGTTGTTGGACTTTTGTCATAGAAGAGTAGTCGTAGGACCTTTGTCATAGAAGAGTAGTCGTAGGACCTTTGTCATAGAAGAGTAGTCGTTGGACTTTTGTCATAGAAGAGTAGTCGTAGGACTTTTGTCATAGAAGAGTAGTCGTAGGACCTTTGTCATAGAAGAGTAGTCGTAGGACTTTTGTCATAGAAGAGTAGTCGTAGGACCTTTGTCATAGAAGAGTAGTCGTAGGACTTTTGTCATAGAAGAGTAGTCGTAGGACTTTTGTCATAGAAGAGTAGTCGTAGGACCTTTGTCATAGAAGAGTAGTCGTAGGACTTTTGTCATAGAAGAGTAGTCGTAGGACCTTTGTCATAGAAGAGTAGTCGTAGGACCTTTGTCATAGAAGAGTAGTCGTAGGACTTTTGTCATAGAGTAGTCGTAGGACTTTTGCCATAGAGTAGTCATAGGACCTTTGTCATAGAGTAGTCGTTGGACTTTTGTATATGGCTGCTTTCTTAAATGGTAAATGGCTGCCTTTTTATATAGCGCTTTTATCCAAAGCGCTTTACAATTTGTTACTCACTCTTTTGTCATAGAAGAGTAGTCGTTGCACTTTTGTCATATACAAGTAGTCGTAGGACCTTTGTCATAGAAGAGTAGTTCTCACTTGATTCGATACTCGGTAGTACCGACGTGTTTCTGTTCGGTACCTCAAAAGTACCGAATTAGGTACCCATCCCTAGTAGTTGTAGGACTTTTGTCATAGAAGAGTAGTCGTAGGACTTTTGTCAGATGTATGAGTAGTCGTAGGACTTTTGTCATAGAGGAGTAGTCATAGGACTTTTGTCAGATACGAGTAGTCGTAGGACTTTTGTTGGCTAATTGATTTTGTCGATTTAATTGTCCTATCTCAGTCGTGCTTGGGCATAACAAAAAATATTGTTTGTTTCCGGTTGCCGACCGACCCTGCCGATTTAGGTGCGACCCAATATATTTTATGAGTTTAAAAAAAAATGATATAAAAAAAATTAAATAAAAATCTTTCTTTTTTCTTTTTTCTTTTTTTTTAGAATAAAGTTTCATAGAAATCTTAGTCAAACCTTTAGTATTATGGATATTAAACATGCTGGCAGAGTACATGCATCCATGTTGTTGTGAACATTTTAATTAAATAAAGAAATTCCTTATCCATAGTCGCTGTGGGAAAGAATAAAATAAAAAAATTTAATAAAATAAATTCCCTACCTACCCATGCCTTAACTGACAACCAACAGGAAACAAACTATATATTTTTTTATGCCTTGGCTGATCGGGAAAAGGGGCCTGAGGGGAGGCAGCCCTAGAAAGTGAGATGGAAATGTAACACGGCTGCTCCAACATATTAGTCGACTAATTGTCCTATCTCAGTCGTGATTGGAGGATCTGGGAAAGGAGGACGGGGCTTGAGATAGGACAATTAAGAAGGGGGCAGCCCTATAAAGTGAAATGGAAATGTAACACGGCCGCTTCCAACATAAAATGCTTTGTGCTCCAATCTCTGCCATTATATTTGGTGTGTCGGGGTAACAAAGGTGTGCAATACTTTCCATTTCAGGTTGTTTTCGAGTCATCTGGCAAACACCTTGTGACCTTGTCAGTGTATTCATATCAGCCAGGGACATTTCTTTGGCCCAGCACTTAGTAACAAAGTGGTGTGGCGTATTGATCTAATTAAGCTAGCAGCAAAGCTATAAATACTGTATGACAAAAAGGGAGAGGAAAAAATACTGGAAATTGCTTACAGTATATGAAGAGAGATAGAGAGAGCCGTGTAGGACAGATGACAGTTTTCCATGGTACTGTAGATGATGTCGGCTCCAGATGCTCCACTGTGTGTTCTATGGATGCACCAATACTACTTGTTCCACTGCCAATACCCATTCTGTTTCCAAACCGTCAGTATTGACCGATATTGAATACTGATTCAATCCACTGCTTTTACTGAGTGGTGTATCTATAGACTTAGAGACCATTGGTTTAGGGTGATTGGACAAGAAAACATTGACTGTAAGTGTATACTAGTTAAAAAAAAACAATTCTCCATTAGATTCAAGAGTTGTTGTTTAAAAAAGAAATACAATTTTTTTTTTTGTATTTGTCACATACAGTACATACATGAGACATGCAGTGAAATGTAGGGATGTAGATCTAGCATGTTTCTATGTGGCAGAAATGCAGACGAAACATCTCGTTGCTTTGATTTCTGACTCTTGATATGGATTTTTCGATACCGATACCCTGTTTTAGCCTGGTAGAAAATAAATCCCTGAAATTCAAAACCAGTATCTGTGTCGATGCACCCGTAGTGTGATCTGTTCTGTCCTTTGTCCCTGCCAGGCCTTCAGACGGAGACGGCCAGAGGGTCACTAGTTCAATGCTTATCCAATTCACATTGAATCACAACTCAATTTCACAGAAACCAAAGTATTCCAACCAAGCATTAAGGTCATATACTCGACCAAGCATTAAGGTCATATACTCGACCAAGCATTAAGGTCATATACTCGACCAAGCATTAAGGTCATATACTCGACCAAGCATTAAGGTCATATACTCGACCAAGCATTAAGGTCATATACTCGACCAAGCATTAAGGTCATATACTCGACCAAGCATTAAGGTCATATACTCGACCAAGCATTAAGGTTATATACTCGACCAAGCATTAAGGTTATATACTCAACCAAGCATTAAGGTCATATACTCGAGTCGACCAAGCATTAAGGTCATATACTCGACCAAGCATTAAGGTCATATACTCGACCAAGCATTAAGGTCATATACTCGACCAAGCATTAAGGTCATATACTCGACCAAGCATTAAGGTTATATACTCGACCAAGCATTAAGGTTATATACTCAACCAAGCATTAAGGTCATATACTCGAGTCGACCAAGCATTAAGGTCATATACTCGACCAAGCATTAAGGTCATATACTCGACCAAGCATTAAGGTTATATACTCGACCAAGCATTAAGGTCATATACTCGACCAAGCATTAAGGTCATATACTCGACCAAGCATTAAGGTCATATACTCGACCAAGCATTAAGGTCATATACTCGACCAAGCATTAAGGTCATATACTCGACCAAGCATTAAGGTTATAATACTCGACCAAGCATTAAGGTTATATACTCGACAAAGCATTAAGGTTATATACTCGACCAAGCATTAAGGTCATATACTCGACCAAGCATTAAGGTTATATACTCGACCAAGCATTAAGGTTATATACGGTACTGGCCATTGTATAAATAATGTATCCTGGTACTGCCATGGTAAAAGTCATGTAGATAAGTAGATAAGTGCCCACCTTACTACGCATATACTGTATGGTTTAACGTGTGCATATTCTGTACGGGTGGCCACGTATGCCTCCAGTTTATGTCCATGGTGTTGAAAACACTAATATAGAATTATTGTCTAGCAATATATGTATAATATAATAATATGTGTTTATTATACACATGCAACCTACAAGACAGTTCATAGCCTACACTACAATATAGCCTACTGCAAATCACGTCAGGCTTTATTCTCCCCATATAAATGATGTAATATGTGTTATTATGAGCAAGCTATTAGGGGAGAGAAGAGTGATGTAGTGGCCTGTTTCAGAAGCAGCCACAGGCCCCCATCCCCCACATCCACATCACACTGAGAGCCAGCCCCACAAATGGCATAATATGCATTAATAATTGGTGTACTGGGGGCTCCCCTTAGCACTGGCTGTCTTTTCCTTTTACGCCTACAGTAAGCAGTAGCCACTAACATGTACAGTAAGCAGTAGCCACTAACACATACAGTAAGCAGTAGCCACTAACATGTACAGTAAGCAGTAGCCACTAACACATACAGTAAGCAGTAGCCACTAACACATACAGTAAGCAGTAGCCACTAACACATACAGTAGGCAGTAGCCACTAACACATACAGTAGGCAGTAGCCACTAACACATACAGTAAGCAGTAGCCACTAACACATACAGTAAGCAGTAGCCACTAACACATACAGTAAGCAGTAGCCACTAACACATACAGTAAGCAGTAGCCACTAACACATACAGTAAGCAGTAGTAAGCAGTAGCCACTAACACATACAGTAAGCAGTAGCCACTAACACGTACAGTAAGCAGTAGCCACTAACATGTACAGTAAGCAGTAGCCACTAACACGTACAGTAAGCAGTAGCCACTAACACATACAGTAAGCAGTAGCCACTAACACGTACAGTAAGCAGTAGCCACTAACACGTACAGTAAGCAGTAGCCACTAACACATACAGTAAGCAGTAGCCACTAACACATACAGTAAGCAGTAGCCACTAACATGTACAGTAAGCAGTAGCCACTAACATGTACAGTAAGCAGTAGCCACTAACACGTACAGTAAGCAGTAGCCACTAACACGTACAGTAAGCAGTAGCCACTAACACGTACAGTAAGCAGTAGCCACTAACATGTACAGTAAGCAGTAGCCACTAACACGTACAGTAAGCAGTAGCCACTAACATGTACAGTAGGCAGTAGCCACTAACATGTACAGTAAGCAGTAGCCACTAACACATACAGTAAGCAGTAGCCACTAACATGTACAGTAAGCAGTAGCCACTAACATGTACAGTAAGCAGTAGCCACTAACACATACAGTAAGCAGTAGCCACTAACACATACAGTAAGCAGTAGCCACTAACATGTACAGTAAGCAGTAGCCACTAACATGTACAGTAAGCAGTAGCCACTAACACATACGGTAGGCAGTAGCCACTAACACATACAGTAGGCAGTAGCCACTAACACATACAGTAAGCAGTAGCCACTAACACATACAGTAAGCAGTAGCCACTAACACGTACAGTAAGCAGTAGCCACTAACACATACAGTAAGCAGTAGCCACTAACATGTACAGTAAGCAGTAGCCACTAACACATACAGTAAGCAGTAGCCACTAACACATACAGTAAGCAGTAGCCACTAACACATACAGTAAGCAGTAGCCACTAACACATACAGTAAGCAGTAGCCACTAACACGTACAGTAAGCAGTAGCCACTAACATGTACAGTAAGCAGTAGCCACTAACACATACAGTAAGCAGTAGCCACTAACACATACAGTAAGCAGTAGCCACTAACACATACAGTAAGCAGTAGCCACTAACACATACAGTAAGCAGTAGCCACTAACACGTACAGTAAGCAGTAGCCACTAACATGTACAGTAAGCAGTAGCCACTAACACGTACAGTAAGCAGTAGCCACTAACACATACAGTAAGCAGTAGCCACTAACACATACAGTAAGCAGTAGCCACTAACATGTACAGTAAGCAGTAGCCACTAACATGTACAGTAAGCAGTAGCCACTAACACGTACAGTAAGCAGTAGCCACTAACACATACAGTAAGCAGTATCCACTAACACGTACAGTAAGCAGTAGCCACTAACACGTACAGTAAGCAGTAGCCACTAACATGTACAGTAAGCAGTAGCCACTAACACATACAGTAAGCAGTAGCCACTAACATGTACAGTAAGCAGTAGCCACTAACACATACAGTAAGCAGTAGCCACTAACATGTACAGTAAGCAGTAGCCACTAACATGTACAGTAAGCAGTAGCCACTAACACATACAGTAAGCAGTAGCCACTAACACATGCAGTAGCCACTAACATGTACAGTAGGCAGTAGCCACTAACATGTACAGTAAGCAGTAGCCACTAACATGTACAGTAAGCAGTAGCCACTAACACGTACAGTAGGCAGTAGCCACTAACATGTACAGTAAGCAGTAGCCACTAACATGTACAGTAAGCAGTAGCCACTAACACATACAGTAAGCAGTAGCCACTAACATGTACAGTAAGCAGTAGCCACTAACACATACAGTAAGCAGTAGCCACTAACACATACAGTAAGCAGTAGCCACTAACACATACAGTAAGCAGTAGCCACTAACATGTACAGTAAGCAGTAGGGGTGGGACGATACATCGATCCAGATCGATACATCGATGTAATTATCAACAATCGAATCGGATCGATGCGATGTAATAAGATCGATTCATATCGATACTCTTATTTTGAAAATCCTGTGGCGAGTCTCATATCCGCCCAAGAACAACAGCAGTAGCTCCGTGTGTGTAGATGTTACAGCATAGCATTCTCCCTTTCTGTGTGTGTGTGTGCGCGCGTCTTTGGAAAGACCAGATGAGGTCAGAGGAGTTTGATGTTTAAATGTTATTTAAACATAAACAATATAATACATAATAAATGTAGGCCGATACATGATCATGCAACATCAACAAATTGTTGTAGGAACGGTTTTGGAGAGGGAGGTTGTGAGTTTTGAGTTCCAAAAAATGTAGCTTAAAGTTTAAAGCTCAATATATAAAAACGTGGCACTTTACAGTGAACAGGAGGTCTATTTGTATTAAAAACAATAGATTGATTTTCCTTTAAATGTCTGGAAGAGCTCAAAAATACAAATGTCAAATGATATTTTCATTACCTTTTTTTTGTTGATCTAAATGTTACTGATTGTGTTAAATGGGCATATGATATCATCTCATATCGATCGCAGGCACCTGAATCTAATCGTATCGTATTGTATCGTGAGAGACTTTGTGATATCGGCAAATATCGTATCGTTGTCCAAAGAATCGATATCGTATCGTATCATGATGAAACTGGTGATTCCCACCCCTAGTAAGCAGTAGCCACTAACATGTACAGTAAGCAGTAGCCACTAACACATACAGTAAGCAGTAGCCACTAACACATGCAGTAGCCACTAACATGTACAGTAGGCAGTAGCCACTAACATGTACAGTAAGCAGTAGCCACTAACACATACAGTAAGCAGTAGCCACTAACATGTACAGTAAGCAGTAGCCACTAACACGTACAGTAGGCAGTAGCCACTAACATGTACAGTAAGCAGTAGCCACTAACACATACAGTAAGCAGTAGCCACTAACACGTACAGTAGGCAGTAGCCACTAACATGTACAGTAAGCAGTAGCCACTAACACGTACAGTAGGCAGTAGCCACTAACATGTACAGTAAGCAGTAGCCACTAACACATACAGTAAGCAGTAGCCACTAACATGTACAGTAAGCAGTAGCCACTAACACGTACAGTAGGCAGTAGCCACTAACATGTACAGTAAGCAGTAGCCACTAACACATACAGTAAGCAGTAGCCACTAACATGTACAGTAAGCAGTAGCCACTAACATGTACAGTAGGCAGTAGCCACTAACACATACAGTAAGCAGTAGCCACTAACATGTACAGTAAGCAGTAGCCACTAACACGTACAGTAGGCAGTAGCCACTAACATGTACAGTAAGCAGTAGCCACTAACACGTACAGTAGGCAGTAGCCACTAACATGTACAGTAAGCAGTAGCCACTAACACATACAGTAAGCAGTAGCCACTAACATGTACAGTAAGCAGTAGCCACTAACATGTACAGTAGGCAGTAGCCACTAACATGTACAGTAAGCAGTAGCCACTAACACGTACAGTAAGCAGTAGCCACTAACATGTACAGTAAGCAGTAGCCACTAACACATACAGTAAGCAGTAGCCACTAACATGTACAGTAAGCAGTAGCCACTAACACGTACAGTAAGCAGTAGCCACTAACACATACAGTAAGCAGTAGCCACTAACACATACAGTAAGCAGTAGCCACTAACATGTACAGTAAGCAGTAGCCACTAACATGTACAGTAAGCAGTAGCCACTAACGCATACAGTAAGCAGTAGCCACTAACACGTACAGTAAGCAGTAGCCACTAACACGTACAGTAAGCAGTAGCCACTAACATGTACAGTAAGCAGTAGCCACTAACACATACAGTAAGCAGTAGCCACTAACACATACAGTAAGCAGTAGCCACTAACATGTACAGTAAGCAGTAGCCACTAACATGTACAGTAAGCAGTAGCCACTAACATGTACAGTAAGCAGTAGCCACTAACACATACAGTAAGCAGTAGCCACTAACACATGCAGTAGCCACTAACATGTACAGTAGGCAGTAGCCACTAACATGTACAGTAAGCAGTAGCCACTAACACATGCAGTAGCCACTAACATGTACAGTAGGCAGTAGCCACTAACATGTACAGTAAGCAGTAGCCACTAACACATACAGTAAGCAGTAGCCACTAACACATACAGTAAGCAGTAGCCACTAACACATACAGTAGGCAGTAGCCACTAACACATACAGTAAGCAGTAGCCACTAACATGTACAGTAAGCAGTAGCCACTAACATGTACAGTAAGCAGTAGCCACTAACACATACAGTAGGCAGTAGCCACTAACACATACAGTAAGCAGTAGCCACTAACACGTACAGTAAGCAGTAGCCACTAACACGTACAGTAAGCAGTAGCCACTAACACGTACAGTAAGCAGTAGCCACTAACACGTACAGTAAGCAGTAGCCACTAACACGTACAGTAAGCAGTAGCCACTAACACATACAGTAAGCAGTAGCCACTAACATGTACAGTAAGCAGTAGCCACTAACACATACAGTAAGCAGTAGCCACTAACATGTACAGTAAGCAGTAGCCACTAACACGTACAGTAAGCAGTAGCCACTAACACGTACAGTAAGCAGTAGCCACTAACATGTACAGTAAGCAGTAGCCACTAACACGTACAGTAAGCAGTAGCCACTAACACATACAGTAAGCACTGCAGTAGCCACTAACATGTACAGTAAGCAGTAGCCACTAACACGTACAGTAAGCAGTAGCCACTAACACATACAGTAAGCACTGCAGTAGCCACTAACATGTACAGTACTAAGCACAGTTAGTACAGTAGGTAGTATAGTATAGTGTATGCTATAGTCTAGTTAGTATAGTTTAGTAGTATAGTGTATGCTATAGCCTAGCCTAGTTAGTATAGTTTAGTAGTACAGTAGGTAGTTAGTATAGTGTATGCTATAGCCTAGTTAGTATAGTTTAGTAGTACAGTAGGTAGTTAGTATAGTGTATGCTATAGCCTAGTTAGTATAGTTTAGTAGTACAGTAGGTAGTTAATATAGTGAAGCCAGTCAGTTGTTGTTGAGGCTTGTTACTGTGCGAACACAACTTGGTTCCACTGTGTGTGAACCCACTCACTAGTGACCACAGGAATGTCACTCCTTCTCTTCCTATCTCCCTTTCTCTCCTCTGCTCTGCTCTCCCTCTCTCCCTTTCTCTCCTCTGCTCTCTCTCTCTCTCTCTCTCTCTCTCTGACCCCCCCCCTCTCTCTCCTCTCTCTGACCCTCTCTCTCTCTCTCTCTCTCTCCCTCTCTCTGACCCTCTCTTTCTCTCTATCTCTCTCTATCTGCCCCTATCTCTCTCTCTGACCCTCTCTCTCTATGCCCCTCTTTCTCTCTCTCTCTCTCTCACACACACACACACACACACACACACACACACACACACACACACACACACACACACACACACACACACACACACACACACACACACACACACACACACACACACAGCCTGGTGTTATGCACACAGACAGGGCAATCTGTCACTGACACTGAGGCCAATGCAAACAATGGGAACCATGCATCTGGCAAAATGAGAAAACTGAGATGGGTGGTTTATCTCTCTCTCTCTCTCTCTCTCTCTCTCTCTCTCTCTCTCTCTCTCTCTCTCTCACACACACATTTGTTTTCACATGTAAATACATGCATACACATTATGTACATACACATGCATGCATGTCTTGTCAGACATGTGCATTCATGTGCAAGCACACGCACATGTTTGGTTTTGCATATAGGCCACATACATAAACATGTATGCGCAGGCAGGCACATCTTGCCACACACACAGACATTAATACAAGTGTAAAAAACACACACACACACAGACATTAACACAAGTGTAAACACACACACTCAAATTTGCTGTGTTGCCATGACAACGGCTCGTGTCTTATGGAGCACACGAGAAAGAAGAGCCGGCTCACAGCCCCACTGTCCGCCTGGAAGTTATCATATTCAGCGCCAGGAGTCAGGAGGCCACACTTCACTGATCCATCCTCTTCTCACAGTTCAAGGTGAAAGTCAGGAATTAGGCCCATTTCTTTTTCTTTTTCATTTTGTTTTATTTTCCTGTTGTTACACTATAGTGACTATACCTATATATTCATATTCGTATCTCGTCTTTCATATAGCTTCTCTTTTTATGTAAAGTGTCCTTGAGTCCGAGAAAGGTGCTTCTCTCTCTAAATCAAATGTATTATAATTATAATTATAATAATAATAATTATTATTATTATTATTATTATTATTATTATTATTATTATTAGAGCAGTTTTACTTTAATGGGATTTTGCCTTTTATATGTATTAAAAAAAAGATATATATTGTTTTGATGTTAGCCTTTTTAAATCCCAAGGTGGTTGTACTCATCTAATATAGTAATTTAAAATGACAAGGGTTGTATTTTGAGCCAAAAATAAAAATAAAAACATTAAAATGAATTATATCTTAACGTTTGGAATGGCGGTATGAAATGCAGCCCTGGTGAGGTTAAACGGCAGCCTACTGGATGAGCACCATGCCATTCAAGTGGTTTGCATTTTAGATTAGATTATATTCAAATGTGACGGCTGGGTGGCGTAGCGGAGATTGCGCTCGTCACCAATGCAAGAGACTCCGGTCTCGAATCCCGGTGTCATACTGGCTCATTTGGCAGAGTCAGCGGGTGGGGATTAGATGTTGTGGACAGCGACCCCTACAGGTCGGTTGGGGGACGCCTGCACAGCAGAGACAGGAAGTGGCGAGGGTAGTGTGAGCCTCCCACACGTTACACCTCCTCGCCAATGAGAGTCCGCGCTGGCAGGTGAAAAGATGCGACAGGCTGCCTCCTTGTGTACCGGAGGGGACACGTGATGCAAGGCTTCTATCCTCCCTACAACCGACCAGTGGGGGGCATAGTCGAGCAACGTTCAAGACAGGGGAGGGGAGAATTGAATACACGAAATTGGGATGGGAGAAAAATAGAAAAATAAGGAGAAAAAGTGGATAAAAAAAAGATTATATTGGCGGCTAAGTGGCGCAGTGGGCAAGGTGCTCGCCACTAATGCAGGAGATGCTGGGTTCGAGCCCAGCTCTCGGCATTGCTACCAGCTTGGCTGGTCGTTCATACTAACACAATTGGCAGTGTTAGGGGTGGGAAGCTGGTGGGTGGGGATCGGACGTTGTGGACAGCGACTCCTACAGGTCGGTTGGTGTGCCCGCGCAGCAGAATCAGGAAGCAACGGGGGCGGCGTGTCCCTCCCACGCAGACCCTCACCGCTGAGAGATTGCGCTGTACAGGTGAAAAGATGCGACAGCTGCCTCCTCGAGTACCGGAGGGGACACGTGATGCAAGGCTTGGTCCACATTGCAGCCGGCCTGTGGGAGGCATGGCCTAACAGCGTTCGAGACAGGGGAGGGTAGAATTGGACGATACGAAATTGGGATGGGAGAAAAATAGAAAATGGGAGAAAAAGTAGATCAAAAAATAAATAAAAAAGATTATATTCAAATGTATTGTCATTATACACACAAGTACTCAACAAAAATAAGTTTGGTTGGCACCCAACCAGAGTGTAAATGTACCTGTAAGAGTGCAACAGTAATATACAATGTACAGGTGATTTAAACTGGGTATAAAATATATACATGAGGCCTAGTAGTACTACTGAGTGTAGAGCTGCTGCGGTATTTTTTCCTTACCGCACAAATTTGCGAAATATTTTGTACCGCGACGATAACCGGAAAAAAAAATAAATAAAAAGTTTGAAAGCATTTTATTTTTATTTTTTTTTTAAGTCTACTCTTTATAGCATATAGCCTGCCTCTAGTCTAATGACGCTTTTCCACTGCATAGTACCTATTCGACTCGACCCGCTTTAGGTACCTGGTACTTCGTTCCTTTTCCACTGCAGGTACTACTCCGTTTGTCTCCATGTGGGGATGCAGGCGGGGCCGCTTGTGTACACTGAAATCTCCATGAGCATAGCTATGTCCGAGGTCTTGCAGCAAGCCAGAGTTTAACACAGTTTCAATCAATCAATCAATCAATCAATCAATCAATCAATAACAACATTAACCAGACTCGTTGTGTCTATTCTGCTAAAGCTAACGTTACCTCTATTCTACCAAGCAACCCGGGTTTAACGTTACCTCTCGTATATATCTGCTGACGTTAGCGTTAGTATTAGGCTAACAACAACAAGCGTAACACATCAGCCATCTTGTTGTGACACTAAACTCTCCGCTCTGTGGTAAATTGGGTTGATGTCGGTTTTGTTTCATCAATAAATGAGGCAGAATACACAGTGAATCCATCCTTTTTTGTTTATTGCACTTGGTGCTGTTGCAAACAAATCCTGAATGAAATGCATCCTTAGCGAGGCAGTAAAGATGGCGGCTTTCTGCTTTTGTGCAGGAAGCTCCAACGTGTGACGCGTCTCTCTTCTGACCACAATCAGTGGTCTGCAGTGTTTCACGTGACTTTTCTGGTACCACTTCTACCCAATAGGGTCGCTTGGAACCGAGTAGGGTATATCTGCAGAGCCGCAAGCCCAACGCCTGGGCGCTACTTTATTATTATTATAAAAAACAGCGGTGATGCGGTATTCAGCCTAATTCTGCGGTGGGCGTGATGCAACAGCGATACCGCGGTAATGCGGTTATCGCGGCAGCTCTAACTGAGTGTAGTGATAATCAGATGTATACGGAGTTGTAATATAATTATGTGCAGTGATACAGGTATAAAGACAGTATTTCAAGATAACATTTCTAAAACTTTTTTTTTTATATGTCTATGACAGAATCCCATTGAACTGAGACACTCTGGGTCCACATCCTGATTTATCTCACCTGGTATATTTGGACAGCCCTCATAACTACCTGGCCTCCCATGTCTCCCGCTCAGCTGTCAGCCTCTGACTGCAGATTGATTTCCACCCTCTGCTCTCTCTCTCCCTCTCCCCCCTCTCCCTCTCCCTCTCCCCCTCCCTTTCCCTTTGCCGATTCAGCGTACAGAGTTCCAAACATTTGAACTAAGGCCAGAGGCTTCAGAATGAACTTTAATCAACTTAGGGATATGAATATGAGGAGATGGTAGGATTTATAGGGTCTTGGCTTTCTCTCTCTCAACCAAGAGTGACTTATGGCTTCCCAACATTAGCATACTTCAGATTTCAGAAGTCCCCTGAGAAATATGTATCTAAAGGGGAGAAGGACGTTTGATGTCTCTCTCTCTCTCTCTCTCTCTCTCTCTCTCTCTCTCTCTCTCTCTCTCTCTCTCTCTCTCTCTCTCTCTCTCTCTCTCTCTCTCTCTCTCTCTCTCTCTCTCTCTCTCTCACTCTCTCTGTCTTTTTGTCTCTCTTTCTCTCTCTGGTCTGTGTCTTTTTGTCTGTCTCTCTCTCTGGTCTGTCTCTCTCTCTCTGGTCTGTCTGTCTTTTTGTCTCTCTCTGGTCTCTCTCTCTGGTCTGTCTCTGTCTCTCTCTCTCTCTCTCTGATTCAGCTAACAGAAACCTTGACTTCTCACCACGATACTAATATGCATGAGGGTTCACAAATACCCTGATAAACTAATTTAAGTTTGAGAATCTAAATCAAGGGGGACGGATTATTCTTATCAGGTCTCAATATCTCTGTCTCTCTTTCTCTCTAAAAAGTTGGCTTAGATTCAAGATTCAAGAGTTTTATTTGTCACATACACATACACGAGACATGTAGTGAAATGAAGGTGGCCATGCCCGCCTCGATTGTGCAAAAATACAAATAATAAAATAGAATAATAAAATAGAATATATAATAAAATAGAATGGACATGGGCGCTCCAGTAGCACACCATGTACCGCGCTGCGTCGCGGATCGGCCGACCCGCGTTCGATTCCCGGACCCGCCGTTATTTGCCGAATGTCTTCCCCTGCTCTCTCTCCCGTTTCACCCTCACTGTATCTGTCGGGCATGTCTGACCAGGAAAAGCGATAAACGCTAAAAAATAAATCTTAAAAAAAAAAAAAACCTAGAATGGACATGATAAAAAGTAATAAGAATAAAATAGAATGCTAAGCTTCAAATAAAATAAAGATAATGAGTACTATATACATATACAATAATATACAAATATACAGTTGTGTTTGTGACGTTTTTAAAGCTTACATCAGGCTTACATGCTTGAGGGTTCAGAAATACCCCGATAAACCTAGAAATAAAATACTAAATAAATCTGTGCTCTTTCTCTCACTCGCTGTCTCTGTCCGTCAGTCCTCTCAGCTGATTCACAGGAAAACGTTGCCGTGAATAGATGAATATGCTTGAGGTCTCTGGAACAAACACCTGATAAACTTAGGGACAACAAACTGAAGATGAACGTGTGTTTATGTTTGTTCTAAGGCTGTCAATCGCTACAAATATTTAATCTGATTAATCGCATGATTGTCTATATTTAAGTCGCGATTAATTGCAAATTAATCGCATATTTTTTATCTGTTCTAAATATACCTTAAACGGATATTTTTCAAGTTTTAATACTCAACATGAGAGTCAACAAATGCTTGCTTTATGCAGCCATTTAACACAAAAGGATGACCCTCATGCATTGCAAATTTGCATCAAATTCAAAACAGAGTGATGCACAAAATAAGAAAAGAATAATTTAAAACAATGAATAAAGTGTGCATGAAATAATAGGGGAAAGAAAACGTTAGGAACTTGTTACATTCACCCACACAAGGGCTGAGGACTCACACCCCCCGCCCCCCCCTCTCTCTCACACACACAGACACACACTCTCCCAGCTCTCTTTCTCTCTTGCCCCTTCCTCATCTCTCTCACCCCCCCTCTCTCTCTTTGACTTTGACAACCTTAGTTTGTTCCCAATTGAATTTGAATTTAGTGTTTGTTGGGAGTTGTTGTTCTCCTACAATTATTATAAGGCCAGGAGTGAGTCGGTGTTGTTTGAAACCATTCCAAAATGGCTTCCCCTTTTTACCACTGGGAGACCAATAGTAGCGCTGCCTCTGTAGCTCATGGGGATATTAACCCTTTCACTACCACTCTACCCTACCCTTTCACTGCGACAATACCCTTTCACTGCCAATGCAACAAAGGGTTAACCCTTTCACAACCACACACTACAGACGGTTAACCCTTTCACTACCACACTACAGATGGTTAACAGTCTTTATTACATGGTGTTTTAACATTCGCCAAAATACTTGATTGGTCAATAGCGCTCGTTTGCCCCTGACAGCGGTCAATTATTTCTCGATAACTGACCGCTGTCATGGGCAACGCGCAATAATGACCGCTGATACGGGTAACAGAGCGCTATTGACCAATCACAATCAAGCATTTTGATCGCAGTCACGAAAGCTAAGCATTACCATTATGCACAGCTGCACTCATCAGTACAATCAAACCACACATCTGCCGGCTGCCGGCGATGACAGAGGAGCAACAGAACAACTGCGTCTGCATTTGATCTCGTCTTGTCGATGGTGTAAAATTAATTAGGTATATTGTTAGTAAGTTAGCCATGTAATAAGCGGGATAATGTAGAGCTATACTCGGTCATTGTCGCGAAATAATTTACCTTCACTGCGTTTTAGAACTCTGTGTCGGTCAATTATTTTGCGACAATGACCTCGTATACATCAGGGGTGTCAAACTCATTTTCACAGAGGGCCACATCAGCATTATGGTTGCCCTCAAAGGGCCAAAGACCGTATAAATGTTAATGTAATGTAAAATAAATGTAGCTACTCATTTACATATTGTTAAACATGTTTCTGTATTTATTACTTATTCAAGTTATACATATTGCACATGCATTTGCATAGATGTAAAAATATATGTTAGCTTATGTTATTTTAACAAATTATTTTAGTTTATCAGAACCCCATATTACTCCATCAATCAATGATCAAACCATTCAAGTAAATAACAAAGAAGAATATCATCAAATACAAGCTATGACATTAAGTTTGTTCAAAACCTTTTTGTCACAGTCAAGAGGGGCAGAACTAACAACTGTGAGCTGCAAAGAACGCGTGGGACAGATGTAGCAGATGTTACAAAAACAAATAGATGCACACAACCTTGCAGAGGCCATACATCCAACTAATGGAAGATAGTTTAATTAACTTTAATTAACAGATTGCAGAATGGGTACAGTACAGTACAGCTCAATACACACAATTGTTAAGGGGATGCAGACCAGAGAAAGACTTTCGACTTGTTTACATCAGGGTCCCCCATTTTCAATTCGTAATTAAATTGCTATTATGTGTCTGCATGAACACACAACTGTAACTGTACTAAAAAATAACAAAATAAGGGTTGTCTCAGTTCACAACTATATTGGTCAAGTTTTGGGTGGGACTTGTTTGCGTCCCTACAGCTTCTTATTCAATTGAGCGAGATACTCGGTTATGTCACACAGCCAGTTTGCATCTGACAGTTCAGACAATATTTCTTCAACCCTTTGTTACCTATTCCGCCTGGATCTTTTTTGTATTTTGGGCTGTACAATTGTCAAAGAATGTCTGAGGAGTAAGTGCTTTTGGCTTTTTTCCTTTGTTACTTCATCAATACCTCAGATGTTCAACATACATGTGTAAGAATGTGTAATAACTAAGGCTGTCAAAGTTAAAGCTTTATTAACGCATTAACCCACAATTATTTTAACGCCGCTATTTTTTAACCCAAGATTAATGTTTAAAAAAAAAAAAAAAAAAAAATTTTTTTACCAGAGCTCTTTGGGGGCCACATCAAATGACGTGGCGGGCCACATTTGGCCCGCGGGCCATGAGTTTAACACCTATGCTATACATTATCCCTTACGTAGTGTGGTAGTGAAAGGTTAACCTTCTGTAGTGTGGTAGTGAAAGGGTTAATAAACTGTTAAAATGTTGGGTCTGCATACCACGTAGAACTATAAGAAGAGGATTGGTCAGTGTTGTCACAAAAACACAAAAATAAATGGCTTCCCCATTATCAAAGTAGTGCCGCTGAATAACCTCAGTGAGGACGTCAGGGCTGCACGCGTCCTCCTCATATCATTATGTCCGCGATAGGCGGAATCCATCCGAGGACATAATGCATTCGGTAGCATCTGTGTGTGGGTGGTGAATCTGCGCAATATCTCGCAAACCATAGGGTGGATCAGCCTGTGCTTTGGTGCAGAAAGTTCCAGAGGCACAAGGATGAGCGTGTGGGAATTAGGGCTGACCTTCGAAGCTTTTTCTGGCAATCGAAGCTTCGGGGCCGAGCTTCGATTTTAATTTCGAAGCTTCGGGATTCTTTTTTTTTAATTTTTTTTTAATATATATATATTTTTTATTGTTATTTTTTTTATCTTATGTTGTGGGACTTGTACAGCACTTTGGTAAACTTTGTTGTTTTTAAATGTGCTCTATAAATAAAGTGGATTGGATTAATTAATTAAGTAGCCCCTTTCGTGACTGTGACGCAGCCAACAAGGTTTCACTCGGCTGCGCTGCCTGGGTGCAGTGGGGCTGCTCTCACAGCCAACGACATGACATTACATAATTATGTTGCAACCTTCGTCTATCAAGCAAACAATTATATAAATATTTATATGTAGTTGATAGAGACAAAGGCAGAATTCGACTTAATTAAGCACGTTTTATTAAGACATATTTTTATATGGGTCGGGACACTTTAAAAAAGCAGCACAATGAACACAAATCTGTCTGACATAGTCTTAAATAACAAACGGCATTGCTTCGCTTCTTCGTCGACATGTCTGCTGCACATGTCCTTGTTGTTTTCAACACAGATAATCTCCACGTGCTTGTTGTAGAGAGGTGGAGTCGAGGCGCCGCTTACTTTCGTTTCATTGGAATGGAGGCGGGAAGGCGCCGCTTACTTTAGTTTCATTGGCATGGAGGCGCAAGATTTTGGAGGCAAAAAATATAGAAATAAATTAATGAATTAAAAAATTTATTATTATTATTTTTTTTTTTACTTCGATTATTTTTTTTATGTTTGAAGCTTGTGCCATCGAACGAAGCTTCGAAGATTCGAAGTATTTAAGACAGCCCTAGTGGGAATATAAAAAAATGTCAGGGAATTAATTTCCAGCATTCTTCATTGACTTTCATCTAGTCCTTTTGTGTAGTTGTGGACGGTACACCTTTTTTTTAGAGGGCAAGGCCTAAAATAAAAAATTGTTTGGTTCCGGTTGCCGACCGACCCTGCCGATTTTTTTTTTTTTTTTTTACAATAACGTTTCATAAAAATCTTAGTCAAACCTTTAGTATTATGGATATTAAACATGCTGGCAGAGTACATGCATCCATGTTGTCGTGGACATTTTAATTAAATAAAGAAATTCCCTATCCATAGTCGCCGTGGGAAAATAAAATAAAAAATAAAATAAATTCCCTACCTACCCATGGCCTTAACTGACAACCAACAGGAACCAAACAATATTTTCTTTATGCCCAACAACAACGGCCTCAAATGCTGCCCCCGAGACTACTGCAGGGGGTCAGCAGCACAGAGACGGTGCACTACTAGAGACAGTTGGCCACTCCCTCGCCTCCATCCCAGCATGCTTTGCGGTTGTAGCTAAATGTGTGGTTCTAGTTGTTTTATAAGATGTTGAATAGTTGTGTTGCAAAATGTTATAATTGTGTGGTTTATTGTTTCTTTCCATGTTTAGCTTTACACTTGAGACCAGGGTAAATCACATAGATATTTCCACCTCTTTTTCAAGTGGACCCTGGTCAAGAAGGCAGCTTACAGAAAATGTTCACATATAGAACAACATTAAAACAAACACAAATAAAAACAAGACAGTGAGAGCACACAAATACAAATCACATTTCAATGAAAACAGACTATATTAAAAACATGATCACTCCATGGCAAGAAGGTGTTCAATTATTTCTTTAAAATGATCAATTCCAATGAGGGACTCTAGCTTTAAACCAAAAGGCCACAAGAGACGACATATAGCGTAATACTGTTTACATGCCATATGTCTTTCATTCATTGGGGGGAACTATGTATGACCCACTATAGCATGCTGCTGACATAATGTGCTCCAATGAGCACCCGTTCTAGTTATAGCTGGGATTCTGGAGAAGGTTGCAGACGCCGTAGTGACTGAAAAATACCAGTCAGGTCTCCTGAGGTCATAGTAAAGGCCAGGGTTATGTTTGAGTCTGTGTGTATGGCCATGTTTCTTAATAGTGTATGTATTTGTGCTTTGTATGCACTGTGTATTGTTTGTGTGTGCCCCATATTGCTCAGTAGTACATGCTTGCAAGCATGTTAGTTCATATTGTGTGTTAATGCATAAGCACCCACACACTGTTTAATTTATGATTTTAATATTTTCATGTAGACAAAGCGTTGAATAAATGTATCTCTCTCTCTCTCTCTCTCTCTCTCTCTCTCTCTCTCTCTCTCTCTCTCTCTCTCTCTCTCTCCAGAGCTTATTGTTGAGGCAGCAGGGTAGGTTGGACGGTCGTGTTCAGAACATCGATGAGCAGCTCAGTAAGCTGGAGTCAGACAAGTCACTGGTCAAGGTACAGTACACACACACACACACACACACACACACACACACACACACACACACACACACACACACACACACACACACATTAATATTATGTGGGGGCGACAGTGGCTCGGGAGGTAGAGCAGTCCTCTGGTCATCCGGAGGTTCCTGGTTAGATTCCCGCTCCGCCCGGGCAGCGTGTCGAAGTGTCCTTGAGCAAGACACTTAACCCCTAACTGCTCCCGATGAGCAGGTTGGCACCTTGCATGGTTGCCTCTAGGGATGTCCCGATCACATTTTTTTGCTCCCGATCATGTGATTTTGAGTATCTACCGATACCGATTTTCCCCCGATCCGATCAAAAAAAAGTAATTTTTTAATTTATTTATTTTTATTCAACAAACATGACCATGTTCACGTCTTAAACTCATACTGAGGCCTTAGTTTTGGTTTTAAATTGCATATCATCATTCATTTATTTATTGTCACACAGAGCAGAAGAATTTTGCCAAAACAAACCAATAGTATCCAGCTGCAGAACGGCAGACCAGCCACACTCTCAGACCCAAACGCATTTCCTTTGATTTAATTATACATCAAATGATTTATGTCAAGGATTGCAATGCCTCGCTTGAATGAAGTTAACTTTTCACCTGGATAACGTCAATTCCCTGATTAGGAAAGATTCGTTTTCGGCTTGAAATTATTATGTTTCTGTCTACATTTATTTAGACTAACATTATTTAAATATTGAGTGCAACTGTGGTGGATTACGTAATTCGGTGAGTTGGAACTATCTATGGGTTGGCGCCGGGTCCCCACGGACATTTTAGCGTGTGGCACCTTCAGCTCCGGTCACGTTAGGAGGAGTTCATAACATCAACAAGCAGCGCGAAAGCGGCAATAGTCCCGGTTGGAGTTAGTAAAACACAGTTGTATGTTAGCCTTCTTGGATGTTGAATAAACGCCTATCATTGTCTTTAAACACCCCGCCTCTCAGACTCCCATTTCCTCCTCTGCTACAGTAGCTAGTAGCTACGGTGACATTTCATTGACTGTACAGTATTAGCTTGCGGGCTGCGTCTATGGTACTATGACTATGCGTGCACCTCATGGTACCAAAGCACCTCAAAGGCGCTTAAAACAAAATTACAAACATCACAAAACAAACTGGTCAGACTACTACTTGACCTGAACCCCAGAACCCCTGCCCACTTTGCCAACCTAGGATGGCTTAGAGTAGACGACAGAGTACAGCAACTTGCAATGGGCCTGGTCTACAAGATACACTATACGACCGGGGTGCCCATGTACATGTCAAAATACTTCCCAAAGGTCAGTGAATACCACAACCACTACACCAGAGGAAGCTCAACAAATCATGTTAAACCCAGATTCGGCTCAAACAAGGGACTAAACACGTTTCGCAATTATGCCACAACAATGTGGAACGCCCTACCCAAAGCTGTAAAGGAATGTGAATCCCTGCCCACATTCAAAACCGCTCTTAAAGAGCACCTACGGGAGGCTGCAATTTGAAACTGGCCACCGTAAATGCCCAAAACCCCCACCACCTCCTAATAGACAGTCTCCTCACCACCGCATGTATATATTCCCTCCCCGCCGTATGTATATTTCCCTCCCACCCACCACCCCCTCCTAATGTACAGTCCCCTCCCCATCATATGTATATACGCTGTCAGGATCCAGGGGTAACAGTACTGTATATTTGAATACCGTTATGTCACAAATGTATCAGTACTAAATACCTATATGTCCCTATGCCATAAATGTCATGTATGTTGTGTATGTCATAAATGTCTATATGAATTGAAAATGGGGGACCCTGATGGAAACAAGACAAATGTCTTTCTCAGGTCTGCATCCCCTTAACAATTGTATGTATTGAGCCGTACTGTATTGTACCCATTCTGCAATCTGTTAAATAAAGTTTTCATTCATTCATTCATTCATTCGGGCTACCATAGTTAAAACGTGCGTTGTGTTTACAAACTGCTAACGCTATGGCAAGATGTGTGTAGGCCTATGTAATGTTAATGGCTATGTTTTTAAAGTCGTAATGAAGATTGATTTATATTGTGCGTGCCATTTTTACACAAACTGACTGCAGCCAGTGGCTGCAGTGCTGCTGCTGCTGCTGCTGCTGCCTGCAGCCAGTGCAGAACACCGGCTCCGCCAAATGAATTTTTTTATTTGCGCGTCATCTGAACCGTACGATACACAGACGCTCCATTACCGGATAAATATATATATATAATTAGTAAACTGTCGGGGGCATTAAGTGCCCCCCTTAACTGATTTTCGAGGGCATTTTGTCCATTTTCAAGGGCATTATGCCCCAAGCCCCCGTTAATTTCGAACCCTGATTCAGGGTGAATGTAATGTGAGAAATTGGGATAAAAAAATAAATAAAAATGTTTGAGAAAAAGGTCTGAGAGTGTGGCTGATCTGCCGTTCTGCAGCTGGATACTATTGGTTTGTTTTGGCAAAATTCTTCTGCTCTGTGTGACAATAAACAATAAATCCCGTTTATTTTTATTTATTTTTGTCGATCCCGATCTTCGGAAAATCACGTGATCAGCCCCGATCACGTGATCGGGACATCCCTAGTTGCCTCCGCCATCGGTGTGTGGATGTGTGAGTGAATGGGTAAAATGTGAGGAACAAATTGTAAAGCGCTTTGGATTTACCATTTATTAAGATCTTATTCAGGATCAGGATACTACAATATTCCATCTTTGAGTTACATCATATCCTGTTTCCGGAGTGATAAACCCAAATATAATGGCTGGGATATGCCCCATATTAGCCGGGATGCCGAGCAAGGTTCTCTTTGAAACATTCGCTCGATGTCTCATTATGGGGTACGCCTCTCTGCGTCAGGGGGAGGGACATTCTCTCCCCACGTATAAGGCTGACACAGCCTCACAAGGCCGTTCAAAAACCCTCTTCTCGCTTCACTCAGAAAGCATCTTTCTCGACACGACTGCCTAGCTTAACCTTTCAAAGACTGAGCTAACTGCTCGAACGCCGGGCAGTGCACTAGCTTCCGAGTCGCGGAGTGAATCCTGTATTCTCACCACAGAATTCGAGGTTTGAGAGAGAAACATACACTATCTTTAGCACACCGGCTAACATTAGCATATACTTTTGGTTAGCCTGTCCCCAAACAGTGACCATAAGCATGTTAGCCTGTCCCCAAACAGTGACCATACGCATGTTAGCTACCAGGGAGCTCCACAAATCATGTTCAACCCAGATTCGGCTCAAACAAGGGACTAAACACATTTCGCAATTATGCAACAACAATGTGGAACGCCCTACCCACAGCTGTAATAAGCTGTAAATGTGAATCACTACCCACCTTCAAAACCTCTCTAAAAGAGCACCTACAGGAGACTGCAATTCGAAACTGGCCCCTGTAAATGTCCAAACTCAACCCCCTCCAATGTACAGTTGAGCTCTACTGTATTATACCCATTCTGCAATCTGTTAATACAATTTTCAATCAATCAAGCAACAGGCGAGCAACCACACTGGCTGACTGTTACCTGTTCACTAATATAGCCTGTGTATACTGTAGGTGTTGTTAACTAGCATTAGCTGTGTGTTAGTCTGTGGCTCAGGCCCCACTCCTCAATTAGCCCGCTATGTGTTGTCGAAGCTGAAGGCGCCGGTGGTTAGCACACCAGCCACACTGGCAAATAATCCTGCACCTGCAGCAAAGCTCCCACCACAGGTATGCTCTTGTGGGGGCAAGATTTCAGCCATGGACACCCCAGTGTGCACGACTTGTCCCGGGCTACCCCGCATCCAGACAGCAGTAGATTCACCTGGCTTATGTGAGCACTGTAGCCGCTTTATTATCAAGAGTCTACGCTGCAGACTAGCACACCAAGCTAACTGTAGCCGTCAGGACCCGTTGCTGGCCAGTGGCCACAGATCCTATGGAATATGCCGACTCCGCCACACCAGGCACGAGTTGGGGAGAGACTCCCCAGACACAAATATCATATAACAGTTATGAATTACAATGAATTACAATTACAATTATTACAATGATGGATTAAAAACAATTACATGATTCAGTACATAGGTCAAGTGCAATGCCTTTAAACTCCATGACTGACGGTGACGGGAATGCTCCGAGCTTTAGAGTCTGTTGCAGGGTATTCCATGTGTATGGAGCATCGTAGGAGAAGGCAGACTTTCCAAGCTCAGACTGAACTCGAGGCACCCTGAGCACAAGCCGATCATTCAAACGAGTTTCGTAGGTGACAGCACTCCAGACCAACAAAGATGTAATATAAGGTGGAAGTTTGCCAATAATTGCTTTGTAGATAAAAAGATACCCATGATAACTACCGTAATTCCTCTAATAGTAACCCCGGCTTGTATTTGTTTCAACTGTAGCGGGTACCAGGCTTGTATTAGGAGGAGGCCTGTATAAGAGGGAGGCCTATATTTCAAATTTTCAAACGGATCATAATGAATAAATCAACATTTTGTGTCAGTTTGAACCCAGTAAAATGTACTGGGTTCATTTATTGAAACCAAGTACTGTATGAAATAGTAAACAGTGCAATTACAGGTGGTCACTGGTCATTTCAACGTTTTCAAAGTGAAATCAAGTAACTAGCTCAGTATGCAGCTCAGTATATTAGTAACCCGGCTTGTATTAGGAGGCCGGCTTATAATTGCTTAGTTCAAGAGCGCACCCGGCCATTAATAGAGACCCGGCTTGTATTTGAGACCCGGTTACTATTAGAGGAATTACGGTATGTCGCAACGAGAGAGATGGCCAGCCTACTGTACCTTCTCATACAAAAGACAATGATTAATATCATATTTGTCACCCGTAATAAATCTTAGGGCGGAGTGGTAGGCAGGATACAAAGGCCTTAATGTAGACACAGACGTATGCCTGTAAATTACATCACCGTAGCCTGTACAATTATTTTCCTACAGAACATAGGAAAACTAGCGCGGTTACGGTACAAGAAACCAATCTTTTGCCGTAATTTAGTAGCTAGGTTATCTATAGGTTCACAATAGCTTCCTGAACAGTATCCGCAATGCAGTAGATCAGTGGTTCTCAAACTTTTTACACCAAGTACCACCTGAGAACGTAGCTGGCTCTCCAAGTACCACCAGGCCGACGTTAAAATACAGTCTATTCAGCTATGCACAGTTCACGCAGGAGGCAAATGTATTCCTAATACCATTATTTATTGTTAACTTTTGTCAGACACAGCCACAATGTACAAAGGGGTAGCACACAACTCACATAAGCAGGGCCGGACTGGGGAAATAATTCAGGCTGGGAAATATAGTGTGAAATATAGCCCCAGTCAGGCCACTTTCTAAATGGGGGTCCCCCACCAGGAATTATTTTGTTACAAAGACTTAATTTCCTGCATTCTGGTGCAGGATTCTTTTAATTTTTACCATTTAAATTCCAGTGTTTGTGATGGGCATCACAAATTATTGTAAAAAAACAACAACACATATTCAATACATTTTCGAATTGTAACCCTTTAAATGCCAGTTTTTATGATGGCATCACAAATTATTGTAAAAAAAAAACACAAAAAGTAAAATATTTTCAATATATCAAATGCAAAGTAAATTTTTCTGGGGGGGATTATTACAGGCTATGCATGTGTCAATGATTAGCAACAACACAGATTTCGATGGATTTTTTGTAATGTCAGATTTACCAACAACTCTTTTCAGAAAAGTGGGAGTATTTCATTTTTTATCTGACATTACAAAAAATCTAAAAATAAAAATGGTTATGATCAGGGCTGAAGTTGAATAAAAGATTTATGACTGTTTAGACTGCATTACTCTCTGTCACATTGATCTCCTGGTTGTTCCCCACTTAGGTTATCTAACTATCGCGCCACCACAACTAGAAACACTGGCCTGGCCTGCTTCTAAGTTCAGTGGCCTGACTGCACAATATTGTTTTAGTTTTTTTTTATTATAATATTTATTTTTATTAAATGTTTTCCAGTACCACCAAGTACCACTAGTGGTACGCGTACCACAGTTTGAGAACCACTGCAGTAGATAACTGTATCATCTGCATACAGATGAGCCAGACAACCTGCTAGTGTTGAAAGACTAGAAACAATATCATTAATATAGATTGTAAAGAGGACCGGCCCCAATACCGAACCGACCAATGCTAGCTAGACTTTTCAAAAGCAAGTGATGGTCTACTCTGTATCAAACACTTTTGAGAGGTCTACAAAGAGAACTGCACAATGCTTCCCATTATACAGGGCTGAAATAATGTCATTAGTGACCAAAGTAACAGCTGTAATAGTACTATGATCCAAGTAGGTCTCTCAGAGAGAGAGAGAAAGAGAGGAGTGGTCCGACGATGACTCTTCTGGTTCGTCTCACGTTCTCCTTTTCGAGGGGAGAGGATGATGACGATACCTCCTTTTAGGGATGGGCGATTAATCGATTTTATCGATTCATTCGAATGAATGATTTAGGACGATTTTCAAAAATTTAAATTTATTTTACAAAAAGTGATGCTTGGTGAAAGTTAGATTTGCACTTTATTAATCCCAATAGGGAAATTCATTCTTGTTTGATGATCAAGAGGCACCTTTTATTTGTTTTAAGTGAAGTTTGGTGAAAAAGCAAGTTATTGCACTATTAATACCAATAGGGACATTCATCTTCGTTTGATCAAGAGTAACCTTTTATAAATATATATATACGTATATATAGTATAATCTTTTTAAGTGAAGATTGGTGAAAGTTAGGTTTGCACTTCAATCCCAATGGGGAAATTCATCTTGGTTTGATAAGTTTTGTGTTAAATAAAAACAAAGCTTATTTGAATGATTTCCTTGGCGTTTCTAGTTTTTAAGAGAAAAAGATCGATGTAAATCGGATGTGGTGTGAAAAAATCTGAGATTTTATTTTTAGGCCATATTGCCCAGTCCTACCTCCTTTACCTCCTCACTCCGGGCTTCACAGACACTCCAGAGCAGAGGATAGCGGGGCACCAACCCCGCCCACCCGCGGCTTGGACCCGCATGATGTGTGCAGACATGCAGCTGATGTGCTGGGCATTCCGTGGTCCGCGGTACGGACAGAGACGACTTCCTCCCATTATGAAGGAAGAAGTCTCCCCAGGGCTAAACGGGCAGCTAAACAGCTCCTACCGATTTTTCCTGAACGTTTGGAAGAGATTTCCTGCTGCTACGAGAAACCGTTCTCTGCCATTAACCCTATCCAGGGAGCGGCTTTCAACTCTGTGAATATGAAGGAGAAAGGTCTCTACGCCCAGTTGAACCCTTGGTGGCCTCTCACCTACACCCGAATCAAAGGACGTCGATGTCCTCCTCTGGCCCCACCCTGCCCTCCAAGGCCAACCGCCTGCAGGCCTCTATATCACAAAGAGCCTACAGGTCAGTTGCCATGACGGCCCTCAATGCTTCATCTGTACTCCTAGCATACCAAGCTGAGTTACAGGAGCAGATGACCACTTCGCCACAGTCGGAGCTGTGGGAAGACATTTGTCAACCTCTCAGACCTGTCCGACAAGGAGGGGGAGGCCCTGCAGCTCCGTCTTCCAAGGAAGATGCAGATCGAGCTTACAGCTTGCCGGACCTTTACGCAAACAGTGGCACAACCAGCCTGCACAGCCTTCAAGGTCCCAGCCCACAAGGGGCTTCCAACGTTAAGTCACATCCCTCGGTCTGGTCCCTTCACACCGTGGTTATCACCGTGGCTGAGTTACTGTGGAGTGCACGATTGTGCTTCAACAGTGGAGGCACCCGTCATTCCTGACACAGGGGATGCCAATGGGCACACTGCTTGTCAGGAAGGTTATTACAACAGATGCATCACTGTTCGGGTTGTGGGGCCACCCCGTGAAGGCAGAACTGTTGAGTATTGAGACCTTGCATTCAGTCCACCCACATAAACTGCCTGTAACTCTTGGCAGTGGCCCTGGCACCATTCATTAGTAAAGTACTTGAAAAGATAGTTTCAGTTCAAATTAATTCCTTTCTTGAAGAAAACAACATCTTAGAAGAATTTCAATCGGGGTTCAGAAAATATCATAGCACTGAATCTGCCCTCACCAAAATAATCAGTGACCTCAGACTAAACTCTGACGAGAATAAGGTCTCCGTCCTTATCCTGCTAGATCTCAGTGCAGCATTCGATACAATCGATCATGATATTTCAATCAATCGTCTTTAAAACCTTGTCGGTTTCTCAGACTATGTGCTAAGCTGGTTTAAAACATACATCAGAGGGGCGCTCCAGTAGCACACCATGTACCGCGCTGCGTCGCGGATCGGCCGACCCGAGTTCGATTCCCGGACCCGCCGTTATTTGCTGAATGTCTTCCCCTGCTCTCTCTCCCGTTTCACCCTCACTGTATCTGTCGGTCATGTCTGACCAGGAAAAGCGATAAACGCTAAAAAATAAATCTTTAAAAAAAAACATATATCAGAGGGAGGAAGTTCTATGTTAAACTAGGAGGCCACATGTCTGAGATATATGACAACAACTATGGGGTTGCACAAGGGAGTTGCCTACTGTAGGTCCCTTACTCTTCTCCCTTTACATGTTACCACTGGGTGATATCATCAGAGAACATAATGTAGGTTTCCATAGCTATGCGGATGATATACAACTGTACATATCTGCGGAACCAAATGATACAGCTAATAACTCCATTACCGACTGCTTATTGGCAATAAATAACTGAATGAGTAAGAACTTCCTGAAATTAAATGAGAACAAAACTGAAATTCGAATTATCGGCCTCAAAACAAAAAAAGAAACATTAATAAAGAACCTGGGAGGACTAACCCCTTGGATAAAATCTGAGGTCACAAGCCTTGGGTTTATCATAGATTCAGAACTGAACTTCAATTCTCATGTTAACAAAGTGACCAAAACATCGTTCTTTCATCTCAGAAATATAGCAAAAGTACGACCATTTATTAATCAAAACGATGCTGAGAAGCTAATTCATGCATTCATATCTAGCCGGTTAGACTACTGTAATGCACTTTTCACAGGTCTCCCTAAGAAAACCACAGAGAGGCTTCAGCTAATCCAAAACTCTGCAGCCCGACTGCTAACCAGAACCAAAAGGAGAGAGCACATTAGTCGAGTCTTAGCTGCTTTACACTGGCTTCCTGTAACATTTAGAATTGACTTCAAGGTCCTTCTCCTTACATACAAATCTCTAAATGGACAGGGACCTAGCTACATCGCCAACACTCTAATAAATTACAGGCCAGCAAGAACACTGCGATCATCAGCTGCTGGACTACTAGAGGCTCCCAGAAGCAGTCAAAAGAGGATCGGTAATGCAGCCTTTATCAACTATGCCCCAAAACTATGGAACAAACTACCCCAAAACATCAGGGAAGCCAACTCGCTAGATATCTTCAAAAGACAGCTTAAAACCTATCTCTTTGCTCAGGCATTTAAATGAAACATCAGGGATATCTTGACACAAATTGTACTTTACCTGCATTATTCTTATTCTGCCTACTTTTATACACTTCCTATACAATTAAAAAAATCCACATCAAATTCATGTGTCATTTCTATGCTAATTTTATCTCACTACCTCTTATGCACTGTAACTTTAAGAGCGCTGCTCTATTGTAAGTCAAAACTGAACTTTGTAAAGAAACTCAAAGTTGAGAGCGATGCACTGCTCTGTTAAGTTGTGAGCGACACACTGCTCTGTTGTTCTATAAGGTAATTTAGAACTGAACTTTGTAAAAACACTCAAAGTGTTAAGAGTGATGCACTGCTCTAATGTTATGAGCGATGCTCTGTTCAGTTGTAAATGTTATTGTATATTTTTATTGAACTATTTTATCACACCTTTTACTCTTGTCTATTTTATTTTATTATTTTATTACTGAATGAAACCGTAAACAGAGAGGCCTATTGGGATGCTAGATCCTAATGTGAAACACTGATTCACCTTACCTTGCTACCTCTCTATCTTTTTTATGCTCGCTTATGCCTGTATTTTTTACTGCTGTGAAGCACTTTGAACTGCAATTTCTGTATGAAAAGTGCTATACAAATAAAGTTTATTATTATTATTACTGAAACACTTCCTTCCCCATATAGAGGGTCACCATGTCCTCATCAGGTTCAGACAATACCACAGTGGTAGCATTATGTCAACAGGCAAGAGGGGCTACATCCCCCACACTGGCTCACAAACTGATTCTGTGAAGCAGCACATCACACATCTTCTGCATACAGACCCTCATCTGCACCTTTGTTTAAACTGCTTATATTTCTATATTCAGATTTAATTGTATTGCCTATATGTATGTATGTCTTTCTTCTATTCTCCTGGCCATACCTGTACCTCCCCACCCCCATGCTGCTATGACGCCCCCCAAATTTCCACAGGGGAATTAATTAAGGAATATGTTATCCGGCAGTGCAGAATCAGGGGGCAGATCTGCTCTCCGGGGGCAACCCTCAATACGTAGACTGGAGACTCCATCCAGAGGTGGTCAGACCTAGATTTGGGTTTGTTATGGTTGACCCCAACTAGACCTTTTGTGCCTCGAAGGAGAACACTCTGTAAATCAGGAAGGCACCGATGGGGATATATATGTTGGCCTCCGGTCCTGCTGTATGCCTTTCCCCCTTTTGGCTCTGATCTCTCCCACTCTAGCCAGAGTGCGAGAGAGGGGCTTATCCCTAATCCCGATAGCTCCATATTGGCCAGAGAAACGTTGGCTGGCAGGGATCATTCAGCTTCTCTGCGGACAGCCGTGGCCCCTCCCCTTACACAGGGACCTTCTCTCATCGGCACAGGGGGAGATTTTTCATCCTCACCCAGAACAACTGGCACTCTGGGCTTGGCCCGTGAGAGGCTGAATGTGAAGGCGGTCGGACCTCCCCAGAATCTTTTATAGCAACCATTCGGAACGCTAGAGCCTCGTCCACGAGAACACTTTACAAATGATGGCGTGTGTGTATGTGGTGTGTGAAATCACAGGCGGTGCCTTTTCAGCGTTCTGTACCTAATGATTCTGTCTTTCCTTTGGGACAAGCGTGAACGCCTTCTTCCACTGTCGAGGTGTAGCTGGCTGCCATTTCAGTGTGCTGTGTAGGTCTTGTAGACATGGCTGTGGGGCAGCATCCCCTTATTGGTTGTTCGGTTGTGTTTAATCAGGCATATCTCAAGGTACACTAGCTAAAAACAGCCCTACTGTTGGCTCTGGCACCTGCTAACAGTGCTAAGCGAGCCAGTGATATTCATGCATTTTCGGTGCACCCTGAATGTATTCAGTTTGCCCCAGGGGATGCAAAGTTGGTTACTACACTCCTAATCCAGCATTCGTAGCCAAGAATCCCAACATGGTGTGTCTTTCCCTCGAGTTGGCAGCATTCCACCGCTCCCTCCTTTCTACTCCTTGGAGCAGCAGCTATTACATGTCCAGTTAAGGCACTGCATATTCACATGGACAAGACCAAGGGTTTTAGGAAGGCGGATGTATATATATATATATATATATATATATATATATATATATATATATTAAGGCTGTCAAATATATCGCGTTAACTCCCGATTCTATTAATGCCACTAATTTTTTTAACTCAAGATTAACACTTTGACTGCCTAAAAACGCTTTACAGCGTCATTGCTGGCCATGCTAAAGTTGCCGGGGGACGCTGTACAGCGTCCTTATATCAATATTTCAAAAATCTGGAATCGGATTCATATTCCCCCTCCGCTGGCCTGATATCCACCAGCAGGACCCACTGAGCTCTCTGGCGGTTCAGGAGCGCCATCTGGTGGCCGATCGGCGCAACCGCTTAACAGGAAGCGCAGTAGAGGTTTTGCTGGTCGGCCCTATTACTTCCGGCCACTCGGTATAGGTTCCGGCACTCTAGCTCGTCACTCTACATAGCGATCGATTGCCAATAACTCGATAAACAACATGATTTGGACGTATATACCATTATACAAGCTGGAGATGGACCGGGTAATAATATATCCCATAATGATAAAATTTCTACTCGACGATGATCGCCCAACGGCGCGCGGAGACTGGGGTGAGTTTCAGCGTGTAACGTTACCATCTTCGATACTAACTGCTTTTATCAACATTTGACCCACATTAGATGATTGGTATAACGCTGCCCACGGAATTATAAACGCCCCCTCGCCCATCCGGTCAACATCAGATGACGTGTAGTAACTTCTAGAAGTACGTCTAGTTGGAATTTTTTATATCGCGCTGATTGCCATCAAACTGTATTTCATCATCAATATAATGCATTTGGGGCTATATATCACGTTCTGGAGAAAGTTGCAGAAAGAGATGAAAACATACTTATACATTAGACCATACTTTACTATGAATATGTGAATGAAAAAGTTTAACGTTGCTACACAATGAACAATACATATAGGACTTTGAATGGGCCCTAATAATGGCAATGTAGCAATAGAATTTAAAAAGTTATAGCCCTGCAAAGAAGGGGACTTTCTCCATAGACAAATAGCGCTGGCAATCTATGGTATATCATTAATTTAACCCAAGGCAACCAAAGTGTTAACTAAAAAAAAAAAAAAAAAAAATTTTTTTTTTTTTTTTTTTTTTATACTATACTTCACTCAGGTGTATTATTGATGCTCTCATTGATACTATGTTTGTTTCTGAAGTGTGTGTGTGTGTGTGTGTGTGTGTGTGTGTGTGTGTGTGTGTGTGTGTGTGTGTGTGTGTGTGTGTGTGTGTGTGTGTGTGTGTGTGTGTGTGTGTGTGTGTGTGTGTGTGTGTGAGTGAGATATAGAGAGAGAGGGGGGTGAGAGAGATGAGGAAGGGGCAAAAGAGAAAAAGAGCTGGGAGAGTGTGTGTGTGAGGGAGAGAGGGGGGTGTGTGATTAATCAGCCCTTGTGTGTGTGAATGTAACAAGTTCATAACGTTTTCTTTCCCCTATTATTTCATGCACACTTTATTCATTGTTTTAAATTATTATTTTCTTTTAAGTTATTTTGTGCATCACTCTGTTTTGAATTTGATGCAAATTTGCAATGCATGAGGGTCATCCTTTTGTGTTAAATGGCTGCACAAAGCAAGCATTTGTTGACTCGCATGTTGATAAGAGTATTAAAACTTGGAACTTGAAAAAGATCTGTTTAAGGTAAAAAAAAAATAAAAAAAAAAATGCGATTAATTTGCGATTAATCGCGAGTTAACTATGGACAATCATGCGATTAATCGAGTTAAATATTTTAATCGTTTGACAGCACTAATATATATATATATATATATATTCTTATTAATTTATATATTTAATTTATACATGACTATTTTATTTTTCATTATTCTGATTTAACTGATGGTCTTGTCATTGTCGTTATTATTATTATTATTATTATTATTATTATTATTATTATTATTATTATTATTATTATTATTATTACTACTGTTATTGTCCTGTGATGTCTTGTTTATTAGTATTGTTATTGTATTGTATTGTCTTGTTTCATGTTGAAAAGGGAAAATAAAGAAACTGTGAAAAAAAAAAAAAAGGAAGGCGGATCAGTTGTTTATGTCCCGGGTTAAGCCTCATACAGGTAAGGCCATCACTAAACAACGTCTCATTCCATTGGATAGTGGGAGCTAGTGTTTTTAGCCTACAGCAGCAAGGGGCTTCAAGCTCCTGTTGACCTGCGTGTGCACTCGGCCAGAGGAATGGCAATGTCCTGGGCCCTGTTTAAGGGCGTCTCTATGCAGGACATATGTACTGTAGGGTGGCTAATTGGGCCTTATCACATACCTTCGCAAGGTTTTTATGAGCTGGATGTCACTGCACCATCTTTGGCGCATACCGTGTCCAGTGTGAGCTCCACAGAGGGTTGGTCACATGGCAGTTGGTCATCAAGATAAACAATACAGGGGTAAATATATCCTTATAGTGAGATACCGAGAACAAATGTTTGAAAGAGAACTTAAAGGTTATTATCGTAACCGCAGTTCTCTGATAACACGAGTGAGGCATCTCACCAGACCACCCTCCTTGTGTGAAGTGAAAAAGAGGTGTGTTTATTTTGAATGGCCTTGTGATGCTGCATTAGCCATATATATGGCAGAGGATGTCCCTCCTCCAGACGCAGTACCCCATAGTGAGCTGTCTCACTCGTGTTATCAGAGAACCTGGGTTACGATGGTAACCTAAAGTTATTATAGTTAACTCAAACTAAAAACTAAAATTAGGTGTGTTTATTTATTAATATAATTAATACAAATAAAAATGTACTAACTGAAGCTATATGGTGTGCTTACAAAACTAAATAAAATACAGAAATATACAGAAAATGTCTTTAGCTTCAGTCTGTCAACTTGGTCAGATTTTTCATCACAACAAGCGTGACGAGGCATTGGTGCATTATGTTAATTGTGAGACTGAAACCAGCAAACCCACTCTAGAATAGAAACTAAACTCAATTGAAAACAAAACAAAAACAACGAGTAAACGAATGAAAAATGCCAAACTATGATAAACCTGATACCGAGGCATGTAAACACCATGCTGGTTTTGTGGTGAGTTTGAGCTCTGTTTCCATAGTAATACTTGCATTATTCTGTTTTCTCACACAGGCATATACTGTAACATTGGGTAATGGGGATTTGCATGCATCTAAACCATATATTCTGTTGTGGTGTGGGGGTGGTGTGATTTTAAGCAGCCACACCTGTCTTGGGTTTAGTTAATTGGGCCCAGGAGCAGGTGTGGCTGTGCACCTGTTGTGCATCAGAGCAATCAGACAGGTTAAACACCCCCCCCCCCCACACACACACACACACAGAGAGAGAGAGCCTTTGTCATGACCGCATGCTCCATCTGCTCTGGCTTGTAACATCTTGCCACCTCTCTTCAATAAACTGGTCTGCTGTTTGTACCGTCCTGCGTCTATGTGTCTGAGAGCCCAGACAAAATGTCAATCTAGAGTGACGTGAAAGTCGCATGACTGTTCGGACTGGGGTCACGTTGAAAATGATCAGAAAATGGCCCAAATCAAAATGGAAAAGATCAGATTCTGTGTGATTTGTGTTCAAGTTTTGTTTTATTTGTCACATATAAGGTACATACATTATAGTGAAATGCTTGGTTCTGTATGACCCTCCTGAGATTGTGCTTCATACAGTAAGACCAGATACTAAACAAAATATACAAAACTAAAGTACAAAATGCAAAAATTAGGTAGAGAGGTCGTACAAATCTTTTAGTAATAAATAGATTAAAATATGGTGTAGTGTTAAAAAGTGTTTAAAGTGTTGTAAGCTATTTAATGTGTTCTATATTATTATTGAGGCTGACATTATTCGGTGGAGCGTGCCCTCTTGGGGTTTTTGACTTGGGGAAGAGTTGGGGCGCGCACCTGTCTCAGGTCGGGCCGTTGTGTTATTGGAGAGGAGAAGGAGAGGATTAAAGGAAAAACCGTTATGTTGATGATCTCATTTCCTTGTGTAAGCTGTGATTCAGGTTCGTGTACAATGGGGGTGGGGTCTCAGTGCCTTAACCCCTGGGATAGTGCGTGCGGGGACGAAAGAACGTGCAAGGAGGAGTGGACGCACTTTCTCGGGGGGAGGACGTATGTAAACTAGAAATAATCAGTCGCAGTCAACCAGTACCTGCTAACGGGTCGGACCCTTTAGCTCAATTGGTTGACACGGCGGCTGCCTGTGGAGCAGGAGAGCATGAGTTTAAATCTCTCGTCACAGTGTCTGAAGTGAATGTGTGCTGCATGTGGGTGTTTGAATGTAGAATGTTGTTCACACAATGTTGCTCTGCAGTCTGAACGTAGCCTATGGTGGGGTGTGGCAGGAACCACTGACACAGTCAGTGATGGAAACAAATCCCATCCAAACGCCTTCTACACACCTGGCAAAGCAGAAAGAAACCACTTCAGATCCCCCAAATAATAAGTGAAAGATAAAGATCAAGACTTTTAAATGCCAACCTAGGATGCCAACCAATGCTCTTGGTTCTCCCACTGATTTTTTAAAGTAAAGAGTATGCTTCTCTCAAATGCTTTTGAGCCTGTAAAGACCTCGGAAGTACTTGATATTATTATGAGCCTCAAAAACTCTTCTTCTTCTTCTTCTTCTGGCCATGATGAAATTCCAGCCTCTTTGATCCAAAAGGTTGCATTTTCAATTATTGATTATCATTCTTTTTTTCCCATGTCCCTTGAATCAGGCACTATCCCTCAAATCTTCAAAGTTGCCAAGGTTATACCGCTGTTTAAAGCTGATGACCCCTCTGTATTCTCAAACTATCGTCCTATATCGATACTAGGGCTGTCTTAAATACTTCGAAGCTTCGAAGCTTCGTTCGATGGCACAAGCTTCGAACATTAAAAAAATAATCGAAGTAAAAAAAAAAAAAAAAAAAATCTAATTTTTTTAGAAAAACACGTGCGTGCGTGCGTGGGGCCGGGGGACAAATACACTGGAGGAAAGTAACCCAGCTCAGCACTGCCCAAATTATATCATCACTATTGCCTGTTTGAAGGATATCATCCTTCACAACAGCGATCCACCTTGAATTAAATCACACAGCAGAGTGAAACCTTGTCACAGTCATGAAAGGGGCTACTTAATTCATTAATCCAATCCACTTTATTTATAGAGCACATTTAAAAACAACAGTTTACAAAAGTGCTGTACAAGTCCCACAACATAAGATACATACATAAATAAAATTTAAAAAAAATCCCGAAGCTTCGAATTAAAATCGAAGCTCGGCCCCGAAGCTTCGATTGCCAAAAAAAGCTTCGAAGGTCAGCCCTAATCGATACTACCTTGTTTTTCTAGAATTCTTGAAAAGCTGGTATACAGTAGAATCATTGTTGGCATCTACTGTAGATGCCAACAATATCCTGTTCGAACATCAGTACGGCTTTAGAAAAAAATACTCAACATATATGGCTCTTTTACACCTCAGAGAAAAAATTACCACTGCACTGGAGAATTTCTTTTTCTTAGATTCATCAAAGGCTTTCGACACAGTGAATCATGACATTTTATTATCAAAATTGTCATGTTATGGTTTAAAAAAAAAAAAAGGTTTTACAATGGGTTGATAATTACTTAAACAACAGAGCAATTTGTAGTTTTCAATGGTAATCGATCACAGCTGGCTGTACTAAAATGTGGTGTTCCACAAGGGACCCTTGTTGTTTTTGATTTATGTGAATGATCTTGCACATGAATCACGTTTATTGTCACCTATATTATTAGCTGATGACACAAATCTCTTTGTCACTGACAATAATTTTGATTCCCTTATTGATAAAGCAAATTCTGGACTCATTAATTGTTCCTATTCGTTTCAGTTCACTCAATGTCAAAAAAATCTAACTTCATTATTTTTAGAAATAATAACACAAATTAGACAGAACCAAGATTTGTATCAATAACAATGAACTTGCACAAGTTTCATCTGTGAAGTTCTTAGGTGTCAATATCGATGAGAAACTCAGTTTTTACTGTGGGTCTGTGCTGTACTCAGATCAGCTTCTCTCTGCTATCCTGGCACGGTTCGGTGTGGGACACAGTCCTTTGTTGATGTAATTGCTCAAGCCAGGGAAGGTCTGTGCTGTACTCAGATCAGTTTCTACTGTGGGTCTGTTCTGTACTCAAATTACTTTCTACCGCTGTGCACTGTGGGAAAGTGGAAGGCGGGGGGGGGGGGGGGGGGGGGGCAGCCATTTGTGTCTGAGCAGCTCTGAACACAGCTGGTGAATTGGAGTGGAAAATAAGATAATGTTCAGATATAAATGCATTTTGCGAAAGAGCTTGTCACACTAATGCTGGCCTTTAACAGTACTACCTCTGGAGCAAACCGTGTCAGTTCAATTAGAATACTTATGTGAAATATTACTTATTTCATTCCTGTATAGTTTTTTTAAGTGGTAACAACCTATGTAATATAGAGGCTGTGTTGAGAGAATGCAAAATACATTAGGAAACAGACAATGCTGCTGCTGTGTGTGTGTAGTATGTGGGCGTATATGACTGTGTTAAGTGTGCGTGTGCATGTGGGTGTGCATGCATTCAAGGGTGTAGGTTTGGGGGGGACACTTTAAGCAGAGAGTATGACGAAACCTTGAGCGTCAAACACTTCATTTCCTGCATTTTGGTTTACTTTTCGGCACCGATTTGTACCTTTTCTGCATCAATATATGGTGTAAAATGTCTTTATGTAAAGGAAAAGACCCGCGGAATGTAATGGAATATAATGCAGTAAGGCTCTCAGTCAGGCATTCTGTATTGCTTTGAAATATTTATTCTCCTGTATTATATTATATAGTTACAGTTAAGAAGATATATATAAGGGGAGCTCCAGTAGCTCACCACGTACCTCGAGCGCTATTTCGGCGCCGGGGACAACCGTGCTCGTCACGGATCTGGGGTTTAGCGAGTTCGAATCCCGGACTGCAGCCGTGCCTTTCCCAGAGTGTCTTCCCCCCCATCTGAACCCTTTCAGCCTGTTTCTGTCGGTCATCCTTGACCAGAATAAATGCGATAAACGTATAAAAGAGCCAGGGGAATGGCCAAAGTTTAAAAAAAAAAAAAGATATATATAAGATATATAAATGTTTTGACCCCATTATCTTTTGAGGAGGGGGTTGTCTTTTCATATATATATATTTCAGATTATATATTAGATTAGATTTAGATTGGATTATTAAATTATATATTGTAACTATATTTATTGTAGGGCAAATATAACTGAGAGGGCATACATACCTTCATATCGCACCTTGTTGCCCACATGCACATGTCCAGAGTTAATTATATATATAAATAAACATATGCTGTGTTCCTGGGTCTTAGAAAGGCGTTTGACACTGTCAACCATCAAGTACTTTTGGCAAAGTTGTCTCGTTTCAATTTCTCTGCAGATACAATTCAATGGTTTAAGTCTTACCTAACAAACAGAAAACAATGTGTCATGGTTGATGGTGTCAAATCTCCTTATCTTGACAATCCAGTCGGTGTGCCGCAGGGATCGATCCTTGGGCCATTACTGTTTTCCCTATACATCAATGACCTGCCGGACATATGCCCTGACTTCAATGTACAGATGTATGCTGACGACGCAGTCATTTTTGTACATGGTAAAAAAAACTGACCTGATCTCATGTAACCTCTCAAATGCAATGAACAAGGTCCAACACTGGTTGCAACAGTTGATGCTGCAAAAACGTATCTTCATTGCATGATATTCTCACACATTGAATACTGCTTCACAAACTGGTCATTTGCTGGTGTCACTGTCATGAAACACATCGAACAGCTTTATCATAGAGCCATCAAGGTATTTGCCAGGAAACCATTGGCATACCACCATTGCAATATTTTGAAACAATATAGCTTTTTGAGCTTTGAAAATTTCAAAGTCTTAAAAAGCTCTTGTTTCATCTACAAATGCCTACATGGACTAGCTCCCCCTCCTGTACAGGAATTCATCTACAAAAAAAGAAACACTGGACTCTGCACCAGGTCAGACACCACGTTTGGCCAAAACGTCCTGTCCATAAAAGGCAGTCAAACATGGAACAGTCTCCCCATTTCCATAAGGGAAAGCCCCACCCTTGCTTCTTTTAGAGGGCAACAAAAAAAATGGCTGAAGACCAACCAGTCATGTGAACACATCTAGCCACTAGTATTTCTGTGTATTGCTGTTATGTATTTGTACATTTTTTTACTGTTTTTATGTGTCCTGTTTTTATGTATTTGTACATTTCTTACTGTTTCTATGAGTGCTGTTTTTATGTTTGGGGACAACGGATGGAAATTAGCCTCATGCTAAATCCGGCCATTTTTACACTCCAGTGTTAATTAATTTTGCATTGTCCCTGTTATGTACCATGAGCTTGATCACTCCTGTGTCACTGGGCATGCAGGTGAGGGCTGATAATTAGCTAATTGCTGCTGATTGGTTACCTGCTGGCAGGTTAAAACCAGTCTCTGAGACACACATGCACTCTGTCTGTGGCTAGAGGAGTGTGTGTTAACAGAGAGTTGTCACGTTCTCTCATTCTTTGTTCTTTAGTTTGTACCAGTAATTCATTGTTAGAGTAGTATTTTGAGTTAAACACGGGTTTTGGTGTCGGTTTGCACATAGGTTGCGTCCTTTTGAGCCAGGGTCGTAACAGTCCCGTCCAAATAAACAAATAAAATAAAATAAATATTGATTTGTTATATTGTTTACATTGCTTTTTTACTACCTGTACCCCCCCCCCCTCTCCCATGCTGCTATGATGCCTGAATTTCCCCCAAGGGGATCAATAAAGGAATATCTTATTTTATATTAGCTATATTTTTTGAGGGGGACACATTTACCTCTTCTCAATATTGAGGGGGACATGTCCCCTGCAACCCAACCCTAAAGCTACACGTGTGTGTGTGTGTGTGTGTGTGTGTGTGTGTGTGTGTGTGTGTGTGTGTGTGTGTGTGTGTGTGTGTGTGTGTGTGTGTGTGTGTGTGTGTGTGTGTGTGTGTGTGTGTGTGTGTGTGTGTGTGTGTGTGTGTGTGTGTGTGTGTGTGTGTGTGTGTGTGTAGGTGTGTGTGTGTGTGTGTGTGTGTGTAATGCCTGCACGTTTCTCACATCCATCTCCGTTCTCCTCTCTCCAGGATGCAGTGAGTGAGCTGAAGGAGCGCGTCAGAGCTCAGTACCGACGCATGCAGACGCTGCTGGAGGAGGACCTGAACGAGGCCGTGCAGCTTCTGGACAGCACTCACAGCACGTACCGCCAGAAGAACTCCCATCAGGCACTGCAGCTGAAGGAGAGGCGTCAGGAGGCGGACAAGCTCCTCAGCTCAGCGCAGATCTTCCACCAGCGAGCGGAGAACATTAACTTCATGAAGGTCAGAATCCACACATAATCACTTAAAAACCCTTTCACTGCCACGCGACCGTCGGTTGTGTGATAGTAAAGGGTTAACCTTCTGTCGTGTGGCAGTGAAAGGGTTAACCGGCTGTCGTGTGGCAGTGAAACGGTTAACCTGCTGTGTATTGTCGCGGTGAAAGGGTTAACCGTTTGGTAGTGCGGCAGTGAAAGGGTTAACACAAGTGCATTTAGGTTACACGCGCGCGTGCGCGACCCACATACAAGAGCATGCCCGTATGTACGTACGCACACACGCACACACACACAGAAAAACACAGACATTAACTGCAACCAAACACTGATTCCTCCGCCTCTATTGGTCACGTTGCTGGTCTTGTGGGTGGGCGGTTCAAAGAGCAGATGGAGAGCCTGATTAACTCGTGTTTAATATGGTTGTCTTTTTCAGAACACAAAGCCTTACCAGCTGTTAATGGAGAGGTAAGAATTTCACTTCATGAAACTGAAACCGTTTAGCTCCACCTTACAGTGGGTAGGGTGGCGCAGTCACTGGGAAATAACATTTAAAAATTGTTGTATTAATTATGTGATTTACAAATCATAAGGGGCAACAGTTTTTCATCAGAGGGATTTCCAAATGAGTTTTACTCACACGTCCGCTCTTAGGTTTATTACTGGTGACAGATATGATACTCACCATTGTGTCCTGTATGATAGGGTGGGTTGGCCTTCTCTTACAAAAAAGTGCAACAAACACTGGTATTTATTTATTTTTAAAGCCCTTATTGGTAAACAACCTGTTTATATCTCTTCACTGTTAGATTGGAATATTGGAACCTATTCAACTCGATCGAATGACTGGATGGTTCTTAGGGTTCCTCAGATTTGTTCTGATCTAGGGAAGTCAGCTTTTTCCTTTGATGCCTCTAACTCATGGAATGTCCTTCAACTCTCTCTGAAATTGGAGGTTCTCCCTCCCCTCGGTATGTTTAACTTATGATTTCAGACCATTGTGTGACTACCTGTAACTGTTTTAGCTGATCTTTAAAAATTATTTAAAAAAAATTATTTTTACTCTGTGAATATTGCTTGTATTACAGTATGTACTGTTTACATTTTGTACAATCGTCGTTTCTGTAAATGAGGGAAACCTCAGAAGCTTACGATTTTAAATAAAGGTTGAAAGGTTGGCGACACTGTGGAGTGGAAGGACTTCAATGTTAAACCTTGGCCACGGATGACAATATCTCTTCAAAAGCAGAAATAATCGGGGCGCCCGAGTGGCGAACCACGTAATGCGCTGCGTCGCAACACGGCCGACCCGGGTTCGATTCCCGGACCCGGCGTTCTTTGCCGAATGTCTTCCCCTGCTCTGTCTCCCATTCCTCCTCTCTCTCTCTCTCTCTCTCTCTCTCTCTCTCTCTACCGGACTGCCCGGTAGTAAAAACCCAATAAAAATCAGTTGTCCGAAAGGACAAGTAACATTAAAAAAAATTATAATAAAAAAAAAGAATTTAAATAATCTAATTATTATTATAATGCCTGTTTGGAAATACACGACCGGCACCTAGACCCGCGTATGCCGGTCCAGAGAAAAGTGGGCCAAAGGGGGTTCAGAGGGACCGGTGGATACAGAAGTGAAACAAAGAGAAGGTTCTTTGAGATGCGACTGCAATTATTGACTGGAAGTAGGTAGAGTCACACAACACCTACGGCACGGAGAACACGCGGCATGTTCCAACCACAAGGTTCCGCGTCAGGTTGTGCAGGAACAAGATCCTCCTTGTGCCTCCAGTGATACGGCGTGTCACTGTTAGTCCTGTGAAACTATTTCAGTACTTTATTGCATTATAGAGGGTCTCTTTATTCCATTATTGTCGTCTATGTCCACTGGACCAAGTCTTGTGTTTATACACGAAGGTCTGTCGTTATATTCAAACTGCACGTCCACAGCATTAGTATTTTTCAGATTAGATTAAAATGTATTATCTTTATACTACAGCACAAGTACAGTACAACGAAAAGAGGTTTGGCATCCAACCAGAGTGCAAATATACCAGTAAAGTGCAATAGTAATATACAATGTACAGGTGATTAAACAGGGTATAAAATATATACATTAGTACTACTGAGTGTTGTGCTAATTGGATGCATGTACAGATTTGTAATATTACATACATATTATGTACAGTGATACAGATGTAAAGACAGTATGGTAGTCATACTGGCCAGCAGCGTAACTAGTAAGAGTAGGTAAGGGATATGTACAGATATAGTATCTACATATATGCAAAAGGATTATGTGCAGGTATTTACAGACAGATATAGATATATATGGTGAGAATAAATATATATATATACACACACGGTATATACAGCATATGATAATACTACTAATAATAAATATACAGTATTTCTATTTGTAATAATACAGTAATACAATATTTACAAAAAACAATATTTCTCCCTCAGATTGTTTGGGCTCTCCCCCCCCCCCCCCCCCCCCATGTGCTGAAAAAGAGACTGTGTAGAAAAGCCGTGTCCAATTGTATTACTGTTCCATGTTGAGAATGAAACATGATGTCTCTGATGTCCTTAGTGGGTATGGTGCAGCCCTGCTTCACAGTGAGACTTCTCCTCCTTTCTCCTGTCAGATCAAAGTCGTACCTGGGCGCGGCGCTCCCTCCTCACAGAGTGGGCCAGCTCAACTCCCAGCTCCTCCTCTCCGAGCTGACAAAGAGAGAACGAAACCTGCGCAAGATGCTGGAGGGTGAGGGTGGGAGAGAGAGAGAGAGAGAGAGAGAGAGAGAGAGAGAGAGAGAGAGAGAGAGAGAATTACTGATTCATCTGTTTGATTGTATGATTATGTTTTAAATGTGTGGTTTTTTTTCCTCAAGTTTCCTCTGCGGTGATATTTCTCTGATATTTAATTTAATCAGAAATAACTATTAGGCGACAGTGGCTCAGCAGGTAGAGCGGTTGTCTGGTAATCGGAAGGTTCCCGGTTCGATTCCGGCTCCTCCCAGGCAGCGTGTCGAAGTGTCTTTGAGCAAGACGCTTAACCCCCGACGCTTAACCTTGCATGGTCGCCTCCGCCGTCGGTGTGTGAGTGAATGGGAGGCATAAGTTGTAAATTGCTTTGCTATATAAATGCAGTCCATTTAACATTCATTAAATAATTGTTCTCTGTCCCTCTGCTTTACCCCCCCCCCCCCCCCCCCCCATCCACTCTCAGAACCATTCGGGGACGCTGTGGCCCTCCTCCAGACGGTCCCCTCCCAGAGCAGCTGCAGTGGCTCCAGCGCGGGGCCGGAGAAGAGGAAGCACTCTGTGGCGTTCCCGGACAGTAACCCAGGGACCTCCTCCGCCTCCCAGGACCCTCCGCCGCAGGCCTCCGGCAGCAGCAGCAAGCGAGCCTTCCCGGGGGACCAGAGCCAGCGGGTTCCCTCCCTGTATCCCCCCGAGGGCCTCTCTCAGACCGCCCCTCACCCGGGCGGCCCCGGCTCCAGCCAGCGCATGCTGGGTCTGGGGTCCAGCTCCGGCCACCACTCGGGGGCCGCGTTCCCCCACTCTCACTACCCTGCCGGGGGCCCCTCGCAGCAGGCCATGCTCCCCCAGTACGGAGGAGGAGGCAGGAAGATACTCATGTGCTCCCTGGACAACTGTTGCTGCTCCTCCAGGGTCCCCCCCGCGCGCGGCCGGCCCTCGTACCCGGGGACGGACTCCTTCCCCTGGGTGAGTTCTCAGGAGTTCCCCCCTCACGCGCCCCACCACCCGCCGCTGTCCGCAGGCCAGTCGCTGCAGGGTCTGTCCATGAGGGACTGGATGGACACCTCGCAGACCCCCAGACACCCGGACTTCTACGGGCTCTACGGACAGAACTCGGCCAAGCACTACGTCACCAGCTAACTCCCTTTTCTTCGTACGTCCCCGACGTATCGGCTGAGCACGCCGCTGGAGGCGGAGAGGAGCACCGAGCACGACGTGGCTAGGAAGGAGAAATACCACTTCAAGAAGCAGGCTAATGAAAACGGAAACGCCTACAAAACACATGATTACCTGATTCAGGTTGTTTTTAAACCACTGTCGCTTCTGTGCCTGGAAATACATGATTAATCGTAATATTAACATCGCGGGCTGTAGAAAATAGCAGGGGGCAATAGAAAATAACGTCGCCAAAAAGATTCGACCGTATGAGTCGAGTTGTTTATAGTCACGAGAATTATTAGTTTTTTTTTTATCATTTTGATACTACTCAAATTGCTAATCTTTGAATTCAATTCTCAACAGTCATGAAATGGGAGTTTGCTCGGGTCTCTGGGAGTGCCATCTGGTTTGTCCCTAATCCTAATTTGTATTTAATCTTTTTTTTACATGGTGGCCAACAAAGCCATTTACAGTAGCACCACCAGCGACGGGGCACGCACGTCTACAAAGCCAGCCATTTTGTTTTTGTTTCTGTCCCCGGGTTCCAGTTAACCGGACAATTCTCTTCAGACCTCTTCCTTCCTATTCCTGCGTTTCTCCCTTTTCCCCGTCAACTCTCTTTCTGTCGACTTTATTTTAACGTTTACTTTCCCTGTGTGTTTTTGGGAAACACCCTATTTACTTTGGTTATGGCTCTGTTATGATCACAAGGGTGAACGGGTGTGTGTGTGTGTGGCTGTTCTATGTATAAAATACTGTTATTATTGTTCGACCAAATGATTGCCACTGGTAGGCTTGTGCGGGTGGGTGGCCAGAGCGCTGCTGGTGGTCTGGTCTCATGACGGATCTGGTGTTCGAGTGCAGGAGGTTCTCCAGTCATAGTGTGAATGTGTGTATATATGCATTAACCCTTTCACTACCACACTACCAAATTGTTAACCCTTTCACTGCGACAATACAGAAGGTTAACCCTTTCACTACCACACTACAGACGGTTGACCGTGGCAGTGAAAGGGTTAAGCCACAGACCTCCATTTTACAAGACTTCCCCCCGGGACCCACATCCGAGAGAGGTTTTGTCAGATATGATTTAGTACCCCTGTGGCATAGCTGTCTGTACTGTAGGCATGGAGATGACATAAATAATAATAATTTTTATGTTCATTATGCTAGTCTTTAGTGGGTGGAGTAATGCTGGCTATTCCAACTGTTCCTCAGTTTGCGGGGGAAGCACCCGGAAGCTCTGTCAGGTTGTCCGGCCCTTGGGACTACTATTCTAGTAACACCAGAGGCTCTGATCCAATAACAGTCTTTACCTGGTGGTCTATAGAACAGGGTCTTTACCACTGTAACAGAAATCAAGAGAGTGGTGTTTAAATTTGAAAACAGTACGATGCTCAACATTTGCGTTTTAATTGTGTTCTTTCTTTTTTTTCTCATTCAAAATTTGTATATATCTTTTTTTCGCTTATTGATTGACACAACATTGATTGCCTAGAAAGAATGAAAAGAAAAAATATATACAGTACATGCATACACACATATATATATACACACACACATGCATAATAATAAGAAAAACACATATACATACTTTCACCATTAACAAGGTTAGCTTGATCCACGTTATGTACATAAAAACATAATATATTTCAGACTGATACTGATATGCTATAATTTTTTTTTTTTTTTAACATTGGTTTCTACATACATTCCCTTCATACCATTATTTAATCAGACAGTGTATATAGTGCAGGTTGGAACTTCCATGCTCCTGGTCTATATTATATACGTTATACAATTAGTATAGTATATACTAAACCATATATTATTTTACATGATGTATTATATACCATGTTCATGTTATTAATTATATTACATATTATTATGCCATAGTAGTCAGACAGAGCATGGATAAGGGCACAGCGTAGCTAGTCATTATATCCATATAAATGTCCATACAGCTCAGTATGGGGTTCGCCCATAAAGCGTAGAGCTAAGTGGTATAGAACGGCAGAAGAAGCAAAACCACACAAAAATAGCACAAAACTACACATGACAACAAGATGTTCTGTGGGAAGTCCGATCCACCCTTCACATTCCATCATCAAAATACACAGCGAGATTGTGAATCAGGATTACTGTACATGTAAGTGTATATGTATTTGATTTTATTACGGATCCCCATTAGCTGGTGCCATGGCAACCAGCTAATCTTCCTGGGGTCCACACAAAAAAACATACAAAACAATTATTGCAAAACAGAATTATTAAAAGCCAGTACTCAACATACAATACACAATGAAACTAACAATTAAGATGGCTACAATTACATGCAAGCAAAGAAACAGAAAACAAAAAAAACAAAACAACACAAAATACAGTGTTGAATACAATTTAAGATTGTTTTTAAAATTGAGTATATGTATTGTATATGTATTGGGTCCATAAGGGTCCATCTTAAATGATGGTGCAGGTACACCTCCCAGTTCTAATACAGTATACACTGTAGTAAAATAATAATATGGTATGTATGATTCAACATGCCCATTTCTCCATATAATTACAGTATCATCACCTTATGGAATGGCCCACTTGTATAAATCTGCATATTGGTCCGCTCTATTATGTTCTTAATTATTTTAGTAGTCCCACATACCTTCATCCTTAAATTGTGCTTCATCAAGATTACAACTATTCTTTTCTAACGTTAACATTTCAAAGTATGTTTTAAGCCACAGTTCCTCTTGACACAGCATCAATGTTTTCTCAATTAAGAGCAAGAAGGTGCCCAAATAGTTCAGGGTGCAGATGTTGGGATCCAGTGGGACTCGTTGATACCTGCAATGGATCCCACAATATTAATTATCATCACTGACCAATATCTTAAACGTTCTGGACACCTCCTGATCATATGCATAAACTGTCCACTTAATATAATAATAATTCATTGTATTCATATAGTGCTTCTCAATGACCTGAAGTCGCTGACAGTAGTTAGGAACAAAGTAAAAACAAAGAAACAAAAACAGAAGGAACATGAGACCATGGGGGGAACAGGGGAAAGCAGCATGAGATAGCACAAAAAGACAGAGCGACAGGAGACAGACATCAATCGGGTTGGGTGGGGGGGGTTGAAGGCAAGGGAGAACAGGTGGGTTTTGAGGCGAGCTTTGAAGGTGGAGAGTGTGGGGGAGTCTCTGATGGACTGAGGGAGGGAGTTCCAGAGTCGGGGTGCACTTTCCTTTTTGCAATGCCAACATGAGTCAGAATTATTCATTTGCATTTCTTTTTTCTCCCCTGTATGTTAAATACACTCTGTGTAGTCATTTGAAATGAATTCGGACGGAGTTGGACACTCATCTTTCCAGATTTGATCCCAAGGTTCTGGCTGTAGTTGTTCACTTTTAGGTCCTCCCAGGTAAACTCTACAGCATGACACATTGAAGCACCAGAATCATTTAGAATCATGTATAGCTGACTGGCAATATGTCTCGATGTGTCGATTATGTTTCTTACAGTAGTTGTGTTTCTATTATACACTGCTTTTGGGGAAGGGTTTGGGTTTCCTATGTGTTTTAGGAGGTGAGATCTCATTTGTAAGTACTGTATACCAGGAAGCCCCTTATTTGATAAACCAAACTTGTCGTTGGAATTATCTCGTTTGGTGACCATCATGAAATAGATCAGAAAGATTATTTATGCCTTTCGTTTCCCATTCTTTATTTAAGAAGGGTTTATTAAAAAAGATCCCCCATTATAAAGGGGAGTGTGTGGTGATTTCCAGAGTTGTATGAAGGACGGAAGCAATTTTGCATGCAAATTGTAGAATAGGATTCTTAATGTACTCTAATATTTAGGAAGATACAGAGATTTCAAAGATGGTGGACATTTGGTCCTAAAAGGTATTTCCTGCTCTATGTTTCCCCAGGGGGTGTGATCATGTTCCCTTATAGGCCCATATAGGAGGATACCTCCAGGGGGTGTGATCATGTTCCCTTATAGGCCCATATAGGAGGATACCTCCAGGGGGTGTGATCATGTTCCCTTATAGGCCCATATAGGAGGATACCTCCAGGGGGTGTGATCATGTTCCCTTATAGGCCCATATAGGAGGATACCTCCAGGGGGTGTGATCATGTTCCCTTATAGGCCCATATAGGAGGATACCTCCAGGGGGTGTGATCATGTTCCCCTATAGGCCCATATAAGAGGACACCTCCAGGGGGTGTGATCATGTTCCCCTATAGGCCCATATAGGAGGATACCTCCAGGGGGTGTGATCATGTTCCCTTATAGGCCCATATAGGAGGATACCTCCAGGGGGTGTGATCATGTTCCCTTATAGGCCCATATAGGAGGACACCTCCAGGGGGTGTGATCATGTTCCCTTATAGGCCCATATAAGATGATACCTCCAGGGGGTGTGATCATGTTCCCTTATAGGCCCATATAAGAGGATACCTCCAGGGGGTGTGATCATGTTCCCTTATAGGCCCATATAAGAGGACACCTCCAGGGGGTGTGATCATGTTCCCTTATAGGCCCATATAGGAGGACACCTCCAGGGGGTGTGATCATGTTCCCCTATAGGCCCATATAGAAGGATACCTCCAGGGGGTGTGATCATGTTCCCTTATAGGCCCATATAGGAGGATACCTCCAGGGGGTGTGATCATGTTCCCTTATAGGCCCATATAAGAGGATACTGTTGTGGAAAGGTTGTTTAACACAGCAGGAGACGATATTTCCAATTGTAACAAATAGGTAATTTATTTAAGAAAAGAAGTTCTTTAACAGCAAGAGCTATGGGTCAAAGAGGATCGCCACAGCTTGAACAAAAACACTCTGTCCTGGATCCCTTTGCCTGTCCCTAAATCCCCCCTCAGTCCTGCCCCCCCATGACAGATATGATGACGTATCACATCATGTCAGATCTGACATGACGTACATTAAGATGATACGTAGATTTAACATCGGAGAGAGAGAGAACATGAAGAGAGATAAGCAAGATATGATATCCACACACGATATGATGTAAAACATTAAGAACATCGAAGAGAGAGTGAGATGTGTGTGTGTGTGTGTGTGTTTGTGTGTGTGTGTGTGTATGTGTGTGTGTGTCTGTGTGTGTGTGCGTCTGTGTACAGACGTGTGTATTGTATGTGTGTATTGTGTGTGTGTATTGTGACACAGGGAATGTGTGTGTGTGTCGGTGTGTATGTCTGTGCGACTGTGTGTGTCTGTGTGTGTGTGTGTGTGTGTCTGTGTGACTGTGTGTGTCTGTGTGTGTGTGCTGTGTCTGTGTGTGTGCTGTGTATGTGTGTAAGAGAGAAAAGACACAAGATTAGAGCACACGATATGATGTACTGAAATGTCCATCTGCTATCTTGAGGCTGTTTTAAGAACATCAGCCAGACTGTCGCCCTAGTGTCTTTGAGCCCTGCTAGTTGACCTATATTAAACTAGTCAAGACTAACCCCTTTCCTACCTCCACCCTCGTATACACATTTTCCACAACATTCCCCCATTTGGGGCTATCCCTAGTCCCACCCAAATCATATAACCAAGAAAATGTGAACGTCTAACTAAACGAGAAACCACAATTATATAATAAAAGTTTAAATGCCTAATCTAAACCAGAAACCTTACTTCATTCACTGGACCCCTAACGGACCAACAAAGGCTGACTACCGTTCTTCGCTTTGACCCTTTTAACCTCCTTCCAGTTAAGAGTACCCTCCTCCCGTTCGGATGCACTCCTTCCCCTACTTAGATGCACCTCTCCCCGTAAGGTTTAGGCAGTCCGCTACGACGCAACAACCAGCTCCTTTCTCAGGACTGCCTTGTCCGACGTCGGCCCCTCTCCCCCAACAGAGATGCAGGTCTCCACTTCCGGCGGTAAGGTCTCCTCTCATGAACGGAAGCAGTCCCCTTATTTTACCTTCAGGTGCAGTTTAAGGCTGGGTCCCTTTCCAACCTTAGGAGAGACAATCCAGATTCCTCTGAATTGACACCCCTTATCCTTCTGCTTCCCAGTGGTTCTTTACAAACCTGCTGATCACAGAAGCACAACTCGCCTACTAACCCTGTATCGGTTAGTAAGGTTACTGTGGCCTGACTGTACATTGAGCCAGGTGCATTCATGCCACTGTTGTCCAGTCACTCACGGTCCCACATCCCGCGTGTCTGTGACTATAAACAGGGTCATAACGCTCTCCCAACCGGCTGGCGACCCAGTCGATAGCGACCTCATAGTCCGTCATCAAGTCAGGACCCCAAGCGGCTGACTGTCCGTAGTACCTATCAGCCACTCAGTTTAGAAACCGACGGTCTTGTCCCCACCCCGCTTGCTCCGGGCATGGAAATATTGACCGTTTTCGCCAGCCTTGCCTGTTCACGGCAGGAGCTGTGCCCCTTCCGGTGCACCGCCCTGCTCCTAGGTGTGGACTGTCGTCCACGTACCACCCAGTGCCCACACCAACTTACGTGCGACGTTTCCTGGGCCGACTAGACGGTACCACAGTGGTATGTTATTTCATACCTCGTTACGCACGAGGGCCTTCAGTTTCTCCCCAGCACTATAGTGTGTGTTTAACGTGCGCCCAGACTCTTGCGAGCCCACTGCCGCCTGTTTTTGGCTAGAGGTTCGGGGTGCCTAATCCCCTCCCTAACCAAAACACAAAACCGTTCCAAACAAGAGTAATAATAAAACATCAACAAAAAAATACCCCAATTTATAATCCTAACCTGACAGACAAATCCCCCCAACCTCCACCGCTTACCAAATGAGCCACAGTTCCGGCCGGAAACCGCGACTCTCATCAGGGAAAGGAGAAGTTGACCGTCAGAACTAAACATAGAACATCCCTCCCAAAAAAAAAAAATGACATTGTCTCTTCCATAACATTGAGCCCCAGTGTCCATCGCTCAGCCCCCCTTCCATGCCCACGCCATAGTCTCCTCACCGTATTGCCAAAAGTCACATTTTGCCAATACAGCAACCACCACGCCACACCTCCAGTCCCCGTAGAAGCATGTCCCCATGCCTGGACGGGAGGCACTGGTACCGACCTCACCACGTGTCCCCCCATCTTCGACGGGAGGTGCCCATCTTGCCCACTGCGTTAGCCCCCCATTTGTCCCTCCAGTCCCCAGAACCGATCCCCAGACCACTTCTTCTCAATGCTTCCTCAGGCTCAGAACCGACACTCTGCCGATGCCCCTTCCCATTCCGGTTTGACCAGGACCACAAGTAAAATAAACAAAAAATAATAAAAAAATAAAAAACAATGCAATGATTTTCAATGGTTGCAATCTCTATGCCGAAGGATCATTAGAAAATCAGACTAAAATTCCTAGTTAAAGGAATAAACCACTCAGACCATCCCCCGTCACTCTTAAAGGAAAGAACCAACAAAAAGAAAATGTCCCTACCTCACCATACCCCTAATCCTCTATCCCCTCGTCTCCCTCTAAGGCAGCATAAAGCTGAGGATATGGCCCGATTTGTGGCTCAATCTCTTTCTGTCCCACCATCAGCATTTGGCTCGTTACGTGTGAAGTTACCAGCCTACCCAAGAGAGGCATACCACAACAGAAAAGGAGAACCAATATCAACCCTGCCACCCCGATGGATATCCCCGTCTGCATCACTATGCTTCCCCACTGTCCCAATCTTTCCAACACCCCACTCCCCCACCATTCTTCATTCCGGCCAGAATTCCCCCTCAACTCCTCCCTCAAATCCTTCAGCTTAGCCATGGCCTCGGAGAACTTTCCCCCTGGCCCCACATTCGTCGGAATGAATGTGCAGCAGTACTGTCCAAACATGGAACAGACTCCACCCTTCTCCGCCATTAACCAGTTCAGAGCCTGTCTATTCTGCCACGCCACCGTACTGGTCGCGTGCATCTGGTCCCCCATTGCATCCAACGCCTCCTCGGTGTAATTGAGATACCGCTGCTGATTGTAAAACAAATAGTTGATCCACCCGGTGTTCTTATTGACCGATATCCATGGCAGAATAGACTCAAACCCTGCCGCAATCTCATTCTTAGCCATGAACTCGGCTGGAATGCCCCTTGGCTGTCCTATGCTGTCCAGATACACCCTTGGGTCTGCCTTGTAGCTACGCTTCGTTCGAGAGATAGGAGACTCAGAAGGTCCTTCCGTCACTGATAATGGTAGGACCACCATTGGCATGATCGCCTGAACCCGGGCACATCTACCTGACCAATCTAAAGGAAGTGTATTCCTCAACCTCCTACCGCCGCAGAGCCAGTATTGGTCCGCCAGTGCCATATCCTGGACATGAAAAGGGCAAGCTACAGGCCGTGGGTTGGTATCCACTCCCTTTAACACGACCCCGTGTCCACACTTTCCTTCTTTCGTACAGTTAGTCGTGATGCTCCAAATAGTAGTGCACCGCCCCTCTGCCACCTCCCCTACATCCCGGGTCCCCTCCTTTTGCAAGCACTCGAAATCCTTGGTCAGCCATAGTTTGACACCTCTGGGTATTGGCAACCCCGTCGCTACCCCCTGCACACGTACATCCAATTTCCTACACCGTTCCCGCATAGTGACATCCTTGAAATCCGTGACGTTTCCTGCCGCCTTAAAACGACTAGAGCCGAGAAACCCCAAACACTCTGCCTCGCACCAAGGGCGACTATTATGGGGCCCCTCCCATGCCTCTGCGTCCCTGTCACACTGAGCCCAACTGAACTTCGTGCCCTTCACCAGCAGCCTATCCGGACGTGCCTTGGAGCAGACATAACAATCCTCTATCTGATTCTGCGCGCTCGTGTACTGGACCCACTTAAACCACTCATTCCCTAAAGCCGCCCTATACATCGGGTCAGCCTCCGGGTCTTCCTCGTCATAGTCATAGTCGCCCCCATCTTGTTCCCCGGAAGGAAGCAAACCCCTCAACCTGGCCCAGAGTGAGCCCACTGAGTCCCTCAACGTTCCGGCTGTCCTCTGGAACATATCCTGTCCCCCCACCTCTTCCGACTCAGTGTCCTTGACCTCCCTTTTTCCCCTCACCCCTGTCCCCTGTGATTGGTTCGGGACAGGCTCAACTCTCCTATCTACCCCCACTACCCGATGCTCGTTAGTATAATGGTAAGTATCCCCGCCTGTAACGGGGGAATGGTCAAAATCAAAAACATGCCCTTGCGGTCCTACGGGAAACACCCCGTTTGGTTGTAGTCTTATCTTCTCCCCCCCTTCCTCGATGGAGGGAAAAGGGGGCGCCTGATTCTGAGCCTGGTCATGAAAGTCTGCTGGTACTTGAGCCTGAGCGGGACCCCGTGGGACTCCTACCCACTCAAACCCGTCATCCTCAAGGACGGGTCGACCGTGACGGTTCTTAATGACGTCGTTGTGCCCGGCCGACCGTCCGCACACTGCTGCCAACATCTGCGGGAGCATCAGCAGGCACTGCACCTTCCAGTTGCCGTCTCGGACCCTCCATGTCGGGTTCTGCATAACTGCGATCGATTGTATCCCCCAAGAGATCGCCGCTGGCCTTTATGCAGTGATTGAAGTGGAACCAGGTCGCTGATCCCTTGACTTGGACTGCCGTTCCAGTCGATCGGATCACCTCGTACGGGCCCTCTCTCCGGGGTGATGACCACTTTCTCTTGTGGACCTTTACGGAGACCAAGTCCCCAGGGATCAGTCTCGGTTTGGTGGCTTCCTTCTCCGCCTCCTTCTCCCCCTTTCTCTCCTTTCTCTGCTCCTGTCGAAACACAGCTTCATGTATTTTAGTCACTTGCTGAAGATATTTTTTCAGATCTTGCTCAAAAATATCTAATGCCGGGCCCCTAGCCAGGTGTCTAAATGGCGGTGCTGGCATGCTGCGGCCTGTAAGCATTTCATGCGGTGTTAGCTGTGTTTGGCGGTTTACGCTGCTTCTAATAGCCATCAGAGCAAGTGGCAAAGCATCAATCCAGTTAAGCTTAGTTTGCATACAGATTTTCAACAGTTTGTTTTTAATGACCAGATTGGCCCTTTCCACCTTCCCCTGCGACCCGGGACTATAGACACAGGAAAGGCGCTGTCTTATACCTAATTTCTGCATCAGCCCTTTAACCACCTTGTCGATGAACTCGCGGCCATTATCGCTTTGTAATATCGTGGGAATTCCAAATCTCGGAATGACCTCGCGACACAGGAACTTGATCACTGTGTCCGCGTTCTTGTGTTTAGATGGAATGGCCTCAATCCAGCGACTAAAGCAGTCCTCTACTACCAGGAGGTATCGTTTGCCCTGCACTGGCGTTATCATGTCTGTATAGTCCATAATCAGATGTCTGAATGGTCCCTCAGGGAGGGGTGTGTAAGCCGCCACTGTCGGTACTCCTTTGCGCACATTGCCCTGTAAGCATGTTAAACACCTGGCTAGTGTAACGTCAATTTGTGCCTGAAGCTTTGGGGACCAAAATCCCATTTTCGTGATTCGTTTCAGGGTCTCTGCTCTTCCACAGTGATCAACACCATGAGCCTCAGGTATCACTAAGGACAGAAGATCGATGGAGGCGACTATCAAACCGTTATGACTCCTCCACAGACCATCTGCCCCCCTTACAGCCCCCCTCTCCGTCCACGACTGTTTCTCGGCCTGCGTGGCTGAGTCCTGAAGATCACTCAAATTATCCTCAGTTACCTCAGTCGTCAGTTCGGCCGCAAACATCAGAACAGCCGTGGACGGCACCGCAGCCGCCGCCTTCGCGGCCTCGTCCGCCGCGTTGTTTCCCGTCGTCACAAAGGACAGGTCTTTTCTGTGTGCCTGGCACTTTACGATAGCAATGCTTTTG